>NC_051176.1:278738861-279071115 GCF_013339695.2 Rhipicephalus sanguineus
TATCATAGTGAATTGAATTTTGTTTCAATTAGAGGTCCCTGGATGCTGCCACAAGTCCCGAAGCATCACATAATGCTTTGGCGCATGCAACAGTCCAGAGATGATTTTTCCTCCCAGTGGTAACATCTATTTTATTACTTAGTTTTAAGCATTTTTCAATGGCCTTGAAACAATGTGGTTCCTACACCATTTCTTTGCAAGTTGGCACACACGTGGTTTTCTGAGTTACTCAGGCATGTGTAGTACTCTGCCATGGCAGTCTGTGGAATAGCTTACACATATGGCAACAATGCTCTACATAGTAAAAGCAGCCTCTTAAACCAGCTCGTATTGATTCGTAACATTGGGCAGAGAAAGTTGATAGTTCGCTAGAACAAATGTTTTGGTGTGCAGCCATGGGCAGAAGTGGAGTGTTTGTGTTAGTTTCCCCCCTCTGGCGTCCACCCCCGCCACGGTGGTCAAGTGGTTATGGCGCTCGACTGCTGACCTGAAGGTCGCGGGATCGAATCCCGGCCGTGGCGGCTGCATTTTCGATGGAGGCGAAAATGTTTGAGGCCCGTGTACTTAGATTTAGGTGCACGTGAAAGAACCCCAGGTGGTCAAAATTTCCGGAGCCCTCCACTACGGCGTCTCTCATGATCATATCTTGGTTTTGGGACGTTAAACCCCAGATATTGACCCTCTGGCATCCACGTCTGCTTGCCTCACTTCTGGTTTTGTAACATTCTTATGCTTATGTGTTGGGAATACTGCACCGGCTGACTGTAGCTTAGTGGTTGTTACATGTTCAGCATTATGAAATGTGGAGTCCAGCATGACTCTTTCTTTTTCTTTTGTTTCAGTCACGGCAAAGCCAGCCTAGGAGAGGGGAATACAATGTGTACAGTACGTTTCAAAGCCACGAGCCAGAGTTTGACTACCTCAAGAGTCTTGAGATTGAGGAGAAGATCAACAAAATCCGGTGGCTACGCCGTAAGAACCAAGCACACTTTCTGCTTTCAACTAATGACAAAACGATCAAGTTGTGGAAAGTGTCTGAACGGGACAAGCGCATAGACGGCTACAGCTCGCGAACAGAAGTGGGTGGTATGACAGCGTTGCGGGTGCCTACGATACAGCCCATGGATCTTTTGGTCGAGGCAACACCACGGCGGATCTTTGCCAATGCACATACCTACCACATCAACTCAATCTCTGTCAACAGCGACCAGGAAACGTACCTCTCTGCAGATGACCTTCGCATAAACCTCTGGCATCTGGAAATAACTGACCAAAGCTTCAGTATCCTTGTTGCTCTGTCCCACATACTTGTGAAGGTCACTGAAGTAATGGGGTAACCTTGTATATACAGCCTGCACTGTATATATGCCGGAACAGTGATTAAGTTTCACCATTGCATTGCTGCTTTAAAGAATGCTAGTAGTCCTTAGGGGGTTGAATGCTTGCTTGAATATCCAAAACGTTTTTGCAATGCATGAATTCACCTACATATTTGTGCACATTCACCTAAAGATGCCTTCGCAGTCTAAACCTGTTCAGTAGTGCTCACTCTTATTGCTGACATGGCATGCTTACTTTACAGGGTAATGTTTGTTCTCTTTTTTATGTGCGTATACATGAATTGGCTTTCATGTGCGGTTTTACTGTGTTCACCAGAAGTGTACCAGGGGCGTGAACCTTCCTTGACCATTGTCCTTCAGATATTGTAGACATCAAACCGACAAATATGGAGGAGCTGACAGAAGTAATAACTGCAGCAGAATTCCATCCAACTCAGTGTCATATGTTTGTTTATAGTAGCAGCAAAGGCACAATCCGGCTGTGTGACATGAGGGCAGCAGCGCTTTGTGATCAGCATGCCAAACGTAAGTTCTCAGCTTTCTGTCTAGAGAGAGAGAGTGACACAAGTCTTTACATTCGGCAGTGTTTGAAGAGCCAGAGGATCCAACCAACCGCAGCTTCTTCTCCGAGATCATCTCCAGTATCTCGGACGTGAAATTCAGCAACAACGGCCGCTACATGATCTCCAGGGACTATTTAACTGTTAAAGTGTGGGACTTAAACATGGACAATAAGCCAGTGGAGTGCTACAATGTGCATGAGTATCTGCGCACCAAGCTTTGCAGCCTCTACGAGAATGACTGCATTTTTGACAAGTTTGAGTGCTGCTGGAACGGCACTGACAGGTAAGCTTGGTTACATATCTGAACCTATTTAGAACTAGTGGCCTTACAATACTCAGATCAAATGACCTCCCCTGACCTGCAGGAGCAGTGCCGCTACATGTTGTGTGGTTATTGAGCCCAGAGCAAGAGAATTCATGGGCAGAGTGTGACTCCTGCTCGTGCCCTGCTGATTGGTTAGCACTGGCTCGAGCTGAAGTAGTCTTGTTTTTGACCAAGGCAGTCATTTCTTTCAAAACGCCTGAGACTCTTCGGTGTGGATCGGATGTCTTTGGCATGTGGGTGTTTGATGCTCATTGTTGGCATGTGGGTGTTTGATGGCTCATTGTCACTTTGCTCCTGGAGAACGGTGAAAACTAATTCTCATACCTGCCATGTCTCCCGGATCACCCGGGAGACTCCCGGATTTTGAACGTTTCTCCCGGTTGTACGGGTCATAGGAAAATCTCCCGGAAATCCAGTTTTGCCCCGCGCGTCCAGTGCTTTGTCTGGCCACATGAGCAAAGTTGTCTGGCCACGTAGTAGAAAGGATTCATCTTCTTTTTTTTTTTTAATGGTGGTAGAAAGGTTCAACTCAGTTTCATTGCGCATGAAGTAGCTGTGCACTTTGCGCCGCAGTGCTGCCAACGTAAACGTGTCATAGCGCTGCAGCCGCGTCTTGCCGGTGATGCACTTCTCAGTTTGGCCCGAGGAATTCAATTTCTTGCGCTTCGGGGAGGCAAGTGGGGCCCGCAGAGCTTCAGCCTCGATAAGCTTAACTTACTCACTCACTCTGGTGAGCTCGGCGACAGTCCGGCACACTGATGCTGGACTGTCGACGGCATCGATGATGCGTTTGTATACACGCACACACAGATGATGCGTTTGTGTACACACAAATCTATCCCACAAGTTATCTCGCCTTCAAAATTTTGTGTCACTACTGCTTTAAGTGGAAGCCCAGCACTTAAAAGGGTAGCCGTTACCGATGTCTGTCGAGATAGCGCGTTCGCCAGCGCTCGCGACCGTCCCCGTCTCAACGGCGCCCCTTATGGTCCCTTGCCCGACGAAATAACTGGTAAACAAGCGACGACAGGCCTCGCATGCGGAGCAATGTCATCGCATGTGCCCTTCGCGCGAAGGTGACGGTCGGGTCGTTTCATCTCTGCTTCAACCGCGTTCGTCCCGAGCGCTAGCGCGCTTTCACCGCACGTGAAATAGACGATGCGTAAGCGATGTTATCGGTTTGGACTCTGTACAGACAGTGTACATATAATTGCTATCGCAGTACTCCCCACCCCCCTCCCGCGGTCGACATTGTGCATGTACAGTACAGCAAGCAGCCCTGCAGTGACAGCGTGAGCAGAGTAGCTGATGCACTGCACGCAACTAGCCAAGAATTATCAGCTGCACGCAGCACTATTGTGTTTCAGTGAAACTGTGGTAGTTTTTGCTCTGTAGCAGAAAGCACTACAGATGCACAGGTAATGTATAGCAGAAAGCCAACATGTGTGTCATTCCTCTCTGTCAGCCGTTGAATGAAGTTTTGCAGGGCTCCTTGGCGTGGCCACCGCGCCAGACTCCGCGCTATTGGACGGTCATGCGAGAAAGCTGGAATATTTTCCACGCATTGGCAAAAAAAGGGGCACTTTAGTGGGTACTTTAGGTGATATTTGCTGTGTCATTGCTTTAACTCTTTTGTGGCCACGCCTATAGAGCGTGGGTCACCGGTGACCCAAATGCGCCGTGCGAGAATTCAAAAATACGGATGCTCTTATCAACCAGTTGCACTGTCTAGCACATTCTGTAAGCAGTAATGTTTCGTTTCTTGCGTAGTTAGTTTTTTTCCTAAGCAGCCGCGATCTTTTACAGCTACTCTAAGATAGCAGATCGCTTGGTTTGTTCGCGAAAATGGCAGACGAAACGGTAGTGAGACCCTCTCAGAAAGGTTGTTCGTTGGAGAATTCTGTTGCATCTGCAAGCGATTTTTATGCTGTTTCTAGCAGAAGTGACTGAGGCTGATGTCAAGTCATGGAAATATAGTTCGGATGATAAAAAAAAACCATAGAACGAGCCCGAATCCTAGTCGGGTGTTGATCAATACGTTACGCTTTCTGGCACATCTATTCTTTACACCAATTAAAATGTCGTGAGGATGTTGGCACTATATCTTTTATTATGTCTCAACAGTATATGGTAAAAATTTGGTGACATAACCTTCAACCAGTAGAGAGTAATGTTCAGCCCAAGAAGGCTACCCGGCCGTGACGTCGGAGTAGTGATGCACAGTGAAGCGGTATGTGTCACATGTAAAATCTGCGTTTTGGGCTTCTTTTTCACAGTGGAGGTAATAAAGAGGATTTGTGTTAACATAAATGAGTGTGTGTGATTGCAAATCCTGTAGAAGCAGTCTTATGCCAAAGATGATGGTTCTTGGGAAATGGTCACGACCGCAGAGATGGTGAATTTCATTTGCCTGTTGAACTATATGGGCGTCGTTGAGATTCCACGACTACACCTCCCCAAAACAAGTACATTCAGAACAAGCCATACCGATTGACGAAGTGGACAAAATACAAAGGTGCTAAGAGGACAAGAAACGCCTGTTTTGCCCAATACAGTGATTCCACTCCTGCGCCAACTGCGCCAAAGTGCGCCAAATTGTATTTACTGCGCCATCCTGATAATATCGACGAAATTTGCGCCAAACTGCGCCAAAGTCACGGGTTCGGGGGCGTCTATCACCGGCAATCGCACCGCCGGCGCGTCAGAACATGTGCAACTCGATCTTGGGGCTGCCAATAAAGTCGCAATCATGGACCAAGAATTATTCCGCTGAATAAATAGCGCTCGCGCGTGCGTTCCGAGTAAGCCACGATGCCATGCACGGTGCCGACGCAGCTTCTGTTCTGCAAGTCTGCTCGACAGCAAAACGCGCTCTCCGCAGAGGCTCGTGACGTCTACGCCTATCGGTAGCGAGAAAGTGCGACGGCGATTCATCGGCGGACGTCGTCTGTTCCAGAAACGCTGCTGATAGCTCGTTTCAAGCGTCGCACGGCACGTAAGGAAAGCAATGTTCAGTAATAACTACATGAGTGCCGCTAAAATGTCTGTCACTTCTGTTTCCGGACATCGCGGAATGAAATCTGGGATCGCTCGCAGTAGATATATGGGACAATATCGAATTTTCCTTGCTTCGCGTTTATGGAAGAGCACGTGAACGGTGGAAACGCGTTGACACTTTTCCTCAGATATACTTTATCCATGGACCTTCATCCAGAACAGCTCTTTTGTAATTCCTTCCGCCAGCACGTCCGAGTTTGTAATCACTCTGCGGTAAATACGCCCTAAAAGGATGCCCTTTCAAGCTCACGTGCTAGGGTTCCAGTTCGAATTTCTTGCTTGCTTTTTTTAAAATGTCATCTCATTAGTAAAATCATATCTCCTGGTCGGAGCAGCCGCAAATGCGCAGCTGTCAGTAGCGGGCCCGTCGCTGACGGCCCACAGTGAAGCGGCTACGCCATGTTACACGTCCGCCCCTCGCTTTCGGGGGTCAATAGCTAACGGTTAAAAAAACTCAGTTTCGCTTAAGAGCGAAGCAGTGAATGCGATACCAAAAAATTGTATTGTGAAACGAAGTAAGACTAGCAGCTAACTCTTTTGGATCCGATCTCGCGTAACTCAACAAAACGCTGGTTTAAGGGAATATGGCCCCTCCAGGAACCGAAGCGTTTTCTTGCTCTGAGTTCTCTAAACGCGAAGTAAGCGTTGAGAGCACAGCAAGTTTACGAGCAGTCTCCTGATGCCTCGAGGTAGCGCGCGCGCGCAAGCGACTGCGCCCTTCGAACGATGCGCCCCCCCCCTTTCCGCTCCCTGGCGTCCCTTCATGCTCCTTACGAAAGACGGGCGGGGCGTTTCCTCTCTGTTTGATGAGCAATCGACGGCAGGCCCGCACGCGGGAAGGTGTTATCTCGTGCGCTGTCCATGCGGCGGAGACAGACGGCCGGCTAGTTTAATCTCCGCTTCAGCCGCGTTCGTCGCCAGCGCTCGCGAGCTTTTACCCGCGGCTAGAATGCGCGTGGTGATGTTATTAATTTGGACTTTATACGGAAAATTACGGCAACGGCGACGGCAAAAATCCGTCGAGAGTGTCCATATAATTGCTATCGCAAGGGTCAATGTACGGGGCAGTCCAAAGTGCTCCCAGATGCAAAATTATCTGCTCCAAAGTGCTCCAAGATGAAAATTTTGCTGCTCCAAAGTGCTCCAAAACAAATTTTGCTGCTTGAAAAATTGCTCCAAATCAGAAGTCCTCGGTAGCATCACTGCCAATAGCACACCAACCTTAGAAAAAAATTTTTTTTACATCTTAGATTTTTCAGACATATAGTTCCACCAATTTCGATAATGTCAGACATTGAAATGTGAACTCTTTTGTAGCTTACAAGCTTAGAATGTTTTTATTGTGTGCGCTGAAGCCATGCTTTAGGATACCTTTTTTTTTTTTTCATGTTGGGAGCATGACATTAAAAATGTTCTACACAATGATCAATAAATCTAGTTTTTCATATTCTTGCGTATAAATACTTCATAATGAATTTTTCAATCTAATACCATTAAAAAGTGCAATCACTTAGCTTCATATTGATATATAATATTACACTGTGTCTATCACATTATTCATACGAAAAAAATAATTACGAAAACACACAAGATGTGGCCAATTTTCCCACGGTCACAAGAGTTAAGGATAGTTGGTGATAGTGGCTCATGACAGGAGTTCACTGTGCACCCCTTCATGGCAACTGCCCCTCAAGAGTTGCTATCGCAGGGCCCATATTCTCAAACGATCGCAAAAGGCCATAGTATTGCGTTTGGTGATGTAGAATCTGATGCGTTCAGTAACTGAAGAAACACTTGCCTGTGACGTCATTGTTGCACTGACCGTTGGTATTACGAAGGTCTCGCAACACAGGAGTGAGCGTACCGTACAAGCGCAGAGCGACCGGAGTGCGGCGTTTTCGAGCATATGCTGGCTTCTACGCAGTGGCCAGGCTTGGCTGTGGCTACTTCAAATATAGGACGTGTTGAAAGTGCTTTCAATGTTTTTTTGTGCAATTGTTTAATGCACAGTATAATATTTAAAGCATGCAGCTTTGCGTGAAATGTATTTTCGTTGAGAGTTTAACACGGCGTACTCGGAGAGTTCAGCTGTAGTGTGCCGCCGCAGCAATATCGTCTCAACATCTCAGCATGTTGCCGGCTCGCAATAAGCCACGCGAGCAACGCACGGTTCATGTTCCTGGGACATTCAAACCACGAAAAAACAGGCGCTGGCAAAGAACGAGTACTGATAACATCCCAAGGTAATGCTCGCTGAAAGCTTCAGCGCAAAAAAAGCTGCGTACATCCACCGAGGATCGAATACGAGAAGCTACCGCCTACGTCACTGAAATGCTAGTCTTCACCACCAACTGACGGTGATAAGGTGTGTTCGTTTATTCCAGGCACTGCAGGAGCGTCGTAGAGCACCGTTACGTCGACGGACATACTAGATGGCGCCCTCACTTTTCCTGTTTTGGTCAATAGCCAATCAGCGCACACCAAAGGCGATACTTTTGCGATTGTCGCCTTTTGAGAATACGGCCCCAGATGTCTATCTTCATGCAGCCAGTCAGTATGAGGGCAGTATGCGCAAGGCATACTGCCCTCATAGTTTCTGATAAGGAATAGTGATGACATTCAACCTTTTGAGTAGCGTACTTCTCCGGCCGAAGCAACACAGCTCCCCGGCAGCGCGATAAGCCTGGCGCAACTGATGCGTAGCTTTAAAAGCCATTATGACGAGTGGATATTTTGAAGACGTCTCGGAGAATTTCTTCACAGGCATTCTCCTGGTAGAGCAGATTTATTACAAAGGCTAACTTAGTTTACTCGTAAGCACGCAGTGGGGGTTACTTGAAAGTGAAAAGGCTTAATTTGGGCACTGAAGGGGCTGTTAGCACTTTGTACTAAAACTTGCGAAAAAAAAAAAAGACTACTTGGTCGTTAATTTGCTCACGTTTTGAAGGGTGATTGCATAGAGAACCACTTCTCGCGGCATTTTCGGGCTCATCTGAAACAAGTTAGACTTTATTCACCTAATTATGTGCCCTACATAGGCGTATCTACCGGGGGGGGGGGGGGGGGGGGAGGCATGGAGGGCGCTAGCCCCCCCCCCCTCACTTTCGACAGTGGTCGTTGTCTGCTGCAGACTGGGAAAGTAACAAGTGAGGCAAAGTTTTACTTGAACGTAGCAATAACGTCATTATGTAAAATAAGTTTCCTACAATTCTGCTGTGACGATCCTCCCTGTGTCGTGGCCACGCATTGTAGGCTCTCTGCAGTGCGGGGCTGCCTATTCCACGCTTTCGCGCCTTGTGCTCAAGCATTGCAGAGGAGGCTATCGCTCAGCAGGGTCTCTACAAGATTACAGCTATCTGTCATGATTTTTTGTTTGGCCTGGCCTGAAATTTAAGTAATCGGCGACTCAAGTATGGACGGGAACCAGTAAATGTTTTATAGCCCGATCAAACGCTCTCCTATTTCAGGAAATTTTGTTTCTTTCAAAACGAATAGCATCGCCACTGTTTCATATCCAAGCTGCTGTGAGCTGATGAGTGTGCAGAAGTGTCGAGTATTTTGGTTGTGCCGATCCAGGAGAGCTAAAAAAGATTCCCACTTTAGTCTCCGATAGCCTGCTTCACAAGTTGCTTATCATACGGTAGCCTGGAGCGGTCGCGGCGGCTTGTAACAAGGCAGTGGACTCAGCACATTGAAAAGCCCAGCTTTCAAGTTTGCCCTGTAGCTTGATCTATACCTCACAAGGGAGATGATCAGCGTCCATGGTTTTCTGGACTTATAGTTTATTTCTCTCTCTACCTCTCTGTCAGCAACGATGAGTTCAGAGAGTTCTATACGCGGAAAAACAGATCAACGTCGTTAATACTACAAGTGAAAGTATCTGTTATACACATATGAATCCATCTCGCCCACTGCTATAAGTAGCTGCTGCCAAAGTGGTTGGTGGGCAGCCTTCTTGAATTACGTTAAAAATGAGACACTGTCTGGCTATTCCAAAAAAAAGATTTAGTTATTATTCAGCACAGTAATGTGCTGCTTATTGTGCACACTTCGTTTTAACGCCGCGAGTTTTCGCCGACTTGTGATGTCGCGTAACAAGGAGGCAATTTTATGGCACACCAAAAAATTTTGGTGAACAGCGAAGAGCCAATGTCAAACAGTACGCCGTATTGAAAAGAGTATTTTTTTAACGTAGTCATGCATAAGTGGTAATTACGCAGTGGATCACTTGCGCATCATTTGTTGCGTCGTGTTACGAGCAGGTGCTGTGAGCATGACCCAGAAAATTTCGACCAATCATTAACAGCTAACGACCTATACGGAAGGAAACAATGCGGGGCAGTTTAACGTTATAATCGCCCACATTTTTTCAAAGAATATTTGAGCTTGAACAGAATTACGTAGGCAATTTAATTTACTTGGAGTAGCCGGAGTGGAGCAGTAAAGAGCCACTTCACCGCTTTCCCGTTCACTCCCCACCCAAGCTGGGAAAAGTAGGAGGGCAAGGAACGACACCTAGCATATAAATTCGTAGTTATTTACAATGTTATAGTATACACAACCAGCTCAATGTGGTTTCTATAAATATTAATTGACTGAACTTGTTCTTTTTCTTTAGAAAGAATTTATATTAGAGGTCTCTAACAGTAAAAAAATTGGCACTGGCTTATTCTGAATATTTCTGCGAAGTACCATGCTTTGTCAGCCACATGTGCAGATTCTTCAATCTCGCCGTATTTACTACGCCAGACTGAGAGTGTGAAGTTTGCAGATGGGGAATGCTCAGATGAAGAACAGGCTAAAGATGGCTGTACTTATGAAACTTGGCGATAAAATTAAACACTGCTGTGTTGTTGTGGTATAGAGGCCCAACCTGTACAATCTCTTTGTGTAGATTTAATATGACGGACAGAGTGAGCGACGCCAGCCAGCCAGCCCCCCCCCCCCCCCCACTCGCGAACGATTTGGTACGCCACTGGTGCCCTATATGTAAATCTGCGACAATGATAGAGTGCAAAATGTTCATAGTCTGATTTGTAGCGAAACCATGCCCTTTAGCAAGGCTCTCTGTGCAGGATGGTAACAATGGGCTTGGTCTCACGAATTTTCTTGACTGCGAATACCATGTTCACTTAATTCTAACGTGAGGGGAGACTTTCCAGTCTGTGCAAAAAAAGAAAAAAGTAATATCAATAAAACCACAAATGTAAGTGGCAAATCAGATGGCATAATCAGTTCCACCTAGTTTAGGTACGGAACACACAATAATCAATCTTGCCACCTCCCATTCTATTGTATTGTGAGGGCCATGGCAAAAGTTGGGAAGCCTGCAGTCAGGCTTGTGCTAGAATCTGTGCTTGTTCTGCCATCGAAGTAGCTTTCACATTCCATACCCCTTGTAATGGAGCCCTCCCCAGCTGAGGCTCAGTACAACTAAAGCTACACTCAGGTGGTGTGCGAAAAGGCATACCACAGCAGTTTCAGACCACTGGCAGCTCTGCTTCCGGGAGCAATTGCAGCGCTCATTGTAAACTTTTCCTCGTTAGGTCTGCGGTGACATATGGTGGCAAAGGATATGCGTTACCTAGTGGATTGGGCCACACATCTCATTTTTCCAGCCACAGTGGGCATCTGTGCAGGAATGGATTTTAAAGACTGCGCCCCTGAAGCCACCATGCTGGCTTAGTGGTTACAGTGCTCGGTTGCTCACCTGAAAGACGTGGGCTCGATCCCGGTGGACACGTTTTGCCTCCACCGAAATGCTAGAGGCCGGTGTACTGTGCGATGTCAGTGTACATAAAGAACCTTGGGTGGTCGAAATTACCCAGAGCCCTCCAATGTGGCCTCCCATAGCCCAAGTCACTTCGGGACATTAGACCCTGTCAACCAGCCATAGCACCCTCGATAATTTTCATCTTTCAGAAAAGCATGCACTGTGCCAACCACTCATACCACTATTCCATATTCTAGTACGCTAAATACTCTCAGACAACTTTCTGCAGCTACTGCAGCCAAAGCTACCGATGTGGAGGGTGTGTGTGATAGTGCCACTGGATATAGTTGCAAATTTAAACCGTCACTTCATGACATGTGTGCCCGACTGAGTAATGCTGCGACAAGCTTTTTATGTGGAAGTGTTTTCTGCCAGGCTTAAGTGAGACTTTGTGAGGTGCGTACAGCACATGACCCTTTAATTAATTTTTTTTTTTTTTAGTGATGTCAGTCTCCACAAGCCAGGTTGGTGTCCAGTATGCACAGATGAGTCTAAGGAGCAAGTAGCACAACTAGTGGATGGTATTGTATGCATGGATTGTGCAGTCTATTTGTTTCCGCAAGTAAGCTCAACATATTCGCGAATAATTTAAGCCAATACGCCACTTAGCGGAGAGCGCAAAACTGGCTATTGAGGTCCATGTAGCAGATGACATTCACTTTCACACGTGCAGTAGCAGTACTGGTGGGTGGATTCCTCGTCACCAAAGAAAAAAAAGTCATTGTGAAGCAGCTTTTGTGTGTTCCGCTATGCGCATTAGTGAGGCAGAAAGATGGCATAGTATCTTTTCACAAGTTTCCGTTTTCTGTGCGATTGACGAAGAATGGCATAAATAACCAACCTCCGCATTGGCAAAATTAGTTTGACTATGGTTGTTTGTTCTCGGCAATTCAGGATAAAGTAATAAGTCACCAACCTGAAACGTTACTCGTTAACTCGAACTCGTATATCTTGAAAAATCTGCAAAATTTTCCATAGTACCAAACGATTTCCCATAGGTGCAATGTATTTATTGCGCTTTATCTCAAAGTATTTCAGTGCCCACTTTTGGTTATCTCGAAATCTTGACTGAGATTGGAACAAAAACTTCGCCGCTGAAGTTTCACAAAATACTAGCGGCAAAACGTCGTATGTTTCACGAGGTTCGCGCGAGGCTGCCGCACTTACGACGAAGTGGACACTGTTCCCGAAAGTGAAGTCGAAACCTAGCAGCATAACAACTTTGTCAAGCAATCCTGTATCACGTCATGTGGCGCTATAGATGTGCACGGAGGCAGACTCTGCAAAATAGCACGG
Organism: Rhipicephalus sanguineus; assembly: GCF_013339695.2. Lineage (NCBI taxonomy): Eukaryota > Metazoa > Arthropoda > Arachnida > Ixodida > Ixodidae > Rhipicephalus > Rhipicephalus sanguineus. The sequence goes on from NC_051176.1 coordinate 278,751,216, forward strand.
GCCGTACATGTCGTTTTGTTTACCATCAAAGATGCAATTTCAGCATTTTATCTTACGCAAGGCACGTCGCGCGGATTTTTTCGTCGGCCGTGCGATGTGAGGATAACTCCGCCAAACCAAAGCAAGTCACTGATGCTGCAAAGAAAGGTAGCCTTAATCAAAGAAGCGGATTCAAGGCTCGAAGTTTCCGGACGTCAAAACGGCGCTGATTGTGTGGTTGCATCGTGCGAGAGGAGCCCCTTCCAGTCACAACATTGGCAGAGCAGGCCGATTCTCTAGACTTAGCGGTGGGCTACACTGATTTCGCCTGCAACATCGGCTGGTTTGACCATTTTCTTAAGCGAAACAACGTGGCATCACGCACGGTGATCGCGGCAGTGTCGACGCAGCTACTCAAGGGGTGACGACATATTTGTGCGCCAAGCTGAACCAAAACCGTGAAATTCGTGAAATTTCACCGCTTTGCGCCCAAATGACCGACTAGCCTCAATTTTCTCAGTTGCGCTAATTCTAGCAAGAAATGGAGGCCACGTTGCCCACCTGCAGTTTCGGCATCATCGTGTAATCCAATCGAGACTCTAGATGCACAGAAAAGGTGTAGGCGTGCTTTGTGTTGGGCTTCAGGCGCCCAACACAAAGCACACCTTTGTGGAGCAGTATAACTAAGATAGCTTACAAAGATGACAAGCACGCCACAAAGCACCAAGCACCAGCGGAAAAGGAAGTTTTTAGGCAACTTCCTTTTTCAGCTGGTTGCAGTGCTGCTTTACATAGACATTTGAAATCAAAACGGAAGCTCCACGTAAAAAACATCATCTCGCTGGTGTATTCGGTGGAAACATTGGCCGTTTGCCTGCCTGCCAACGCTGCCGATTTGCCCAGGAGACTCCCGAATTTTGTGCAAACATCCCGATTGTGCGGATATGGCCATAAGCCACCCGATAAAGAAACCCTAACCCCAAAGCGGAAAAAAAAAAGAAAAAAAAGGACAGTGGTTCTAAAAATTCGTGGCCTTGTTCTATCGCGTTAGGAACACTTTAAAGCCACTTTTGCCTCAGTACACCTGTGCCTTGCGGAAAAGTGTACCAAAATTTAGAAGTGGATATTGGTATTAGCTGTCATGGGACACAGTGCATTTTAACGCGATAGCGTTAAAGAGCTCGTTTCACAGAAATTCCAGTGTCATCACGGTGTCTTTGGTTGCGTGCGAAAAATCTGCGTTGTCCGTGAGCGAAAATTCGAGGTGGATGCAAATAAATTTAAAAAATCTTCGGTTCTAGTGGGATTGGGGATTCAAACCTGCAACCCTTGCTTCGTGGCACGGTGCAGTTAATTGCTTGGCCACTGCGCACACATGCTCTAGCATACTAACGGCGAGCTATTTATATACACCATTTAGTGTTGGTGGTACGGACATCCAGGAGGTTCTTCAGCAGCTTGACCGAAAACCTCTGAGATGGTGCAATGGGCCCACGGGCACGTTTTCCAATTGCTGCCACGCTGCATGCATGGATATAGGTGCCGGTGCGCGCCCACACTGGCTTTCCTTGTGGCACGGTTTAGGTGTCTACCGAAAAGCAAAGCGAGGCTAGCGATTGGGAAGGTGATGTGAGCAAGGTCCGATTATGCTGTCATGTTCTGCTCTTGAAAACGAAGCTCAAGCGCCCTCCAAGTTTTTATTCCTTACTGACTGATGCATACACGTGCCGTATAATTACATGTGCTACTACGCATAGGTTGACTTCACTCATACTCTGATCGAGTCATGAGTCTGAGTCCGGCTGAGTTATAGTTTTGAGAGTTTGAATCCGAGTGAGTGCGGTTGAGAAAAATTTTGGTGAGTCTGAGTGCGAGTGAATTCTAAGCACAAAATATTTCTTGAGTGAGCTTCACATTTTTTGCCGACCTATAGTCCTATCTACTCATATTGAGTGGATTCAGCGAGATACGAGGACAGAGGTGAAGAGGAGACATGAACACTAGCGCTGTTCTCACCAGGAGAGTTGGATTCTGTTTAACAGAATCCAACTCACCCAAACATCAGTTCTGCACTATCTACTCACCTTCAGCATTACTGTCAGCCTTATGATGGCTTTTGTTTTATACTGACGTCTACTAACACATACTTCAGCGTACTAGCGTTCATACGCCAGTTCAATTTTAATTGATCCAGAGGCATGTGTTACGGAGGGGGAGGAGTGTGCCTTGACCTCCCCCCACCCACAAATTCTTTCACGGAAGTTTTTGATACAAATGTTAGCAGCATCTTTTAGTAAAAATGTCCTTACTGGATTGCACCACTGATGACTCGTGTTTGAAGACACGAGATCAAAAGGCACCACATTGAGCACTGATCATGTAAGATATTGATGTTAAAGAGCGTTGACACCATGGTCGAAAAAGTTAATTATATGCTAACGGAATCGAGTCGACTCGGGCTCAGCTCGAGCCACGAGTCCGAGGGAGTCCGGTTGAAGAAAATGTTGGTAACTCGCGAGTCTGGGTGAGCTCCACATTTTTTTGCCGACCTATGCTAGTATGATCGCTGATGTCTAAAAAATTACTGGCAGTCATTCAGAGCTGTGTATGACGCTTCTGCAGCCCTACGAAACAAAAACTTATGCCAGTTTGCTTTTTCGCCACCCCCACACGCTCCTGTTTACGAATCATCTGAATTTCGAGGTCGCCAGGTTGGTAGGTCCACATTAGTTATTTGCAGCGCCTGTTGGATGATTTGACAGGCGCTGCGAATGCTAATGGAAACTTTGTCATCGTTTGCACCGTTGAGTCGTTCAACACACTGCTTTTATTGAAATAGCAGTGCTCGCGTGCTGTGTGCATGAGTTAGTTGATGTTGAGTGGTCTGTACTTTTTTTTTTTTTTTTTCATTTCTAAAAGTAAGCAATCTTTGTTATACCACTCCAAATTTGCTGTTCTGTGCAAAAGTTTTTTTTTTTCCCCTTAAGCTGCTCCAAATTTGGATTTTTGTGCTCCAAAAGCAACATATTGCTGCTACAAAAGTTGCTCCAAATCCTGTTTTGGCTGTTGCAACCCTGCAGATCTGTAATGAACAGTGCAACATTTATGTTGTCGTCAACCTTGTTTTTCGCGACAACCAAAATCAAGTACTCGGGAGCAAGGACACTCTCACCTTCGTCAAAACATTGCGTTTTGACATCACAATCTAGAAGCCGCAGTATTTCCAACAGCAACAATCCATCTGCACATGGGCCTTATCGTAGCCCACCAGCTTTGCCAGTGTTGTCTAACTTCGCAGCGTCCCCTGGATTTTGTTTTAGATTCAAATACCACACATGGTATGCAGAGTTGTCACACTTCTTTGATTTATACGACTGTAGTAAGACTTCAAAGCGTTTCTGAAATGCTATCAACACCCATCAAGTCAGTTTCAACACAAAAATTTACATCTCGCTTTCTGGGCTTCTGCAGCTCTTGTTCAGTCACGCATGTGATCCAATATCGGTCAGAAATATGGAAATCTGTTTATTTTTTTATGTGCCCAGCCCACATTCTTTAGTTACCCGTTTTGTGTTTTTGCATCGCAGTCTATGAGATGGAGACTAAAGAAAGGGTCAGTATGCATCTTGAACTCTAGCATGGCAAGTGGGGCATCCACTGAGTGTCTCGGGGTCACATTGGTTTGGAGACTGCATTGCAGGTACTCGGCCAATGCATCCCTGCAAAAGATGTTGCAAAAGAGCCGAGCACTTGCTATGAGAGCTGGTATGAAGGGTGTTGCATTGGAAGTTGTACATCATCTTTTATGTATACAACTGGGATGAAACTAATGTGGATTAAGCAGTCTGGGTTGGAAGAAAATTTGGTGCTAGTTTGCTACACATATGGTTGTTGACTGGGAAGGATAGTACGTAAACCAAAACGTCACCCTTATACATTGTGGAACTTTAGTTCTTTTTGGGCAGTTTCATGGGAAGTTAGTGGTATGTGAAGTTTTATTCAGCCTCTAATTTCAACTATTCTCTGGGTTTCAGAATCTTTCTCAGAGAAATTATTTTTAGAATGTAAAAAAAAAATTATGCACGGTGAGTCTTGCTAAACGCTATTAAGCGCTAATCACACTCGAAAGGCGGTGATGGGATGGGAGGAGGGTTGGCTGTCTCAAGCCACGGCTGGACTGGAGAGGTGCGTGGGCGTTCCTTCTTACGGCCTTCGCAGTGCAGCTGTTTCCACCTGCTGCTGCATCGCCATGGTGTCGCTGCGACCCTGCCGTTGTGTTCGCCCCTGCCGCCCATGCAAAGCAAAAGCGAATGCATGCTTGCCTCACAGGATCTTCGCTGTGCACCATGCATTGGGGGCTTGCTGTTGGACGAAAGTTCGACGCTCGGACGCCGGTAAAACGCCGCATGCATTCTAGCCATAAGAGTGGTGTTGCAGCGTGCAGCTGTTTCCACCTCCCGCCGCATTCCCGTGGTGTCGCCGTGACCCTGCCACTGTGTTTGTCACTGCGCGGTAGGCACTGCCGTTAACCGCTGAGGAATTCTCCCATTGTGTCCGGAGCGGTAACGAAGGCCGTAAGAAGGAGCGTCCGCGCGCCACTCTAGTCCGGCCGTGCTCGAGCAAAGAAAATAACTAAGGGTGTGCAAATACTGAAATTTTCGGATATAAATAAGGCAAGAAACTGTTTTCGAAAATGGAATATGTCATCATCAGCATACCTTATGCCCACTGCAAGATGAAGGCCTCCCCCTGTGATCTCCAATCCACCTGCACTGTGCAAGTTGATTGCATTTTATGACTGCGAATTTCTTACTTTCGTCACTCCACCTAACCCTTTCCTATCCTCGGCCGTATGTGCATAGTTAAAAATGAGAAGTGACCATAGCTTTCAATACTCTTTTAAAGGGGTACTGTCAGGAAAATTTTCAGTTGTCTTTTTTTTTTTTTTTTTTTTTTGCGTCAAATGAAAGGCCAAGCCTTCAAGAGCCTAGAAAAGGTAGTGCCAAGTGCGAGTACACCCTGAAAAAGTAATTACCGTGTGTTTTTAAAAGCTAGTTTCTGTTCCTACTGTACCCTGACGTCACAACACGGTATGAGCTTCTCGTCACGTGCTCGCACGATATATAGTGACGTCTCCACGGCCGCTCCGCACCGTGTGGCTCGGTTGGTGACTCAAAAGTGGCCATTTTGAATGTTTTGGTGATGCACAAGCGACCATGTTGGGAGTTTTGGTACCTGAGGTCACCAGAATTAGCACTGTAGCCTGATGTCAAGCTATGGTCGGATACAACTTTAGAAGGCAACGGCATTTCCTCCTCAAAGGCAGATGAACACAAGTCTGCACCAATGGGCGCGCACTCGGGACTGACGTCATGAGCGGGACGGCCGGTGGCTCCGTCTTCAGAGAACAGTGGCGCGTGCATGAGCGGGACTATTTCTTTAGTTGCGAAGGCGATCGGCTGCCGCGCTACGGTCGTCTAGGCGGGGCCTCTCCTGCCTTAAAGTTGTATCCGACTATGATGTCGATGTCTGTATGTGTGCCATGGAAAAATTGACTTTAATACCAACATAAAATATCCGCATTTGCTGAGCTTCATACTTGCTCAGAGCCATCTCTGCATACAGGAGGTTTGTACGGCAGAGTAAACTATCTTTCGAAAAAAAGGTGTCAGCACCCCTTAAAACAAATTGATGAAACTGCATGTCATAAAGCTGCAGCACATCTATCCTTTGATACCGCACCCTCTCCCTTACGCAGTGTGATGCACATACATGGCCATTTCTTCTTTCATGTGTCTAAACATTGTTTAGGTAACATTCTTGGTGGTTATTTTATTGCATCTGTTTATATAATGCGAAAGTACAGCATATGATGTATATGAAACCTGCAGAATGAAGCTTAGTGATAAAGAAGCCACCCCTGTTGCATGGGGGTGCTGGACAGGCTGAAACTGAGCACAGAGGTCATGCGAGTGTCATGTGTTTTTTACGGTGATTATTGTAAAACATAGCAAATTGCTGGGAACAACATAAATTTGCACTGAACGGTAGTATGCAGCAGCCACGAAGCACAGCATAACCTGTTAGGTTATGTTGTGCTTCAAATATTTGAATTTTCCCGAATATTCGCTTCTTGAACTGTGTATATTCAGCCGTGGCCAAATATTAGGAAAAATCCTATTATGCGTTTTTAAATTGAATTTGAATAAGAAAGATATTCTATTTGTATGTGAAATTTCAAATATTCGCACACCCTTCAAAATAATACAAGACAAATTATTCTAAAAATGCAATGCTTTTTTATTGGTCCCCATTTTTGCTTCTACATCGTGTGAACTCTGTTGTTTTTGGTAATTTTAGATAATTGAAAAACAATGCCTTAATCACAAGCCTGTCCTGTGAAATATGGCAGTGTTACTAAGGGAGAATGATGCTGCTTGCTGAGAGTATGGACTATAGCAGGGTACGCATTTGGGCTGGTTAGTTCATGATTACCAGTAGGAAAACAGCACTAAAAAGATGGGACGAAGAAAGGACGCAGACCATGGCAATGAATGACAACCAAATGTTTTATTCTTCCAGTCAGCATATACACCACCACTATCTCAGTGAAAGAGAAAAAAAAAAACAAATGAAGAACTCTGCCTGCGCTGAGGCGATAAAAATGTTTGATAGGACAGAAGTGCTAACTTCTTGGGAAGGTGGAAAATCGAGGGGAGGCTTACACATGCCTCGCCGATATTGTGGATATAATAAGCTTCAGAAATTAGTTTCGCGTGTTTGTCATGCTATTTTGAATGGAAAGTGGAATCTTTAAAAGATGTCTGGCAACCGCAATCATTATAATGAAGATACAGTTGACTTATCTCTAGCTTGTTTTTGCTGGGGAAATTAAAGGGACCGCCAACTGATTTTTCTGAACCCATTTTTGTACGGCGCAACAGAAAGCTCACCCTTCGCAGTGTTTGTAGCTGCAGTAGTTAATCCCGAAAGCACACAGTTATTTTACAAGCAGTATTTTTCGATCTGAAAGCCTCTAAACACTGACGTACCTTTCCTCCAGCAACGCTTAGAATTGATAGCGATGCCACCAGCCCTTTTCCCAATTTGTGAAAGCTATCGTTGTTCTGCTTTCGCGGGAGTTTCTGTAACTATGCTTAACCACCTTTATTTATAGCTTTTCAACTATTTTTGAAAATAACAAGCTATTACAATGAGATGATGTGGCATTATACACCTTCCCTGTATTTGTACCGCGTTGTGTGCACATGCGTCCAAGGTTGCCTGCGCCTATGTCATGGGTGGCCTGTCCCGGTGTCGTTACTCTCTCGATGCACGAGCCAAGCCAAGTCATCGAAAACGTAGCAGTGTGCGTCATTTCTAAGACGAAGCGTAGGTAGCAAAACTATGTCGCTCCAAAATCTTAGAGACCTGGAAACTGCGTGCACGGTAGTGATGTAGAACTATCGGTAAATTGACTATCGATAGTATCGATAGTTTTTTTTTAAACTATCGATAGTGTAAACAAACTATCGATAGTACTATTATCGACAAAATATTGATAGTGCAATTGGTAGTGACATCGTTAATATTACTAGCGATATTACTGCCACGCGCGTTTATTGCTTTGTTTTGAGGTATTCGGGTTCAGTAACCCAAAAAGACTGTTAGCAACGTTTGAGGCAGACCGTGCCGTAATGTTTGAGAAGTTTTATATTTGTTTGAGATCATTCTGTTAAGACACGCGCCGAACGCGAATAGTCAAGTTTATTCGATAGCTTACGCGAGCACCAGCGATAACTCTGGAAGGTTTGATGACTGATGTATAAAGAACGACGCGTTCCACCGATGATCAGATCACTCAACAGCTGACGACTGCTCCCGCCGCTATCAGTGCGCAGCATGTATCGCTTGTATTTTGAGTTTTGATTTTCTGGGCACAAGTTCGCGCATACAAAGAGCTCCGTATTTCCCAGTCTTGCCGCAGCATTCTTCACCGTCACAACCACGTGACAATGCTATCGATAGTGGTGTGAATAAGGATGCGGTTGCTGGCCGGCCATATTGCCAAAATATTTGCGATAGCCTACTACCAGCTTCGCTTAATTTGTGAGCAATTTTTCGCAGAGAAATTAATTTCCGCCGTGAAAATGGCGAAATATATCCATCAATAAACTTGTATACAAGAGCAACCAATTACACCTTACAATTAACTCCTTGATATTTTTTTATTTTGAAATCATAAAATCCAATATCAGTTTGAAGCCGTGCAGTCCCACCACATGTAAAGGCTTCCTTTCCGCTACAGATGAACAGTTTGACTTTATGATGATGTGTCAGCAAAGCACTCTGGCGAAAAACAGAATCATGTCAACTTTCTTGCCCTTCAGCCTGCTCCTACGGCTCCACTATGTACCACACGCGCGGGGAACCAAGTTTATTTTGCAGTGAGTCCGCGCTGTTGGTTTTACACTATCGATAGTACCATCGAATTTTTTACTATCGATAGCGCTATCGATAGTATTTTTGACCATCGATAGTTCGATAGTGACTCAGCTATCGATAGTATCGATAGTACCATCGATAGTTCTGCGTCACTAGTGCACGGTTGCATGAGCACGCCGAAAAGTTGCTCAAGACGCGCTGACGAGCATGGGATCATTAGGTCACGCGAAGGCAGCGCCACTTTAATGCATACTACTAACGCAGGCCTGTATGTACATTTCTATGGAGTAATGCCTTGTAATATAAAGAAACGAACAATATTTCAATACTAACAAAAAGATCATCGACCGCGTACAGCAATCAAGTCACATGGCTGGGTTCATCGGATCGTTCATGTTTTTGCCGCCAGAGGCGCCACAGTCCATTTTTCGCGACTTTCAATTAAGAAATAAACATATAAATCCACCTCTCACGAAAGAAAAAAGGGTTGGTTTGAGTCAATGCTACGGACAATCTTTCCATCAGTGGAGTCATCTCATTACGTGTTCTGGGCAGTTGTCGGTCCTTTTAAATTTTTTAATGGTTGGGTTGCATATTTTCTGGCTAGGCTGATGTTCATCAATGCTTCTTTTTTGGCAAGTTGGCTCATCTTGAAGAGGAAGCATCAGCACAGACACCCTCAAGAGAGACAACACATGCGTCTAGCACTGACTGACAACTGGGTTTATTGGCAAAAGTAACACACCTCCCAGAGTGAGGCATGGGAAATAAAGAGAAATTGCTCAACTAGGTTGAAAACATGCCAACAATGCAGAGTGGAAAACAGGCAACCGAGCAAAGATCACAACAAAACATCTTTAATTTTTCTCTGCAATCTGAAACCCAATAGCTGCTTCCAGAAGATAAAACTTGGCATCAAAGAGAGCAAGAGAAAGGGTGCTAATGGTCATCTCATGCACCACATTTTGTGCTTGGAAATTGTTCTAATAGTATACCGTCTGGACCATCGTTTAATAGGAGCCATGAAGCGCAGCTAGAAAGTTCGATATGTTTTGAGTTTGACCATACTAATATTTTCAGCATGACCAGTGATTCCACTCCTGTGCCAAATTGGATTCACTGCGCCATCCATAACCGACGTAAACTGTGGCAGTCAAGGGTTTGATGTCTTTCACAGGCACTCGCACCACTGGCGTGTCAGAATGTGCAGCTTGATCTTGGGGATACCAAAGCCCTGGCGCGTGTGTACCGATTAAGCCACAACACCACCGCACGGTGCCAGCACAGCTTCTATTGTCTGGTCAAGACAGCCTTGATAATTAAGGCGTCCCTGGGCCTCGTCAACACGAATGATGCAAAAAGTCATCACGTGATGGCGTCACATGATGAAATCGTCACGCCACGCCATCGTCGTTTGGTCAAAGGTGGGCCATTCACGGGGGCAGTGCAAAACCAGAGGAGGTGCAGAAAGCTTGCAATGCCTCAGATTCTGGAGGCAATGCAAAACTACGCTAGGTGCAGAAAGCTTTCAGAGTTGGGTGGGGTAGGATTAAAACATCAACAGAGAAGGAAAAGAAGATGGCTTTCGCCTTCGGGGTATGAGGGACCCTTGAGTTTTTTACAGGTGTCTGACCCTGAAAGTAATGAGACTTGCTCCTCCAATGTACTCCATTGCAACTTGCTTCTCCAATGTTCTCCGGAATGTGAAATTAGTGGCTCTAGGGTGCTTTCGAATGCAAAATTACCTGCGCTAAAGTGCTCCAGAATGGAATTTTTTGCTGCTCCAGAAATTGCTCCAAATAAGAAGTCCATGGTAGCATCACTGCATGACTGATAACCTGAAACAGCTTAAAGGGGCCATGACACCCAATTTCCTATCATAATCTGTGTTATGTGGATTAATCCTTGTGCATTCACAAATAAGCTGGTGAAATTTTAGCGCATTTAGTCGAGCACTTAATTTATAATCGAATATTTTTATAAACACACGAGCGGCCCGAGAGTCGGGGCAACGCTGGTGCACTTGTGAGCCATGACGTAACAAGCAGCTAGCTGTGCAAGTGTCTGGCACGTGTGCATTTTGCAATGCACACGTGCCATTGCAAAATGGCAGTCGCCGGCAGTGGGTGGGGTTTACAGCCGGCTACTTCTAGGGCTTGTTTTGCACTGAAATATTCATTTACGGCCCACTTTTGCAATCTGTTCAGGCATAATAGACCCTCTACTTCAAGTTTTCGCTGAAAACCACAAATCTGTGGGCGACTGTCATGGCCCCTTTAAAGGACCCCTGACAATGAAATTTTTGTTTGCCTAGTGGCGATGTCACGAGGTGCTGCCAACTCATATGAGCACTCGCGCTTACCTTAAAACCAAATTAGAATGCCTTAAAAGGACACTAAAGAGCAAAACGATTTTTCTCATATTAGTAAAGTACTCTTTCACGAAACCAAAAAAACCACGCTTGCGGCGAGAAGACTCTTAGTTAGCGAGAAAACGTGCAAAAACAAAATATGGGTAGCGGCGCCACCTTGAAGTTTCCACACCATTTGCCGTGACGTCACATGTTTTGGCGGCGCCTACTAGGGACTACGTAGTTCCTAATCAGTAAAAATGAAGTAAATTGTCCTCTGAGGGGGCCATAGACTTAACATAACCAAGTTTGGAGTAATTTTGTTGAACCAATGGCGCCAAAATAAGATATACACTTCGAAATCTGTGACGTCACGCGGGGAGATTTCGGCGCGAAATTTTAAAATAAAACTTCGAACTTGATTTTCTCCTCTATTAATAAACCTATGATGGCGAAATTAACGACATTATAGTTCTCTGAGCACAATTTATCTATCTAAACCGATTCATTGTTTCTATTTAGTGTCCCTTTGAAGGCAACATTTTCCACTAATAATTAGCCAGAAGAGCCCACGTATTCAGGACAATCAAACAACACAATCTCGAGGCTTCGATTTTGGTGTCGGGCCCATTATAGGGGGAGGGACACTGCTCTTTCAACTCCTTTTTTTTTTAAGTTCTTCATCGATTTTAATTAAAGTTGCTGAGTTCATGTGTCTTTTTGTGCTGATTTCAAATATGCCATTATTTTTCTAGTATAAAATATAGTTTCTAAAATATAAAATATTTCATTTGCCTTTTGGGAGGCAAATTTTTCCTAAAGTAAGAAAGTTACGAAGTAAATGAGCATATCCCAATAATCTGGAATTTGAACTGCATGCAGTAGAACAGGAATGGATGTTCTAAACACATTTGCACAAAAGTTATGGTGTGTAGAACGTTCGCGAGTGAAATCTCAGCTTGACATACTCACTCGCGGATGTTCAACGTACGTCAACTTTTGTGCACATGGGTTTAGAACATCCATTCTTGTTCTACTGTATGCAGTTCCGATTCCAAATTATTGTGATATGCTGATTTTTTAACTCTCTCAGTTTAGGAAAAATCATTGCACCCCAAAAAAGGCGCATGAAATAATTGGCATCTTAAAAACATTTTACACTTGAAAAATAATCGCATATTTGAAACAGCCCATAAACATGAACTCGGCAGGTGTAAAAAAAATGTTAAGAAATAAATAAATAAAAAAAGGTTTGAAGTTCTATGTACCCTTTTACGTTTAAAGGGGTCCTGCAAAACTTTTCTGCGTTATAATGGAATAGTCTCACATTAGTGCACGACACTTCACGAATCGCATGCCGCAAGAATTTTTAGAATCCGTCAAGTACGAGCAGGGTTACAGGGATTCGTCGCACGCTTCAAGCGCTTTCTCTCTCCTCGTGTACCAGCGAGCGCCCTGAAAGCTATGCAGGGAGGTGGGTGACAAGGGGGCAAGATGCTGCCCTTCGCAGCATGCATCATGACCTTGAGCAATTTTTATTTTCTTTTTTCTTCGTATGTGCGGCTTACTTTCAGTGTGATAGCGAGCGCGCATGCGGGCACGTGGCAGCATCCCACGGCGCCCACGGTAACTATGCAGCTTACAGTGGTCAAATCAGCCAACGGTGGTGACCTTGGGTATATGGTGCAGTAATTTGGGTATATGGCATCATTTGTAGAGAGAAGAGGAAGCGATTTTCAGTCGACTTTGAGAATGAATTGTAAATTCCAGGCTGTGTGCTTTATAGTTTGTCTCGCGTGTTCTCGGGAGCCTCGACTGCCGATCGGCATTGTTTTCTGTCCATGCTCAAAAGTGTTGTAGGGCCCCTTTAGAGGCGAAGGCTATAAACACGTGCCCTTGTTTTGGGGGGGGGGGTGGATGATATACAGCCAGCACCTAAGTGACATTGCAGTTGGTTAGCATGCAGAGGCATGTGAACCAACATGCCTTTTTGTGTTGCTATTGTTTTGCATGCTTATATCAGGTGTGAATTCATTTCAACTAGCCTAGCAATACACTACAGGAATGACTGATAGAGCTTCGGGAGAGAATTCACTGGTTTTAGCATGAAAGATGATCCAGTGTTGTTCAACAGCTTCCTGATGTTTGATGTTACTATTTATTGCCGACATGAGCATGCACCTTTGGACGTACAAAGAGGTTGGACTAGGTGTGAGCGTGGCATCCCTAATGTTGACAGAAAATTAGTCTTTCAGTACTATGTTTATAGAGGCAAAAGTCATTTCGATGAAGTGATGACTGTATGCATGTGATGGTTGTATACTTCATTTTTCTGCCTGATATATGCCATATATTTTGTGCACTTCCAGAAATGACAGTAGTCTATGCCCATTTGTATCACCTACTACTTGTTTTGACACTCGTCTGTGCCATTACATTCACTATGGTCTAGACGCAACAAGCTCACCAGAAAGTCATAACAGTACAAGAAGGGATAGCATTCGGGTGGTCGTCACATGAAACTACGCTGAATGGAGTGTCAGAGGCACTCTAACCATGGGCAGTGTGAAAGATTCTGTTCTTCCATTGACTGTGTTAGTTTATTTTGCAAGTTGACTGATCTTGTGGTGTCTTGCTGTTTTCAGCTACATCATGACTGGTTCCTACAATAACTTTTTCCGGGTGTTTGACCGGACAGCGAAACGCGACGTGACTCTGGAGGCGTCCCGGGAGATAGCCAAGCCGCGGACGGTGCTAAAAGCGCGGAAGGTGTGTGACTGACAACTATTCACATTGGGTGAGCACTGTGTCATTGTGGTTTCAATCTATTTTTTTTATCTGCAGGTGTGCACGGGCGGCAAGCGGAAGAAAGAAGAGATCAGTGTAGATTGCTTGGACTTCAACCGCAAGATCTTGCACACAGCGTGGCATCCCCAAGAAAATGTGGTTGCAGTAGCTGCCACGAACAACCTGTACATATTTCAGGAGAAGTTCTAGTTATTGCTTGGGCCATGCTACAGCACAATGTAAAAAATGTACATAGTGTCATTTCCCCGCCCCCTCCAATCCCCCTCCCCCTACCTGTTTTAGAAAGGCAATTTTTATTTTTTCCCCCCGCAGTCCCGTTGTTGTACCATACGGGTGACTGAGGTTTTTGTAGGTCGTACCGATTCTGTTTTACGTAGGTCCCCCTTGGTGTTTTGTTTATGCCATTGCATGTTGTTGTGGACGACGGGGGGGCAGTTGCTCAAATGCTGCGTGCTGCTCCTCAATGGCACTCGGAAAAAAAAAAAAACAACCGAACGAAACGTTTACAAGACTGTCGTATTCCGAATTCTCGTACATTGACAAGAGGGAGAAAATAAAACGACGTCTTAAGAAAGTGCCTTCCTTGTGTGCTTGTGGTTTTGATCGTGTGGCTTATGAAAAACTTCTGTGCCTAAAATCACCGTAGGGCACTATCTTTGTGAGGCATTTACAATATCACATTTGTGGCAAGACAATTGTGGCATTTGGACATGAAATGCAAGGAATGCTTTTTACATCTTCTCTACAAAAATTGCTTTATCAGGTGATGTCCTGTGAGAACTGTGCTCATATTTGGTGAAAATTGCTTAATGTGTGGTTTTAACACATCTGGATTAATTGTGGGCTTTGTGATGTTAAGTGTGGACGACATTTGAGGCGAACTCTGATAGCCACCTATTCACATGCATGTAAAAACCAGAAGTGCTTTTGAGAATTCATAGGCCAGTTTGGCTGACATTAGCATGTGAGAAAGTTAAATTTCAGTGACAGAAGCAAAGTATTGGTTCGGGGAGTATTGTTTTACAATAGAAAAGTGGAAAGTCACGTTTTCAAAAGATGTAAGCACGACATTTGCAAAACTAACTCCTGTCAATAATATATATCGGTTCTGTAAAGTGCATCCGTTACAGCATCACAAGTGGACAATTTTGATATTTACAGCTTCCGTGAAATTGTCAAAATGGTCTCAAAGGTTTGCAGAAGCACGAATTAGCGATATGTTTTGGAGCGAAATGTAAATATCAATTTTGTCTCTAGATTTATTATTGGGTACAGTTCAGAGAACACTATTTTTCATTGTGAAGTTATGGATGTATTTTCAGTTGCAGTTTTCAACACTATGAAAACGTTGATGTTAAAATTGGAAAGGTTGCGTTGCTGCCATGGGCGTCCGGAGGGGGGTGCAAGGGGGGGGCGGCTGCCCCCCCCCCCCCCTTGGAATTTCGGATATTTTTCTATGCAGTACCTTCAGGACTGCCAGCCATCTTTGCACGTTACACACTATTATTGACTAATCTTGCCGGTGATGTCGCGGCAGTGAAAGAAAAGCTACCTGTGTTGGATGCAAGCCCCCTCTTCCCCCCCCCCCCCCTGCTAATGCACCCCCCTGCAAAAAGTTCTGCGGACGCCCTTGATTACTGCATTGGTTGATTTGTATATGGGGCCTCCAAGGTAGATATACGGGCAACATATTGAGCTGTTCGGTGCGATTATGCGAGACTGAAATTCCTAATTATTTGCTAGAAAGTGTTGCTTGAAATTGTGCTGCGATTCTGCACGGTTGTACTAGGCTGCTGGTCGTGGAGGGAAATGCGAGGGTGGATTGATTACCACGCGGAACGGACTGGCGCAGACTCCGAACACTTATCCTAGCCTACACAGGCTAAGACACGTGAATGGCAAAGCGTACGCAGACAAGCATTCGTCATGTGGCAAAAAGTCTGCATTGTCGCACATCACACCTGCATGCACCAACGTTTTGCATGCACCAGAGGACCACGATATGTGAACGCAAGTGTACGAATGGCTTTCCAAGGCAGTTGGAGGCATGACATGCGTACGAGGCAGCGAGCTGGCTGTTGACACCCTTGCGAGCTGCTCAAGCCCTGGATCCTGTCAACATTCAAAATTTTTTCGCCAAATGCGACCGCCAGGGTTGATTTTTATTACTGATTTAAATTCTTAAGGTAAATTGTTTAAGAAAAAGAATTTTAGGGCGACCGTAAAGTAACAACACAATAGTTTGTGTTGTTACATACAAATAGTTTATTCACCAGTATATAGTGCCAAGATAAATTGTAAAAGAAAAAAAGCTTATACGACTGTTAAAAAAATTATTCGTTGCAATAAACATCTGTGCAGTTCACCGACTTACAAAAGTGCACGAAGTGGCGTTTGTGGCGTCAAGTGTAAACACTGAAGAAAAGTTACCTTTGCCTTTGATCAAGTCGGCATCGTCTCGCCGCACACGCTTTTGAAATGTCGCTAGCTCATCATATTTGAGTCTGAACTCTTAACTGCTCATCCAGTGAATCAATTCTGTTTCGGCCAGTGGACCCCAGGAAACTCAACCACAGCGGCATCGTTTGTGTCAGTCAGCGCCTACAGGAAACGGGCGTAATCGTGCCCGGGGGAGCGATAAACGAGAGCGTAACAAAATGGTCACCCTTTGAGAGATTCTAAACCAGACGGCGATCAGATGTGTGGATGCGGGCGCGAAAAGCGGGAACGACCAGAAGGACGTAACCGAAACTAGTCGGCGCACTGTTGTAGAAAGCATATAAAAAAAAAACGGAGACACATCGGCAGCATTCGGTGCAATAAAAACAAATTCTTGTATCCCCGCAACGTGGCAGCACATGCCAAGATAGAGAAATGATCGTAAAAGGAGCGTTTAAGACATATTAAAACATACCAGCGATGACGTACATGTAGGTACGTCATTGCTTGCACGATGGTACTTATCACAGCATTGCTTTTCATTCAAGTAGGTAACATGTTACAATGTTGCCGCTTGCGGTCAAGTAAGTTGCTGTCTGATATAGGCCTAGTGCGCTGCAGCTTTGAACACAACAGCTGTAGGAACACCATTCGGAAGCAACTAGCTTTAAAATTCTGCGGGTTACCTCAGAAGTCGGACGAAAATGAAAGGCAACTCTGCCGCAGCTGTGCGGGGCTGCGTAAGCAACGCCTCGAATTCCGTCCATAAGTGTCCCCACTCTCGTGCGTTTTTTTTTTTTGCCTTTTATTATTTATTTTAAATGTATAAACAAGCTTACAAGGTCACAAAGAAATAGAAAGATAGCAGGCTGACAACGGCCACCTAGAGGGGCAATGTGCCTGTCTGCGTCTTCTGCTCTCACGCGTGATTTCTTGCCAGCCAGAGCGACGAGCAGGGGTAGCCTGTGCGGAATCGGACACAAATTTGCCGCGTCCTCTTCGTTGGGAACAAAAACAGTTCGGTATGGCTCAGCACACGTAGAGCACTGAAAAATCAAAAGCTCACCTCCACTCGTACGTCGTAGTCCACGGTTTTCGATTGCACTCTGCATTTCCAAATGTCGGAAGATTCCATCGCGCACAACAATTCTTCTTTCAGACCACACACCGACCACTAGCGTGCAACTTCGTACCAAGCTACCAAGAACTTCTTTTGAAACACATGTTATTGCAATTTCAATCCTACGGAAACCGCAGAACAACACACGATCGTCGCTTCTTGTCCTCACGTTCCCGCGCGGGCTGGCGGCCTTGGCTGGCGATGCGCTTTCCTGGCAGACGACAACCAGTGACGAACTGATGGGCTCTTGCAGTCTCACTGTCTGTAAAGTGTGTGCGCTCGCTCGCCTGTGTGTGTGTGTGCGTTGTGAGCGTGTTTGTGTGTGGGGGGGGGGGGCGGTAATCTACTGTTCCCCGCGTGGTGACCAAGGGACGGAAAAGAACTTGTTTCCGGCGCAAGCAGCTGTGTTTTGTCGGCTGTTTCTTCTCTTTTTTTTTTTTTGTTAGTAGGGCTCGCAGTTCGGTTTTCAGCAAAAAGACGGGCTGAGGGCGGCTTGTCTCTCTCGAATGGCTTGATGCAAAAAGGGAACGATGTTTTGTTGAATGCTTACGTTAACAAGAGTCGCTGCATGCTGGTTTTTCGGCTACAGCTTTAAACGGCTGTAGTTTGAGAGGTTTTTCAGACAGGAAGAAAAACAAAAATAAACATAAGTTAGCACAGCGTATTTACACACGCAGACAGAAAAAAAAAGAACTACGGTGGCCGTTCTTGGAGAACAGCGGCCGCCGCAACCGTAGCCGCCGCCTTGAAACATGCAGACGGGCCCGTAGGCGACAATCCTAACAGTGCGCCGCTAGCCCGATAGAGGGCGAGAGCAGTAGCGCCACCATACCAGCTCACGAGGTCTATACATGGCTTGCACGTGACGTCACCATTGCTGCGGTCCTACTGCGGCGGCCATATTGGTGAACAGCCGCACGTACCAGCCCTACGACGACTACAGTGTTGTTCAGTACGACTAGCCACCCTAGTTCGACAGAACCGCATTCCCACGGTCATTTTCTTTTTCGCGAGCCGTTTCTCGTGCATCATGCCGCCGGTTGGCACAAGGCAGCCGTTAAATGCGGCGCACTATTCAGAACTGATAGGGCAAGCGTGTTCTCGCTATGAGGAAAAGGTGCGGTTGTGCGACGGAGTGGATCCCTACACGCTTCGACTCGGAACGGACACGACATCGAACATCTCCGTCTTCCCAGACGTGTCGCAGGTACGAGGACATCCTGGACTATTTGGTTTTCAGCACTGACCTGGTTACTCTGGGCGAAATAAAGGCGTACAAATCAATGGAACCGCACGGCTAGTTTACCAGCGGCTGGGTAAAGAGCCTGTCTGAAAACGAGCTTCGCGACCGTAAATTTGATCGTGATTGCAAGGTAAGTTGAATGGTTCGTGAAAATGGCCCCTTCGCCAGCTCCGAGTTATGAAATACGAGGGCAGTCCGATAAGTACTTAGCCTTCAAAAGAAAAACAAAAATTTTGGAATGGTGTCGATTTATTTCTCAACATAGTCCCCTTTCAACTCTATACACTTGACCCAGCGACCCTCCAACTTTTTTATCCCGTCAGAAAAATACGTTTTCTCCTGACCTGCAAAGTAGGCTTTTGTGGCGGCGATAACTTCTTAATTCGACTCAAATTTTTGTCCCGCGAGTGACTTTTTCAAGATGGAAAACAAGAAGAAATCCCTCGGGGCCGAATTTGGACAATACGCGGGATGGGACACCACTTCATAGCCCAGTTCACGGCCGGTCTAGAGGCGCGCGCTCGCTCCTTCCCTTACGGCCTGAGCAGCCGCCGGGAGTACAATGGAACTTCTTCTATACAGTCACGACGGCGCGCTCCGCGTGAGGGCGTCGCGAGCCAACCGCCCAAAGCGCGTTTCGCCGCATGCACTTCGTTTTGTAAACCAGCTTTTCCCGGCCAATTTCTCGTGCTAATTACTTCTTTCGGTTGTAGCAAGCGGTGAAGGGTGCGTGTGGGGACAGTCTGCCTTTCTCGGCAATAGAAGACGCACACGCAGCGCTACTATACTTGACGACAACTTATCTTGACATTGGAGCGAAGGCTACGGAGGCGGGGCTTCCGCACATTCGTGTTGCTCCGCAAGTAGTACGGCAGCTTGCGGCTGATTTCGGTTTTGCTCGCTCGCATCGTTAACGCGTTTAGAAAACATATTCACGAAAAATGTGAAGGGAATGTGAACGGGAGAGACATTTCGATTGTTCAGAGTACATTTTAGTGTCATATTACGAGTACATTTTTCTTGGAGAACTAAACGGTGCGTTTGCGGCCGCACACTGACCCACTACGTCACGGACGCCATGTTTACTTTGGAAAACGGGCATGCTGAAAAGGTGGTGCTGTCTGAGAAATGGAAAGAAAAGGAAGGCATTCTTGCGAGGTGAACAATAACTATATTTTACCTACGACTTCCCGCAACTGTTTCAGTCTCATAATAAATAAAGCAACATTTATTTCAGCAAGAAAAACGAGAAAATTATCAGTAAACGTAAGTACTATTTCTTGGCGTGGTAGCAGGCATGCACTTCGGTTCTGTAGCTTCCACAGTGCTGTCAAGGAAAGTTGTCGCCGAGTATAGCAACAACAATATTTTTTAAGACCCGACCACCTCATATTCGATGGAGGCGAAAATGTTTGAGGCCCGTACGGTAACTTGGGTTTAGGTACACGTTAAGAACCCCAGCTGCCACAGCAGTGCATTTTTGGTGGGCCACGCATATTTACGTCACAGAGGGGATTAGTCAACACCTGGTGGGGCTTCGTTGAAAGGCTGCATTGTTGAGTTCTTCACACTGTATGCGATAGAATACCGTTCTCGTTCGAAAACACTTTAATGTGGATGCGGAATCCGCTTTTCCGAAAAGGAACGCAAGAAATCAGAGAGCGAGCAGTCCTTTGTATCATCTTCTCCGTCAGCAAGAAGCCTATGATCTACACTACCCAAAGCCGGAGTTACTATCAATGCTGGACACAATTGTGACGTTCTTCGAGAAAGTAGTCAAATATTTTCCTCGAACGAAAATCCTCGAGACTCTGCAATTGACTGTTGAGCCATACCTTGAAGATTTGCCACTTCTGGACTGTCCGGAAGGTGTGGACAAGAGTCACGCGAGAGTGCTGGCTCATGTTTCTGAGAAGTTTCTCCGGATTCTTCTTATTAACTACACAAAAAAGTTAACAGATCAGAATGACAGGCCTTCCGGTTTTATTCACAAGCCGTCGCGGAAGCATATCAGGCTGTGACAGACTTGACTCCTTTAAACTGTGATCATCACTGCAGTGTTTTACCAGCAGTGATTTTTTTCAGTTCTCCATGCGCATATTGTTGTAGTACCAAGGAAAACATTCTGTTTCCCATCTGCTGCGTGGCCATCCCCATTATGCAGTGACTTTCACTTTTTTTGAAGTATTTGTTTCAATATTAAAGCACGAATTAAGATGCCTCCAACAAAAAATGTGCAATTTTGTTATTTTCAAGTACAGCGACGGCCGGCACATACATTTGAAATAAACATTTCCTAAACCATGATTAAACCGTTTCCTCAACCAAATGCAATGTTCATCCTCTTACTTATTCTCGAAGTTACAGAAACCAAAAAAAAAAGGCTGTGTTATAACCGCGTCGATGCTTTGCCGAGCAACAGAAGCGGGCTTATGAGCGGCCTGCGCCACCACTTCTGTAAAGCGGAATTTACCAGAGTCACCATATATACTTGCTACCATGTTTCTATCGCAAAGCGCCACGGTAAAGCGGGGGACAGACGGGTCCGATTTTCCATGCGATCCGACGGCCGACGCCGCGGTGGGGGAGAGGGAATGGTGGCTGTACGATGCTATGAAAGGCCACCATTCCGGTTTCCCCCTCCGCCGTGTCGGACCAGTCGGACGTGGAGTCGCATGAAAAATCGTACCGTCTGTCTCGCCCTTTAGTCGGAAGCCGAGCACTCCCTGCGCGCGCTAGCCTCCGCAACGGCCGGGAGTGAGTTGGGTAGCAGTTAGAGTCACTGGAAAATCAGAGTACCGCAAAGGTAGGCTGCACGCGGGCAACATTGGGTGGCGGCGGCCATGTCCCTTCCAGACCGTCCGGCGCGTTGCTAGCGTGTGTTGAGAAGTGACCGATCTTTTAGCCTCGGTGCCGTGTTACGCTCGGCAGAACGGCATTGTGTGTGTGTGTTTCTTCAAGAGGATATTAGAAGTGATTTCGAGTCATCGACAGGTATGGATCGACTGCGCGGTTAGCGGTGTAACTAATGAAACGTACGGCGAATGTTGCCATGTGCTCGCGAACTCTCTTCATGGCTTCATCGGTCTCTTTTCGTGTCACGCCCGGGCGTGTTCGCTAGGTCTGGATCTGTAAACATCGTTGCATTAGCGCAGTGACATCGTGCGAGATGCCATTTACTTCGACATTTGGTGAATCTTGACTGTTTGCGCTAGCTTTGCAGTCGGTGTTCAGGTTCACTGCACTCGAGAACGTTATCGAACAACATCGAGAACATTCAACATTGCGTCCTTCGACTGATCGCTGACGCATAGCTTGCTTGCGCACCGTGCTTGCTGTTCAACTGGTTGATATGTGTAATAGAAGTTGTGTGTACGGTAATTGGAAGTTGTGCGCGACGTCTTGATTCGGCACGCCAGCAGCCGAACGCACGGGCGAATCGGCGTGCGGTAGGTAAGGTGCATCTTATCTTACGATACGTAGAAAATAGGCCATCAAAAATGATTGACATCACTACTTAATTGTTTCATTTCCTATTTCTTGTCTCCTTAATATTCCCAACGTTGCAATGAATTTGCAAATATTTTGCTGTTTCCGACAAAACATTTCTTTTTTTGGCGTTGCCAGCGCGTAAACAGCTGGGGTTCGGTTTCTGCACTGTTGCACTTTTTTTTTTCATAATGCACTCTTATTAAAACTTTGTCGGCACGGTGCTTTATATTCCTTTGATCAGAAATAGCACATCCCCGAATTTTTAAAGCGCATGCTACTGCAACACATTGTGTATATAGACCTAGGGCTCGCATAAAATCGACTCCCTCAATGCGTGGGATCTGCTTTTTTTTTTTTTTTGCTGTGACCATTTCTCACCAACTATACAGTATTTTAAGGGTACGCTCGATGCAATGCAGCATTGGCGGCATTTTTTTGCAACAAATTTAAAAATACGCTTGATAACATTGATTTATACCAAGTTTATCAACGGAGTTCCACGCTTCTGTTTTGTGCAATGCCAAAGATCATGCCACAATTTCCTTCAAGGTATACCAGTAAACATTTATTATTTTATTAAATCTTCGATTTCGCTCTCGTGCGTGACACGCTTATAACTTGGATAGCATGCGTAATCTGTTCAACAGATCGAGATATAAACAGCCTAGCAAATAGAAATGTATGTAGTTTGCAATATCGCTGACCATAGCGAACCGAAAAGGCGAAGTATCCTGTCGCATAAGATCTTTTCCAGCAAAGTTAATGTAGTTCACTGCAGGAAGGAGTGTTATTCGAGGGGGGCGAATTCGTTCAGGCCAACTATGCAGCCACGTAGAACGGCGCTCTTTGACATTAATCTTTCCCACACGGCAAACGAGATTCCCAGAGTAGCTCACCAGTAACGCTCGATTGATGGTGAGCTACTCTCTTCTGGCATCTGCATGCAGTGGCGTAGCCAGGGGGTGGCACACCGAGCCGTGCCCCCCCCCCCCGAAAAAAATGTCTCCTTACGCCCCTGTCTGCATGACGCGTTTAAAAAAGCGACGAAGTACTTCTGGGGACCGCGGTACTGCTAAATGTCCGGCCACGCTCTGGATTGAACACGCCTGCACCAAAAGCGCTTGGAAGGGATATGGCGGCGAGAGGTCACGTGATGCGAATAAGCCAATCGCGTCGGCGGCGGCGCGCGGAAAACAGATGCGATACTCTGAAATTTTTCCAGTGACTCTAGTAGCAGTTAAGGTCCCTATATTTATAAAGGTAGCGACAACTACACGCGCGCCCTCTCGAGGGGTCCAAGGAGCAGCGATAGCAGACGACGCGCCGCTCGCTCCCGTGCATATTGCTGGCGCCTGAAACCGAACTCGGTGCTCGCTTGAACCGCTAAATTATTAATATTTGTGGCTTAAGATACTCATCAGTTATCAAACTACAGGGAAAATAACGTTAACGAGCACGGAGCACGTTAAATATTGAAATACAACGCGTGCGTTTCCGAAGCAGGTTCCAAGCGCGTTCCCCACAGCAGCAGTCATGCAGGGCATTTTTTTTTCTTTGCATATTTTGACATTCAGCGTAACTTGAAGAACAGGTTGTGTTTGGGTGAGTTAAAAGTGCTTGTTTTCTAGCTCGAATAAAATAGGCAGGTAGTCAGCGTACTGGTACTTTCGGAAACTTCATCGGGCACCTAGCGCTCTTGTATTGCGTAGTGCAAAGTACGCGCTATTATTGGTTTGACTGTGTTTGTCGGTGTTCGGAAGTCTTCCCACGGTTACACGGTATTTTTAACTAAGCTTATTTTCTTTATACTCTAAGAGGTTTCTGCAGAAAGGGTGTTCCAATTGCCTACTGGGAGGTGACAAGGGGTTACAGAAAGTCTTTCACTTTTCTTTCCGCATTCCGAATCAGGGGTGACTCGTGGTCTGTAGAATTTCTGCAGATTGGCTGTATGTTTTTTTGTAAGGGTCCCCATTGACTACTGCGCACAAATCTACGGCATAAAGAATGCCGAAGAAATAATAGCGTTGCTGAGATAATGCTCATGCATATGCACGAACAAAAGCAAGCCGGCCAGGCGAAAGGCTGCTTGAAGTTATAACCATTACAAAATCACTTACTTCGCATATCCGGGTGTTTTCTGTGGGCACAAATTTCTTGCGACTGATTTTGTTGGGCCTTCCTTCAGCATATATTTTTGTCACCGCGAGGAACGAAAAAAAAAGAAAGCTTTTTTCTCTCCTCCGCGCGGGGAGCCAACCGAAGGCATACAGACCCGGCATACTAGCACGTCACGCTCCAAACATTAAATTCAAACGCGGAATTCCTGCGTCCACTCAACTTCAGGTACATAAACGCTTCTAGTTTGCAACAACAGTGCGACAGAGGCGCGTGAAGTACTCTCTACGTGCTAAAATCGCCCCACTCCACGCTTGAAAACACAGTGATCCGTACCTATCGCCGGCACAGCGCTACCGCCGCTGGACCCTTTGGGCGGGGCGCGAAGGCGAAAAGGTCACGTGTCGCCAACCCACCTATCGCAGGGCGCGGCGGCTGGATCAAGACCTTTCGCTACTTTTGAAAAATAGAGGGACTTTAGTAGCAGTTAAGGCTTTAGTAGCAGTTGGCTCGGAGCGCCCCCACGAAATTGCGGCCATAGGTAGCAACAGCCCCCCGTGCGCAGGCCGTAAAGGAAGGAGCGAGCGCTTGCCTCCAGACCGGCCGCCCAGTTCGACCAACTTGGCCGTGGCGACGGCGCAGGTGTGAGCTGGCGCGTTGTCATGGTGAAAGAGCACCTTTTTCTTCACCAAATGTGGCCGTTTTTTTTTTTTTCGCAATGCGGCATCGAATCGGCCCAGTAATTCCGCGTAGTAGGGTCCTGTCACCGTTTTGTCCTTCTCAAGGTAGTCGACGAAGATCACACCTTGAGAATCCCAGAAAATGGTGGCCATCACCTTTCTGGCTGATGCGACAGTCTTCATCTTCTTCGGAGCAGGTTCGCCGGGTGCAGTCCACTGTTTCCACTGTTATTTGGTCTCTGGTGTGTACCAGTGGATCCATGTTTCGTCGACGGCCACAAAACGACGCAGGAACTCGTTTGGATTACGCTTAAACAGCTTCAAACACTGCTCTGAAGTGGTCTCGCAGACGCGCTTGTCCGGAGTGAGCAAACGCGGCACCCATCGCGCCCACAGCTTTCTCATGCCCAACATTTCATGCAGCATATGAACCGCGCAGTCTTTTGAGATGCCTACTGTCTCAGCTATCTCGCGCACCTTCAGTCGGCGGTCTGCCAATACGAGGTCGTGGATTTTTGCCACCTTATCGGCCGTGGTAGCCGTTTGTGGGACCCCTGGGCGAGGCTCATCAAAAACCGACGTGCGACCGCGTTTAAACTCGTTGAACCAATTTCTGACAGTCGCCATCGATGGAGACTACTCACCGTAGACGGCATCCAGTCGCTCTTTGATTTCGCTGCGTGATTTCCCTTCCAAAAACAAGAATCGAATCACCGACCGATATTGCTCTTTTTCCATTTTTAACGGGCACACGAAAATCACCCGCTTCCTCAAGCGGCCAAAACAAAACCGCGAGCCCGATTCGACTGGACCTTTGCATGTGTCCCTCTAAGAGAGCATACTCAACGTCAGTATATGTCTCGTGCGATAGCGTCGCGCTCTCGCGGTGAGGCTAAGTACTTATCGGACCACCCTCGTAGCGATGCGCGAACGCTGCTAAATCAACAAGTGCTGATGTTCGCGCTTAGTTCTCGTGCGAGTGCTGCGAGGTGCACACGCCGCAGCGCGTTTTTCGATCGCACGTCTCCTGTGTTGTCCAGTATGTCATAAACAGGGGCGTAGCCAGGAGGAGGGGGGGGGGGGGTTCAACCCCCCCCCCCCCCCCGAAATTTTTCAGTTTTGCTTACAAACGCACGCACGAACATATATAAAGTATGGTTGAAACCCCCCTCCCCCGAAAAATATTTCTGGCCACGCCCCTGGTCATAAACATAGAAGGATGCAGCACGTGTGTGTGAACGTAGTGCTGATGGTAGTTGGACGTTTCTACGCTGCATGCGGACTGTCATCGGGAGCGAACCGCATTCGGCTTCATCAACACGCATCGGCCTGTGCTCGGCGCCGTTCGGCCTCCGCTTGCCATTTTTCATGACGCCGTTTTTTCGTGCACTCATGTCGCGCAGCGCCTGCATGCTTGCAGCTGTAGAGCCGTAGAGACGGCGGCGCCCAGTCTGGGTTCGTCTCGTCGAACAACGCGGACGGCTTTCCTACGAACGAAAGAGCATCCATGCTGATCAGTGTCTTCATATCTCCTCTCTTTTTTGCTTACATGCTACGAAGTGCGCTCCACACACACGAACGTTGGGGTTTTGTTCGTCGAAATTTGCACGCCCTCTGCGCGCCAGCCAGGTCCTCTGACGGTTCGCGCCAAGCATTTTCGTACGCTCGCACTGAGCTTCAATAACCTTTCGTATTCGAAAGAAGCTTATACTAGTGGGCTGCTTCTTTCTTCCGCAGCTGTCGCTACAATTAGAGCAGCCTACAACTGCGCATATAACCATAGTAGAGGAAGAAACTCGCAGGTGCGACCAGGCAGCGCTGAACAAGGTCTAACCACTGTTCACCAATATGGCCGACTCGCTCCCAGCAGTGACGTCAAGTGACGTGGGTGCAAGCCATGTATAGGCTTCAGTGGACAGTGCGCGAGCAACTCCCCGAAGCAAACGCGTAATTAGTTTAACTTTATGAGCAAAACGATTTCGATGGCATGCCTAAATGCAACATTAGAGCCGTCTAGTAAACTGATCATCTCCATTCACCAGTGATGTGATAGGGCGTTGTGGCTGCATTCTAATAGTCCAGACTAATATTTGGCAATGACCAACAAAAGCTTGAGTGTAAGACAAGTACCATATAACATATAGTGCATGAACAGCCTACTCTACTTCGGGCACAATTTTAGAATGGGGTACCCAAAGCTTTGCGGCCACAATAGCCCCGGGTTGTCGCCAACGCGCATGCGTCAAAAGCGAATCTGTTACGCACTTTATTTTTTTAAAGTCCATGGCCTGTGTATTGACGGAACTCGAATCCTGTTCCAAGTGCGAGATAGGGGACAAGTCTTTTCCCGAACACCTACCTAATTTACCGATGGCAGAGCCACTAACAGCATTTACCTTATTAGTGAACGAGCTTTGATTGACGGGCTCGGATGATACATCCCCAACAAACGCGCGCGTCGTAGGAATATTCTAAGTATATATCCTGTGAACCATTTTGTAGAAGGCCTGAAGATGCCTGAGATTGAATCGAAAAAGCATATATATATACTGAGGATGTCTTGACGTTTTTACACGCATTACTTGATCACGGTGTTACTTTTAGCTTTTCAGCCAAGTGCAACGTCGGTATCTTGTTCTCGAACAGGTTTCTCATGCGTCGAGCGAGCGCTATGAAAATTGTATTGCTTTATTAATTATTGGATCTGTTGATCCCCAAACAATGCTGTTAGATTCAGTGATCAGTTACCTAATAAAACCAACAGGCATGCAATGAAGCCCAAGGAAGGTATATACCTTTTCACGGGAAAGAAGAAACAGCTCCTGGACTGTGGTACGGGATGATGATGATCAAAACTTTATTTCTCCCAAAAGAGGGGACCGACCGAGAGGTCGGTTACGCTGGGGAGGTCGGCGGGAATCCCTTGGGACGCCGCGGCCTCCAATACGTGTTAGAGGCGTTGCTATGCCGAGTCGGTGGTAATTAAGCAGGAGGAAGCATCACCGTACTGTGGGCATGTCCAACTGTGAGCAGGGTGTCGCGGTGTGGGTATAAACCTTGCTAAAAAGTCACGGGTTGGGAAAGACACCCGTCTGAAGCTTGCGCCACGGGACGGCATCACGTCGAGGGAGGTCTTTATGAGCTGGAGTACAAAGGCTGACGTCACAGCCTCGGCAGTGCACTTGTGGGGGGTAACGCCATGGGTAACACCTATTTATATAGGACAATCCAAACTGGATTACGGCGGCGCCCAGGAAGGCTTCTGTTTCAAAGGAGAGAAAAAACGCCGCCATGCTGGGCTGCGCGCGGGAGTACAAAGGCTGACGTCCTAGCCTCGACAGTGCATTTTTGGGGGTCACGCCTGTTTAGCGCAGCCTACAGTGTAGCGCAGCCCAAAGAGGACTTTTAAGTGTAGTGTAGTAAGTATGACATAAATGTAAGCAAAAATTAAAATGGACGAAAAGACAACTTGCCGCCGGTAGGGACCGAACCTACATTACAGAGGTTAGAATTGTACCTACATTGCCGTCCGCTGAGGATATGTTCTCTGGTGTAACCACACAACCGGCGGAATATAAACCTGGCTGCGATGTCTCCATTTCCAACAGTATATTTTATTAATAAAGAATGCCGGCTGGTCATTCTACCTCTGTGTGAATAGTCAGACTTCTCGGAAATTAGCACACGACGTCCGGTCGCAGCCAAATTAAGGCTCGTTCACACCATAGAGGAGGTCGTGGTTCACACCGGCGACTAGCAACGGTCGCGCGACTAAGTTAGCCGCAAAGCGACTGGTCGCAAACGGTAGCAATTATGGCCGTTTTGGTCGCAAAGCGACTGCGCTCGCTGCTCGATTTTTCAGTCGCGCGACTGCAGTCGCAAACCTCTGAACCAATCAGAAGCGCAGGAAAATCTAGTCGCCGGTATAAGTATATTCTAGGCACTATATCGCCGGTGTGAAAGTGTGAATGAGCCTTTGTCTGAGCTGTAGTCTGAGCCAAGTTATAGCACCCAAGGAAATTTTATTTTAACCTCCTTGATATACTCGGCGACAACTTATCTTGACAGTGGAGCGAAGGCTACGGAGGCGGGGCTTCCGCACATTCGTGTTGCTCCGCAAGTAGTGCGGCAGCTTGCGGCTGATTTCGGTTTTGCTCGCTCTCAGTTTAGAAAAACATATACACGAAAAATGCGAACGGGGTGACATTTAGATTGTTCAGTGTACATTTTCGTGTCGTAATACGAGTATATTTTTCTTGGAGAGCTAAAGAGCACGTTTGCGGCCGCCCACTGGCCCACTACGTCACGGACGCCATGTTTACTTGGAAAACGGGCGTGCTGAAAAGGTGGTGCTGTCTAAGAAACGGAAAGAAAAGGAAAGGATTCTTGCAAAGTGAACAATAACTGTATTTTACCTGCGACTTCCCGCAACTGTTTGAGTCTCATAATAAATAAAGCAGCATTTATTTCAGCAAGGCAAATCAGAGAATTATCAGTAAACTAAAGTACTATTTTCTGGTGCGGTAGCAGGCATGCGCTTTGGTTCTGTAGCTTCCACAGTGCTATAGTGTTCTAGAATATTAACAGTGTTCTAGAATATTAACACACTTTAACAGTGCAACGCCTCCTACAGTGCTGTCAAGAAAAGTTGTCGCCGAGTATAGCACCATAGCCAAGTTTCGCCGATCCAACGCTAGCCAATCCATATACCTTTCATGGCGCTTGTTGTATTCTGTTGGCGTTGAGTTGGTTCTGTACACCTTATGCACCTTATGCATTGAATTTTTCTGCGAAACGCTAAATAAGCTATAATGGCTCAGGTAAATTCAGAGCTATGTAAGGTTATCGATACGCTTACATCTTCGGCAGCGGTGCATGTCAAAAAGGAGTGCATGGCAAAACTGAAGCTGTTGTGTCGGTGAGTCAGCTTTGCCCTGCTTGTTTGTAAAGTTACTAAAATACTACCCTTATTGCGTTGTGCGTGATTTGAAGGGCGCGCGCTCTGCTACACAACTCTCTGGTTTTATCCTTGTGTAGTGCCCTTGTTGCCAGTGCAAAGCCAAGTTGTCAGTGCCAGTTCAAAATGTAAAAACGTAATTGTCTGAGGCATTAATTTTGTTTCAGTTCATCCGACCGTTTGTTGAGGGAAGCCTGTGATCTGTTGAAGGAGAGGCTGGAGGAAGACGACGCCGACGTCCGTTTAGATACGCTTGCTGTCATTCATGAACTGTTCACTAGGTCGCACTTATTTCGGACGTTAATCTTGGAAGATTTTCAGAGGATCCTCGAGCTGCTTGTCGAAACAAACCCAGACTTGCCGCTTCCCGGAACTCCGGTACGTATGCCCTTGATATTTACTTTATCGCTTGACGTTTGATTTATATTGTGTGTACAATATCTGCCTTGCAGGCAGCCGCCAAGAATTTAAAGACGAAATCATTGGAAACGATCGAAAAGTGGAACGAGAAATTCGGAGCCAGCTACAAAATCCTTTCCCTTGCCGTGGAATACTTGAAGACCTGTGAAAAGGTGAGGAACTAATCCTTGTTTTTTTTTTTTTTTGCACTGCGTAATGCGGTTGTAATTTGGGCTGTTAAAGCACGGCATACCATAACTGTTTGCAATGAAAAACATTTGAAAAACAGCATTTTTTCGTACAGAAGTCATGTTATTAAAGGGGCCCTGCAACACTTTTTCAGCATGGTCAGAAAACGCTTCCGATCGGTAGTTGAGGCTCCTGAGAGCATGTGAGCCAAACATTATAGTGCAGCATGCAGCCTGGAATTTACAATTCTCAGTCGGCTAAAAATCGCTCGCTCTTCTCTCGAGAAATGATGCCATAAACCCAAATGACCATGCCATAAACACAAAGTCTACGGCCATTGGCTCATTTGAGCATCGTGAGCTGCATAGTTACCGCTGCCGCCGCGGGATGCCGCCACGTGCCCGTGCGCTCGCTTGTGTGATCACACTGAAAGTAAGCCAGGCGTTCAAATATAAACAGAAATAGTGGTCAAGGTCATGACGTACGCTGACGAATGGACGTAGCTTCTTGCCCTTGTGTCATCCTCCCCTGCGTAGCTTTTAGCACGCTGGCGGGTACGAAAGCAGAGAGAAAGTGCTTAAAAGTGTGCGACAAATCCCTGTAACTCTGCTCGTACTTCACGGACTCAAAAAAAATTTTTGCGGCAGTTGATTCGTGAGGCAGTAAACTCCTTTACTGAAGCCATTTGATAATTACTTGGAAGTGTGTTGCAGGGGCCCTTTAAGTTGTGCCGTAATGCAGTTGGTAATGCAGTTGATAATGAATAAAATATATGTTTAACCAAGCACGGGAGGGTGCAGGTTCGCTTGTATTTGACGTATTTGAGAAATATTAGTGGCAGTTCATTCGTCTGGCAATAAACTCCTTTAATGAAGCCATTTTATGATTAGTACTTGGAAAAGTGTTGCAGGGTCTCTTTAAAGGGGCCCTGCAACACTTTTTCAGCATGGTCAGAAAACACTGCCGATCAGTAGCAGAGGCTGTCTAGAACACGCGACCCAAACATCATAGCACAGCACGCAGCCTGGGATTTACAATAAATTCTCAAAGTCAGCTAAAATAGCTTCCTCTTCTCTCGACAAATGATGCTGTTTACTCAAAATCACTGAGTCATTGACCCAAGTTCCACGCCGCTGGCTGATTTGAACATGGCGCACTCGGTAGTTACTGCGGCCGCTGCGGGAGGCCACGACTTGCCTGCGCATGCACACGATCGCACTGAAAGTACGTCGCGCCTTCAAAGACAAAAAAAAAAAGTGCTCAACACTAAGAAAAAATCGAGTATTTGGGGAGTATTTCTGCTACACAACAATAATCGTCATCCACCTCGCGTACTTTCCTCGCGTTATCACCGCGGTCCCGGCACTTGCCGGTCACGAACGGCGCGCGCGTTATCAGCGTGGCATAGCATTCTTGATAGGAAAGTGACGAGAGCCGGGTTTTCAAGAAAGGAAACGCGAGCAAGCCAGATGACGATTATTTTGTTGTGTAGCGGAAATACTCCCCAAATACTCGCTTTTTTCTTAGAGTGAAGGTCACGAGGCGCGCGTGACGTGACATACCTTCTTCCCCCGTGGCACCCCTCCCTGCTTAGCTTCCAGTGCTTTCGTCAGGACGAGAGAAAGCAATTACAGCATGCGACAAATCTTTAACTCCGCTCATACTGGATGGATTCTAAAAATTTTTGTGGTGGTCAATTCGTTAGGAAATAAGCTCCTTTAGTGAAGCCATTCCATGGCTGCTTGGAGAAGTGTTGCAGGGCCCCTTTAAGTTGTGCCATTAATAAATCACACCGGTGCAGTTGGTAATGAATAAAATATATATTTAACCAAGCATGGGACCATATCTTGCTTGCCGTGCTATCAGTGTATGTTAAAGAACCGCAAGTGGTTGAAATGATCTGGAGCTTAATTAATTAAGATCTGTATTAACCAAATCATACCAGTCCTGAGAAGTTTGCGATAATACAGGGAGGTCGTGGTACAGAAAAGGAGGGGCTGATCAGTCGTACATGGGAAACAGCACCACATAGATTGAGTGAAGTGTGTTTTCCTGCATGCTGTCAGGCATGCTCACTGTAAGCATGCTGTATGCTTCACAGCAAAGGGAGCATGGTTTCCTTCCATGCTGTAGCACACAGCACAAGGCCCCATCTCTAAGTGTGCTGCGCTGCTTCACTTTGATGTGTGGCTGCACCAGGTGCTCTCACACTTCACATAGCACAGTCACGCTGTGCCATGTTCGTACTAAAGTCAACGACCATGTGCATGTTGTTTTAGAATCTTCTTGAGAAGCCACCAGAATTTTTTTGGTTTGTGAAATATGATGAATTATTTAAAAATTGTTATCAAGCTTCTTAATTACCCACCATAGTGTCATAGTGGCTATGGCGTTGCACTGCTAGGCATGAGTGTGCAGGTTCGATTCCCAGCCACAATGGCCCCATTTTAATGGGGGTGAAATGAAAGAGTGCCCGTGCACTCCAATTTTTGTGCGCGTTAAACGAGTACTTCCTTAAAATTTGAAGATGAGATAAAAGTCGAGATTGATTTGTATGGACAGACACAGGTCATTTACAAAATATCAATGCCAAATATAGCCTAGAACATATTTCAACAGAATTTTAAGGTGTGTGGCAGGCAGTTGAGTGCAAAACACAGCACCTTACAACATTCAAATCGACTTGGCTTGTAGGTAGAGAAACCACAACCACTTATGTCGGCATATTCCACGCCCCTAGACTTGTTACAGTCTTTGTCTTCGATGTCTCTGTACAATGGAGATGTTGACGATGGCGAAGATATTGAAAAGCATGCGCAAGTGTAGCAGATCAACTATTAATGCAATGTATGTGCATGCATTACTGTGCGCGGCATGCACATCACAGTTTTGGGTGGTCACACGGCCAGCCATACTTACATTCAAGCCTCCCTAGACCCGCCTTTCTTGCTGTTCTGTGAAACCTAAACTGCAATGTGGCGCTATAGAAATGGTGCCATATGACATATTGTTGTGCATTAGAGCAAACAAGATTTCCAGCCATGATGAGTTAGTCATTAGCTGCTGTTTTCAACAAAAAAGACAAGATAAAAAATTTTTGCATCTATGCTCCTTTAAAGAATGTGAAATGGTCAAATTTGATCTTTAGTCGACTACAGCATGCCTCATAATTGTAACATTGCTTTTGCATGTCAAACCCCAGAATAAAATTTTAACTTTAAAACTTTTGTTCGTCTAAGCTTGAGGGCGAGGGTTTGATTCGTGTCTATAGTGGCCGCATTTCGACGGGGGTGATATTCAAAGAACGCCCATGTACTTAGATTTAGGTGCATATTAAAGAGCCCCAGATGGTCGAAATTTCCGGAGCCCCCCACTACGGCGTCTCTCATAACCATGTCGTGGTTTTGGGATGTAAAACCCCAACAATTATATTTTTGTTCGAATTGTCAAGGTGTCGTTTATACAGTTGTAGAGAGTCATAAAGCATAAATTGAGATGTTTCCAGAAAGATATACATTGCCTGTTTATTTCTTTCCTGCATGTAGAGAAAAGCCCGCAACATATAACAACAGCTCAGTGGCTGTTGTGTTCTGCTGCTTAGGTTGATATTATTGGTTCAATTTTTAGCCATAATAGCAATATTCTGATGGGGGTGCGATTCAGGGGCACTTTGAAGAATCCAAGGTACTGAAGTTAACATGGAGTCCTGAATTACAGTGGCTCTCATGGCCCATAGTGCAGCCTTGATACATAAATTACAATGTCTTTGCCCAAGTGTGAACTTCTAATCATTGTCATCCTTAGCCATTTGAACTGATATCTTTTTTGAAGGTGCCATTGCAAATTGAATACATTGACAAACAAATATGCAGCTTCTTTCTTTCATATCTGAGTAAATGCTGAATTTATGTAAGCATTTTTTTTGTAGAATTTGCTTGAGTTCTGCAGACATTTATATTAACTTTAAACTCATCATACTCATGAATTATTTGGGGATAATGGTACATATGTACTCACGGTAAAATGACGTGCAGTCTCCTTTGCTCAGCAGATGGTTTACTAGTAACCGATTTATGGTAATGGTGCTTGACCTTGCATGTGGGAATAGGAGGGCTCAATTCGTGCAAACTCTATCTTCTTGAAATTACAAATGAGCATAGTTGTCAGAATTTCACTTAAGTGAGTAACAGTTAATTTATTAAAGAGGTATATGTACAGATTTTAGCAGTTTGATCGTGGTAAAATGCCAAGGTGCCACTGAAATCCAGCTTTTGTTTTTTAGTGCTTCTATGGCTGTGTCCACTTGTGCATATAGTAATCAGCAGGTATAGCATTCACTTATTTGTGCTAAGATAGCTTTTTTTTTTTGTCCCAGAAGGTGCAGCGAGCGGAAGAGCAGCCCGCCTGGTCTCGAAGGCTTCTTTCTGAGATTTCTGAGCGGACACCAGATGTGCAGCTGATTGTCACGCAAATGGAAAACTGCTTTCGTCTGTTGGTGCCCAGTGAGGCAGAAGAAGACGAAGGCAAGGAATCTGTACGCACCATAGATCCATTGCCAGGAACATCATTAGCCGAGCGTCTTAGAGATCATGCAGTGCCTTTGACATTCAGTCTGGAAATAGAAGTGTCACGGAAAGTGAATGTGCTGAAGACAGCGGACAATGAAGAAGTTTTGGATACCCTGAGACGACTCCACAAAGAGCTAATGGAGACGTTCTTTCCAATGGTTAAAAAGTGGCTTAAAGGACTGGCCAAGTTTGACCACCCAAGAGAGGTACTGAGGAACACAATTGACCTCAAGCACCGCATTGAAATTGTACATGAGAAGTTTGGAGATTTAAATGTGGGATCTGAGGAGTCATCTGACAGTGAACTTGAAGAGGTGCCAGAAAAAGAAGGCTATGAACCTGTGGTTCCTGCTGGCCGCCGGGCTGAGTATGGTGAGTTTGATTTGCAGTTTCACATCCATTGCTGATGCCTTCCATGTGACCCTCTTACAGGTCTTGGCCCTGTAGAGAAAAAGCCAAAAGTAAAGACGCCAGATAAAGCCACTCAACCTAAGGAACCTCATGAAGTGTCTGACCCAACTTCTCGAGAGGCACAACTGCGGAGGCTTAACAAGTTTCTTGGCAGCGAATGCAGCAGTAATGAGTGCGTAATGGCATGAGTGTTATGTGTTCTGTTTTTTCAATCACATCACCTTTTGTCATTTTTTGTCTTTTCTAGTGGCAAGCCAATTGGTAAGATTGTGCCCAGTACTAAGTAAGTATTTCTTTTTTTTTCTAGAAGTATTTGTTTGAACTGAAGAGCATTTCTTGCAGAGACCTCGAGGAGGCTGGTCCAAGCACATCGAACAGTGCTCCAGTACGAGATATTGACCTAGACTTGATTTACTGGGAACAAGACAAAATTGAAAAAGAAGGAGGCAGTGGCTTCAGTGACCTGAATTGTGTCTGGAAGGGGACCTCCAAAGATGATAACGTGCAAGCAAAGGTGTGGCAGTGCTGAACTTTAAAAAAGAAAGCCTCTTGGAATGTGCCCAAATCTTTAGATTCAATGGACTCCCTTTCTGCAGGAATTGCCATTTCGGGAGAGGCGCATTGAATTTAGTGGGAAATTTGAGCCAGTTAAGTGGACCTGCCGTGCACCACTTCCTAGTGGCAAATTATGCCCTCGACGTGATCGGCTGAAGGTCAGTACACACTCTTCATTGCACCAATTCTGTCCCACTGTGCCAGGTATATCCATTTGTATGCTGTGCCAAAGAGGGTGGCTGCATAATTTTTTTATTAATTTATTGTACCTGTTGTAATTACGGTAACCGGTAACCGTAACCCAACGGTAACCTGTTGTAATTCTTCTATCTCAGTC
Source organism: Rhipicephalus sanguineus (assembly GCF_013339695.2). Classification (NCBI taxonomy): domain Eukaryota; kingdom Metazoa; phylum Arthropoda; class Arachnida; order Ixodida; family Ixodidae; genus Rhipicephalus; species Rhipicephalus sanguineus. The sequence goes on from NC_051176.1 coordinate 278,787,303, forward strand.
TTTCTTTTTTGTCACTTTGCTTGTCACATTCACCTCTGTCATTTCATTTCCTCTCTGCATTATTTTCAATAATGCTTCTTCAGTCCGCCGCGGTGGTATAGCGGCTACGGTGCTCGGCTGCTGACCCGAAGGTCGCGGGTTCGATCCCGGCCGCGGCGGTTGCATTTCGATGGAGGCGAAATGGTAGAGGCCCGTGTACTTAGATTTAGGTGCACGTTAAAGAACACCAGATGGTCGAAATTTCCGGAGCCCTCCACTACGGCGTCTCTCATAATCATATCTTGGTTTTGGGACGTAAAACCCCAGATATTAATTAATAATGCTTCATCAATGATGTCTTACATAAGGGTAGGGGTGACATATGCCCCTTGCCTAGGTGCTCATTTCCCTCTAAAGATTCACACTTTTATTCTGACACCTATGAATAATATATCAGTGCACAGTTTACTGATTGCTTAATTTAGACTATTGGTTAAAGAGCCAGTAAACAACCCCGCGGTCCAAAATGTGTGACGAAGCTATAACTGCACACTTGTACAACGTGAACACGCTGCCACAAGAATTTTGCGAATAAGTGCTGTAATAAGGAAGTCGCAGCGTATAGAACAACCGCTTCGGCTGGTTTCGGTTTCTCGCTTGGCTTTCCCATCCTTTTCGGCAGCCAAGAGGGGTAAGCGTAGCCCACTGTCGTGACTATGCCCACTTTGGCAACGTAACACGACGTCAGCAATTACGTCATCGACACGCAGTCAACGGCCGAGCAAGGCTTCTTCAACGTGTCGCTCGTGTGATGATGATGATGATGATTTGCTGCTGTTCCCTTTTTAACGGGCGGGTGTAATTATGGTTGTAATGACACCCTAGCACACGGATATGGAAAAAAAAGACGGAAAGAAAAAACAACAACAAAAAAAAACAAATAAAAAAAACCCAACCCCTCCCAATGGACGGGCCCAGCAAGGGGGAAGAAAACCGAACAAACAGAAAAGAGTGGGGCACAGTAGAAGAAAGCACAAGGGTACGCTCGGTTCGCGCTTGCTAACACTATGTTGTCACTACACTGCGCCACCCTGTGTCCTCGACCGCTGCGCAACAACCACTGCCCTCCAGCGTTCAAGGCGCCGCATCGACACTCTCGCTGCCTGTAGATCAGTCTCTCCATCTTCCCCCGCAAAGCCCAGCGCGGTGCGCAATGACTCCGTGCGCGGGAGGCCTATCTGTCCTCACTCAGTCACAAGATGTGCAATTGTCTCGTCCGTACTTCCACAGGCGCGACACAGCACCGAAGCCATCTCCCTGTCGATCGTTCTCTTGTACGTAAGGGTTTGAAGCGCGCCAGCTCGAGCCTCGAACAGAAGCGAGCTCCCGGTGCTGTTATCGTACATGCGAACTGAGCCTATGTTGCCTTTACTGCTGCGGTAAAGTTCGAGGGTAACTTTTCCACTCATTGCTTGTTGCCACAGTTCCTCCTCCTTGTCGCGCACCCGCTTACGCACCTCCTTGGTATAGAGCCTTGCAGTTTCAGCCTGTACCGGCTCTGTGAAGGTTACATACTTCTTTTCGAGCCGGTACACCCGGTTCACCCAAGAGGTACGTATGCATGTTGCCGCAAGGTATTCAAATACCTGCCTTGCCCAGCGCTCTCTGCACATGAATTGAAGGCGACCCCGGTACACTAACTTGCTGGAGGCCTCGCGAGCTTCAAAACAAGACCAGCCTAGGTCCCCCTGGACTGCCTCGTTCGCCACTCTTCCATGGCACGCAAGCGCCGTGCGGCCAACTTCTCATTGCCGCCGCTCCAGCCATTCTCTGGTGGCCGCTGTCATGCAGACTACTGCATTGGCAAATGTAAGGCAGGGAACATGCACAAGTTTCCATATGTCCCGCACCATGATGAAGCGGTTGCACCCCCACAAGATGCGGCGCCGAAGAATGCACTGAGCCCGCAGTGAGGCTTGGCGGATATGGGCTTCCTGCTGGTTGTATATACTGGCCTCAGAGCAGAGTAGCACACCCAAGTACTTATATGTAGTCTCTCACTTCCCAGCTCTCACTGCGATGCTCTCACTTCCCAGCTTGAGGTCTACAGCTTCAGCCATGTTTCCAGCAAATGGCACTACCTTGGTCTTTTTGGCGTTGAAGCGTAAACCCAGCGAGGTCATTTCTGTGGCACATATGTCCAGGAGTGCCTGCAGCTCTGCTTTGCTCTCAGCCATTAGTACTACGTCATCCGCAAAAGCCAAGCCAGGCAGCCGCCGATTTTCATCGATTCCGCTTGTGCTATACTTCAGGCGGAATCCAAGACTGGACTCGAGCAGTGCTCGTTCCATGCCTGACACGTATAGCAGGTACAGAATCGGCGAAAGCGGACATCCCTGTCGGAGACCCCTGCAGACGCCTACCGGCCGACTCTTCACATTGGCGAAGTGGGCAATGATGCTATTGTTGGCGTAAAGACGCCTGACTGTCGCCAATAGCTTTTCCGGCATGCCCAGTGCGGCTAGCCGTGCGAACAAGATGTCATGTGGGACATTGTCGTAGGCTTTTTCGACATCCATGAAGCAGCATAACAACGTACGCCCTTCTTTCCTGGCGATCTCCACACACTGTGTGAGAACAAAAAGGTTGTCCTCAAGTCCCTGCCCCTTGCGAAAACCGTTCTGTAGCTCTGTAAGCTGCCCTTTATATTCAGCCCATCCACTGATCCAGCCCTGGGTAAAAAGTCTGTACATAGTGCTGGTGACTGTGAGTGGCCGGTAGTCCTGGTAAAGTCCCTATACCTTCGGAAAAGTACAGCTTTCTCTTGATCTACGCCGCTTCCTCCTCTCCACGCCTCTGATAGGGAGACTGCGGTCACGTGGTAGCGCGCGCCCTCTTTCTCGGTATTTTATCTCCTTCGCCTCTCGGCGCCATGTTGAACGCTCCGACGTGCCATGCGCTGTGTGTTCGCCCCATGTGAAGTGCACGAAGTTTGAAGCGTGCTTGTGCGTCTCGCTCGTATTTTCGCGATGCCGGGTTGCTGTGCGTTTGGCTGCCATAACCGTGACACCCATGTGAAAAAGTTTTTTTGCATTCCGTGCGGAAAAGAAAATGCAGGTCGTCGCAAAATCTGGCTCCGCAGAATCGGTCGAGCAAACTTCGAGCCGAGATAGGCGCGGCTTTGTGAGGTAAATGCTCATGCGTTTTTACTCTTGACAGGCGTCTTGCTTTGCCGTGTGAGATATGTGGCGTATTACTTACTCAATGTCACGCGAAATTTCGTGTTATTTGTCATGCACCAAGGCAGTCACTTTCTCGAGCAAGTGACTGTCTTGAACACCAGATGGTCGACATTTTCGGAGGCCTCCACTACGGCGTGCCTCCTGATCATATCACGGTTTTCGCACGTAAAACCCCGCATATTAATAACTCTGAAAGAACGAATGTCGTGCACTAGAACACTAGGCTGTGTTCCACATATTCTACCAACCTTTCACTGTGATGTGCGGATGGAAGGGCGAAGACGGAGCGAGCGTCGGAATGAAAGTGCGATAGCGAGAGAAAAAAAAAAAAGAACCTACGAAAGCAGTGCATTTGCGTGCAGCTCCTCCATCATATTGTCTAATTTGGCGAACCACTTCTGGGTGACAGTCAGGAACTTTTTGAAAATTCGGAACATGAGCGGGGCTTTAGTTCAGCGGACCGCGGCTCATCGGCCGGCGTGTCATCATGAATTATCGCGTCACAGATTTAGCGCATAAGTTTCAACACGCTGCGGTAGTTGCAGCAGATGCCTGTTTGACGCGCAGTAGATCAAAGCAATAAATTTAAAATTTCAATTAAAGTGCAGCCATGCGCTTATTTTAATAAACGTTCATTCATGTTTAGAACGTTCTCCGACGCTTATGGTGTTTTGCTGCTGTGATAAGATTTCCACCTAACTTGAGTAAAGTGCGTTGGGGGGCTAGTTGGTATAACATAGAATGGTAAAAAACTGCGCGCGGTTGACGGAACACAAGAAGAAGTAGTACACAGGACGAGCGCAGACTAACAACTGAATTTATTGAAGCATAAATCTTCCACTTCACAAAACCACGATATGATTATGAGGCACACCGTAGTGTAGGGCTCCGGAAATGAAATTTTGACCATCTGGTGTTGTTTAACGTGCGCGGCCGGGACCGAACACGCGACCTTCGGGTGAGCAGGCGAGCGCCGAAACCGCTACATCACCGCGGCGGGCAGGCCGAGGAGAAGTAACATATATGAAATGTCATGAAATTTTGATCGAGCACCTTCATGGGGGTTGCAGGCATTGCTGCAGTTATATATGATAGAGATAGTTTATACGCACGGGAACTATTCCTTCCCAAACGGCGTGGCTTGACATCACAGCTGCCATGTAAATATTTCGTGCCGATGCAATAAATACACGGGGAAACGCTGCGCTCCGAAAAGAACCGTAAACGACATGCAATTTGCTACAAATTGTACATTGCTTGCAGCAGCTTTCCTGGCGCGTTGTAAGGGAATTAGATGGTGCGCACACCTACACCAACTGAGAAAATGAACGCAGAAATAATAGAGTCATTACACACAGCCGTATGCCAGACATGGCACGCGACCACGGCTGGACTAGAAAAGCTGTGGCTGAAGTGGCAGCGCCAGCGCGCAACCGGCCTGAAAGCTTCACGCGTCCGCATGGCGCGTTCGAGGGGGCGCCGTCGTCGCGCGCGAGAGCGCGCAGGAGAGGAGGCGGCGGAGGGGAGAGCAGATGGCGGTACTTTTACGAAGTATAGGGGCTTTAAGTGGATGGATGGATGCTATGAGCGTCCCCTTTATAACGGGGCGGTGACATGTCTGCCACCATGCTCGAAGAAAAAAGAAAAACTTCCTTGTTTCATGCTGGCCTAATACCTTGTCTACATTGATTAAATCGATCTTATTATACCCCAGTCCTGGCGGTGCTGGGGTCCCTCTAGCGGCCACGACCTCCTGAGGAGGTCGTGCTAGCGGCACAGTGAAGAAGCACGATAAATGTGCCACGGCCACCTGGATCGGGGCGCGCGGCGCCGCCCCGATCCAGGTGGCCGTGAATGTGCGGCCAAAACCGCATCACCGCAGGGCCAAAGCACCGTTTCGTAGTGCAGAGGACCAATCAACGAAGTCTGTGCAATGCAATGTTGCCTATGGGTATGCTATGGGCAAACTTACGTCACTGCGCGTACAAGGAGGATTGGACAGGTGCTGGAGGGGGGCGCGGGAGTTGTTTTTCGAAATGGAACTCCTGTGCGGCGCGCAGCGCTGTGATATTCATGAATTGTGATCATTGTGGCTGTCTACACCAGGGTGTCTACCGACCGGGAAAACCGGGAATTCTCAGGGATTTTGGGTAGTCTGGAAATTCTCAGGGAAAACTCAGGGAAATTGTGCTCCCATCAGGGAAAATCCACAGTAACTTTATTGAAAGGCAACGAAAGTCGCGGTAGCGCTGGCTCGATATTTTGTGAACGCATTTTTCAAATCAAACGGCCGCTGCGGCTGCGGGGAAGTGGCGCACCTCGATGCTGTCATCGCCTTCGGAGCGGTGGAGTGGGAGAGAATCAGGCTAATGCGCGGCATGCGGGAACCATGAACCACGACACATCGTATCGCGCAATGTTGTCAGGGTGTGACTACGCGGTGTAGTTCTGTATTCTTTCTCGCGCGTGCTGTGCGTTAGCGCCCGATATGGCGTTTTTGTTATCGCTGCGTGTCAAGTAACAAGCATGATTAGTTGTAGAAGCGGTAGCAGTAGATGTAACGAGCTTGAGTTATCTTGCAAGCGATCGCGATCGTTCAGGAAGCGGATGTCTTCGACAAGGCCGGTATCTGGCAAGCCATCCCGATCGGCGAGAAAAAAGACGACGCTTGTTGGCTGTTATCGGAGAGCTCACTCGCTCGGATCCCGAGCTTCAAAGATGCTATTTAGGACTCCGTGAAGAATATAATAAATTTCCAGGCAAGAGCTAGCGTAACTCACAGCAAGTGAAAGCTTTCTTTTTTTTTTTTTTCCCGATGAGGGCACATGCTGAAACAAGTTTTAGGCAGTCGACCGATATTTTGGGGGGCTGCAGCTCGCATTTACCAGCCACACCACGTGGATGTTTGCTACAAAGCCCAATTACAGAACTTTTCAGAGCCAAGGCATAGCGGCGGCCGAAATTCGCGACACCAGCACGTGGCTCGATTCGGCGCGCGATGTCGGAAAACAGTAACGTTTCCACCATAATCGGATGTGCCGTAATTCAGGCTGTTGCCGTGCTTTCATGAGAACTTAGCCCGCAGCTATATTCCTTTTTTTTTTTTTGCGATAGCAATTGTATAGACACTCCGACGCGAATTTTATGCCTTCGCCATGATCTTCCTTATCAAGTCCAAATCGCGATTACATCACCCCGCGCGTCGTATGCTCCATGCGCGAGTGAAAGCGCGCGAGCGCTGCCGACGAACGGGGCTTAAAGCCGACCGTCTCGTTCGCGCGATGGGCACATGATGATAGGAGCCGGCGGTTTGGGGGGGGGGGGGGGGGGGGGGGGCTGCGTGAGTCCGACAGGAAGTGCGTACTTTGTACCAGCGGGCGTGGCCGCGTGTGCCGCGGTATCTTTAGTGGGGATCGGCAGACGTCTAATACCTTTGCAGGTGTTGTGCTCTAATTGCAAAACTTCCGTTGAAGCCATAGCAGTGGCGGATCCAGGGGGGGGGGGGGGGTAGCGGCGATCGCCCCCCCCCCCCCTTAAGCCAGCTTCCGCCCCCTCCCTTCAGTGCCTGTCGTCCACCTCCTTTGTCAGGCTGCCTGTTGAGTTTGCCCCCTTTTTCAGGTTGCTTTGCCTGCTACTGCCCAAAAGGGGTAAAGAGAATCTTGTTCCTGCTTCCCTATGCACATTTACAATGAAGGCTTCTTACGCACCGCCATAATCCCCTCTGGGCTGTCGTAAATATGCGTGACCCACCAAAATGCACTGCTGAGTGGGGGCTTCAGCCTTTGTACTATTCAAATGGGATTAAGTCGTTTTTATTTTCTAATGTGCGTATTAGAGAGTGACATCACCGAGCAATATGGTCTCTACCCATCTTGACATAAAACAAAGTTCTGCTTCACTTGGGGAATTTTAGCAAAAACACTCAGGGAAAACCTGGAAAACTCAGGGAATTTAGAAAAGTCAACTCGGTAGACACCCTGTGCACGAATTGGTGAGCTTGTTTGGGAGATGTAAAAAAAAAGTCAGAGCCTGTTTACTGGCCCTTTAAGGTCACTGTGGTGGCTCAATGGCTTTTTGCTGCTAAGCAAGAGGTTCTAAGTTTGATTCCCAGCAAGAAAGCTGCATTTTGTTGTAATATAAAAATGCTCATGTGCCATACTTTGGGTGCTTGTTTGAGTACTCCCATGTAGTTAAAATTAATCCAGACCTCCACTGTGGCATCTGTCATAGCATGTGTGTTGCTTTGAAACATTGAATGCCAACAATCCACCTTAACTATTTGCTGAATGTATGCTAGGTGATAAGTGCATCATAGGTAGGAATTTCGAGTGGTGTCCAATAAGGCAGCACAGCTACTCTTCCTTCTTGTAGATATCATTGTTGTGTAAGTTATAAAGTTTTAAAAAAATGTTTTTGAAAGTACAGCATTGTTCCTTGATCTCTTTGATCCCTGTATTCTCAAACAAGCCTTGACTCGAAATTTGTCTTTACTTGACAGAGTTGAGCACTGCATCACTGCTTGACTGGAAATGACAGCGCACTTTGCAACAATTTCTGCCAATTATCTTTCATACGCAGTGGCCACTTTTGATGAGATGTGGCACTGCCATCCAATTTCTGAAGTCGAGATGGAGCGTTGAGTGAGGGGACGTTCGAGAATACAGGAATAAGCCTTTTACATCTTAAAAGCACAGAAATTTGTTTAATGTAGGGGTATGCCATCCTAGACATATATGTACCTAAGCTGTTGCTTCTTCAGCACAGTCTTTTGTACCTCACTTGCATGAGAATGTTGCTGCTGCTGGTATTGGTTATTGTATTAGTTGCACTAAAGGTCAGGCTGTTTCAGTTGTGAGTATGATGACTGAGGGGCGCGAAAAAACGGCACACAATGAAAAGAAGTACACGGGACGACGCGCTTACTAGCAACTGGAATATTTTTATTCAGGAAAGACATATTTTTATTCAGGAAAGCGCGTCGTCCCGTGTACTTCTTTTCATTGTGTACTTCTTTTCGTTGTGTACTTCTTTTCGTTGTGTGCCGTTTTTTCGCGCCCCTCAGTCATGAACAAATACCAACTCGCCCAACTTTTTACTTTACTGTGAGTATGATATTGTCTGTAACTGACTATATCTTAATAAACACTAGAGGCAAATATATGTCGATTTATTATGAATGTGCAGATTTATGGTCTAATTAGCAAGAAGGCTAGGCATTTGTAGCCTTGCAGATCATGATATTGCACCTTGTACCTTTTTGTGTACGGAAGCATTGTTTGATATTCACAGTGTAATGAATCAAGTGTGCCCAAGGACGGCAACAGGGGATTTTGATACATATTGGGAAATCTGCTGGTTTAAGATGGAGTCAGATGGCACTGGACCAGGGGCGTAGCCAAGGGGGGCGTTGGGGGGGTTCAAACCCCCCCCCCCCCCGAAATTTTTCAGTTTTGCTTGCGTATATATACACGCACACATACAAACACACGCACGAACATACATAAAGTATGGTTGAACCCCCCCCCGAAAAAAATTTCTGGCTACGCCCCTGCACTGGACAAAGCTAACTGGAGATTGTTGAGAGACATTTCTCGTTCCATATTAAATAAGATTGGAGTGCTGACTTGTCTGATAAGGCCATCCAACTGGTGTCCTGCCAATTCGAACATGGTTATTTCGAAATCCCGCTTGATTCGAAGAGTTTCTGCCATGTTTTGTAATGTAAATTTGAGTGGATAACTTGAAGCAGCCGTCAGCACCAGCCTGCTTAATTCGAAAACTTTGGCTGCTATGTGGCTACTCCAGGGTGATTCCACGTAAGATCGAACAAACGATGGCTGGTCGACCTCTTAAATTTATTTCAAAATTTGATATATTATTGCCTGATGAGTGGAAAGAAGAGATCCACAATTTGTTTTGCAGCCAAAAATTTTTTCGAAGCACAGGAAATCAATAATGACGAAGAGGTGGAGTGGAGCGCTCATCCGCTCTGCTGTTTTGGCCAACTTTCGTTATGAATTGCACAAAATATATTAAAGTTAGGTAGCTGAAATTTATTTACCTAAATATATGCATGTTTTTGCTTCTGCTCAGGTATTTTTAGTTTTTATGTGTAGTGTAGATGTTTTTATAAAAAACCTCAAATATGGCCCAATTGGCAAAATTTTCTTTATTTTGAAGGTCTTTATCTCAATAAAGCCTTGTAGCAGATCTACAAAAATTCCGCATTACGTTCTTCGCATGCTTATCTACCAAACTGCCAAATCTTGTATTTATATAACTTTTCAGTAAAGAGATATGATCGGGCTAAGTTCAAGAAAACACCGAACAATGGAAACTTCTGACAACAATAAAAAAAAAAAAACTTTTTTTGAATTTCTTAAACTTTGTCCACTTATTCTCCTCCACATCAGCTTTCACAATCATTAAAAACATGTTGCATAATGTCGTTGCACTAATAGGTACGGCCCATGCAATGAGACCCTTAGGCAAGGATGGGCAATTCCGACTTCTTGTCCAGCAAGTGTATAAAATGCAGGCAGGATTGAATTTCTTTTTATTAAAAGGCCAACAGGTACCGAAAAAGGTGTCGCCGGCACTCCAGACGTTAATTTTGAAATTATTTGGTCACTGCAGCGGCCACGAGCGCTGAGCTACCGAGCAGGCGCGCGTGCACCCGAGATGCAAGTTGCAAGAGACGGCGCAGTGAGAGCTCGTTTTCGCGTCCTCAGACCAATTGAGTTCGAAACAGCAACACCTCTCGGGTGACTTGAACGCACGTGCACTGGAGCTTCGCTATTCTATCCGCCCTCTGTTCGCATCTCAGCTAGGCGCTGATAACACGGCGTAGATGGAAGCAAGATGAAAACTATAAGGGAGCTATGAGTGCTCGCTTCACGCACGCTGCTGCCACAGAAACTGCGCTGCGCCAGTTGCGATCAGTGGAAAGCATGAACGTGGCACTCCAGTGGCAAAGCAAAATATGGATTGGCAAAGGAAAGAAAAGCAAAACTATCGGTAACCGGATGCGCTTGCCTATATTAGATGTCGGCAGCAGACGGCCTGAACTGGCCGCGCGTTCGGTGCGCTGTTCACACTTCATTCGGCGCGGATATTTCTTGTGCTTTGCTCTTACTCTAGTCTTCCTGTGCGTCTCATGACGAGAAAGTATAGCTCTGAATGAGTCTATTGTGGAGACTCCCTTTCGAAGCACAAGAAGCTTAAAGGAGTACTGACACGAATTTTAAAAAATTTCGGATTGTTGCTCTAAATAAAAATACTGGTGTCGAGAAACCTAAAACGACTATTGTGGTGCCTGGGAATGCATCCTATATATTTTAATTAGCGCCACCTTAAAAAGACACTTTCGGTTTCGATATCGAGGGGGTGTCGTTTCATAGCAGTGTGACATCACGGAGATACAGAAACTCGCGTTGTACTAGCGGGAAATCCGTCATCTGCTCGTGGTGCAATAGACAACGATGAGTGAATTGTCGTCCAGTGACCCTGACAGTGATTTCTACGATTTAGGCTGCATGCAGAACGCAGAACTCGCGAACTCGGAGGAACTGTCTTGACTCGTCGGGATAATGTCCTTGCAGTGTGGCTGGCTTGCAAATGCTCAGCGACGAAAACTTCAAAGTCAAATTAAAATATTTTATACGTGTTCTCCGACTCCAGTGTGTGGACAGCGTGGACACTGCATACCAACGAAGCAAAAAATGTCCCTTTTGCGATGTCTCAAAATCGTGTCAGTAATCCTTTAATTATTGCAAAGAAGCCAAAATTTCGCAGAGTTACCGACCTAGACATAAATGCTTTGAAGGAACGTTTAACGTCTGAAAGATCAGTGACTGTCAGTGAGACGGACTACTTGTGCTACGCGTGCTTTCGCTACCACTGCAGTGAAAGATCTTCACGGAACGCACAGTTTAACGATGACATTCTTATGCCCCCTGAAAAATAAATCGACGCAATTAACCAGATCACTGCGACTACCGGTGCACGTGCGTTCAAGTCACCCGAGAGGTGTTGCTGTTTCGAACTCAATTGGTCTGAGGATGCGAAAACGAGCTCTCACTGCGCCGTCTCTTACAACGAGCAGTGATTGCACTCCTGCGCCAACTGCGCCAAAGTGCGCCAAATTGTATTTACTGCGCCATCCTGATAATATCGACGAAAATTGCGCCAAACTGCGCCAAAGTCTCGGGTTTGGGGGCGTCTATCACCGGCAATTGCACGGCCGGCGCGTCAGAACATGTGCAGCTTGATCTTGGGGTTGCCAAAGTCGCAACCATGGACCAAGAATTATTCCGCTGAATAAACAGCGCTCGCGCGTGCGTCCCGAATAAGCCACGATGCCAAGCACGGTGCCGACGCAGCTTCTGTTCTGCAAGTCGGCTCGACAGCAAAACGCGCTCTCCGCAGAGGCTCGTGACGTCTAGGCCTCTCGGTAGTGAGAAAGTGCGACGGCGATTCATCGGCGGACGTCGTCTGTGCTAGAAACGCTGCTGATAGCTTGTTTCAAGCGTCGCACGGCACGTAAGGAAAGCAATGTTCAGTAATAACTACATGTGTGCTGCTAAATGTCTCTCACTTCTGTTTCCGGACATCGCGGAATGAAATCTGGGATCGCTAGCAGTATATATATGGAACAATATCGAATTTTCCTTGCTTCGCGTTTATGGAAGAGCACGCGAACGGTGGAAACGCGCTCACACTTTTCCTCGGATATACTTTATCCATGGATCTTCATTAGGAAGAGCTTTTTCTCAATTGCTTATACCAGCACGTCCGAGTTTAATCACTCTGCGGTGAATACCCCCTAAAAGGCCCTGCCCTTTCGAGCTCACGTGCTAGGGTTCCAATTCGAATTTTTTGCTTGCTTTTTAAAAATGTCATCTCATTAATAAAAGCATATATCCTGGTCGGAGCAGCCGCAAATACGCAGCTGTCAATAGCGGGCCCGTCGCTGACGGCCCACAGTGAAGCGGCTACCCCATGTTACACGTCCGCCCCTCGCTTTCGGGGGTCAATAGCTGACGGGTAAAAAAACTCGAATACGATACCAACAAATTGTATTGTTAAACGAAGTAAGGCTAGCAGCTAACTCTTTTGGATTCGATCTCGCGTAACTCAACAAAACAGTGGTTTAAGGGAATATGGCCGCTCCAGGAACCGAAGCGTTTTCTTGCTCTGAGTTCTCTAAACACGAAGTAAGCGTTGAGAGCACAGCAAGTTTACGAGCAGTCTCCTGATGCCTCGAGGTAGCGCGCGCGCAAGCGACTGCGCCCTTCGAACGATGCGCCCCCCCCCCCCCCTTTCAGCTCCCCTGGCGTCCCTTCATGCTCCTTACGAAAGACGGGCGGGGCGTTTCCTCGCTGTTTGATGAGCAATCGACGGCAGGCCTGCACGCGGGAAGATGTTATCTCATGCGCTGTCCGTGCGACGGAGACAGACGGCCGGCTAGCTTAATCTCCGCTTCAGCCGCGTTCGTCGCCAGCGCTCGCGAGCTTTTACCCGCGGCTAGAATGCGCGTGGTGATGTCATTAATTCGGTCTTTATACAGAAAATTACGGCAATGTCGACGACAAAAATCCGCGGAGAGCGTCCGTATAATTGTTATCAAAATAAACATTTAAAAAAAGTTGAGGAGCCATTTCACTCTGTGAAGTGGATGATAAGCGAAGCTGTTTCGCGCATGGCAAGGAGGTGACATGGTGGAGGACAGTTTGGTATGTAAGGCCAGGTTGTTAACGTTCAATACGCAATATTAATGCGAAAGCATCAGATGCTGTATCAAACACGAAAGTTGACCGTCGGCGGCGTCAATCGATTGATGCAAAAAATAATCGTGATGACGCCATCACGACGTCATAGATCGTCAAAACTTGTGACGTCATCATTGCGTCATATATCGTGATGTCACGTGATGACGCCATCACGACATCGTCGCTTTACACTGCATCCGCAATCGGTGCGCCGATCATGGAGCTAGCGCAAAACCAGGTGAGGTGCAGAAAGCTTGCAGAGGAGGGGGAGGATCAACCCGTCGATCGAAAAGAAAAAGAACCTGGCTTTCGCCTTGGAGTTTTCTTAGGGGAATGCATTAGGGACAGTGTGGCTCTTTGGCATTGAGGCACTGCTGTACATCACGGCGTTTGTCTACAATGTCTGCTGATAACCACATAGATGTATTTAGAGTGTTATTCATAAAGTTCAATTTTATTGATCTGGTATTCTGTTTATTTGCTAGTGTCGAAAATAATCGCCGAAGAGGTTAATTCAGAACACTCAACTGCATGAGCCCTTATTTTTTCATTAGCGAGTGAAGTATGGAGTTCTCATGAGATGATTTTTTCCATGATATTTGCAATGAATCGAAATATTTCTAGCCTTCATAAGAGCCCCATAGCAATATTCTGATGCTTGAATGTTAATGCAATTTGCTTCTGTAGTGCACTCCAGGATGTAAAATTCGCTGCTCCAGAGTGCTCCCAGATGCAAAATTATCTGCTCCAAAGTGCTCCAAGATGAAAATTTTGCTGCTCCAAAGTGCTCCAAAACGGAAATATTGCTGCTCCAAGAATTGCTCCAAATCAGAAGTCCTCGGTAGCATCACTGAACGAGCATCTCGGGTGCCCGCGCGCCTGATCGGTAGCCCCGCGCTCGTGGCCGCTGCAGTGACCAAATATTTTCAAAATTAGCGTCTTCAGTGCCGGTGACACCTTTTTAGGTACCTGCTGGCCTTTTAATAAAAAGAAATTCAATCCTGCCTGCATTGTATACACTTGCTGGGCAAGAAGTCGGAATTGCCCATCCTTGCCTAAGGGTCTCATTGGAGGGGCCATAACTATTAGTGCAACGACATTATGCAACATGTTTTTAATGATTTTGAAAGCTGATGTGGAAGAGAATAAGTGGACAAAGTTTAAGAAATTTAAAAAATGTTCTTTTTTTAATTGTTGTCAGAAGTTTCCATTGTTCGGTGTTTTCTTGAACTTAGCCTGATCATATCTCTTTACTGAAAAGTTATATAAATACAAGATTTGGCAGTTTGGTAGATAAGCATGCGAAGAACGTAATGCGGAATTTTTGTAGCTCTGCTACAAGGCTTTATGGAGATAAAGACCTTCAAAGTAAAGAAAATTTTGCCAATTGGTCCATATTTGAGGTTTTTTATAAAAACATCTACACTACACATAAAAACTAAAAATACCTGAGCAGAAGCAAAAACATGCATATATTTAGGTAAATAAATTTCAGCTACCTAACTTTAATATATTTTGTGCAATTCATAACGAAAGTTGGCCAAAACAGCAGAGCTGATGAGCGCTCCACTCCACCTCTTCGTCATTATTGATTTCCTGTGCTTCGAAAAAATTTTTGGCGGCAAAACAAATTGCGGATCTCTTCTTTCCACTCATCGGGCAACAATATATAAAATTTTGAAATAAATTTAAGAGGTCGACCAGCCATCGTTTGTTCGATCTTACGTGGAATCACCCTCCAGATCCTGATTTCACCGCAAACCCGCGGAAACGGCGGCCCTTTGGAGCTGCAAGGCATTGTCACGTAGCATTGCTAATGAATCATAGGTAAGGCACCTCAGCCTCGTTGTTGCCAGCGCAAAAAAAAGTCTCGTCAGTTCATATGCACACCTGCAGAACAGAAGACGTGCGTCACTGCGACACAGCGGTGGCACGCGGGCAGCATGTAACATGCACCTCGCAGCGTCAGCATGTCGTGATTTACCCATTCTTTCTGGTAAAATAAAGAAAATAATGAAGGATATAAAGGATGTTCCGACGAAATTCGCGATGTATGCGAACCTCCGCTTGGCGGTTGCTCCGGCAATTTGTGGACTTGCTCTGCTGGCAGAGTTCTTGCCTGCAACACCTACTTCCAAAACTTGAATGATCATGTTTTCCAGCAAGAACACATCACAAATTCTGTCAGGCTGGCCATTATTATTTTCTTTATTTTTCAGAAAGAATGGGTAAATCATGATGCGCTGACGCTGTGAGGTGCATGTGACACACTGCCCGCGTGTCACCACTGCATTGCAGTGAAACACGTCTTCTTTTCCGCAGGCACGCGTATCAGCTGACCACGAGACCTTCTTTTTTTTAAATGCGAAGCATTTCTTAGCGAACCTCTGGCACTTTGAGCGTTTCTATCTACGTATCTATCTATCTATCTATCTATCTATCTATCTATCTATCTAGCCGCCTACGTCTGGGTGCTCTCATGATCGCCTCCTTAACTTGGTGTAGACCAAACTTTGCATGGGAGGGTAAGAGGATTTGACGAATATGACTGCCGGGTCATGACATGAATAACTTTAAAATCTTGTCGCGTACGTCGTCAAACCCTTTCCACTAGACACGTGTGGCACATACCCGTTTACCACGGGCCGCGGTGTACGGGTATGCGCCACAGGTGATTGACAGTTTATATCTACCCAGGAACGGCGAGAACAAACATTGTTAACTTAAATGCTAGGCGTTAAGGAAAACCAACATCGGCAGCGTTGACGCAACAAATGGAAAGAATGAAAGTTAGGATCCCAGCAGGAATCGAACCCAAGCATTCTGCGTGGCAATCAGGTATTCTACCACTGAGCCACGCCAGGTCTATAAATTGGTTTGGAAAAACAGCCTACGCTGGCGTAATATCGGTGCAATGTCAATTGTGGTTGTGGTGCTGGCTATCTAATTTTACAAGAAAGCAATCAACACTACATGATACTCCCACGATGTCTACTCCTACGATACAGGCGTCATATCAGATTAACGTCTGTAGTTCCAGTGTTGGCTCCGCTTTTATAGCATTCTAATAAACATTACGTTTGTATTCCTATGATTTAGCAAGCTATATTTAAGCATTGCTCGACCCCGGAGGAATACATTAACGAAAGTTACATATGATATCCACATCACCGCACCGTAAAGCGCACTTGGTCCGCCAGAACGACGCAGTGTCCTCTTCATTTCTTACAAGGCTGGGCGATGGCCTCATGCTGACCGAGGATGACGCCAGATTGATTGACAGCCGCTTTGTAGACTAAGCTACGTAGGCCACATACGCCCAGGTAGTCTACAAATACGACAAACACCATCCACTGATGTTGGTCTACGTAGCACTATCCAGGCCTACGAGCCTGAACGGCTTATACCTCACCAACGCGAAGGGTGGCTTCCGGTTCCGACATGTCGCCGGCTCTGTCGACAGACGATTTGTCGACGAAATGACCGAGGCATCCACGAATTCCAACAGCTCTACTATACCACATACTTCACTACACATGGACCCCTCGTCACCACGATCACGACCGGATCCTATGACAAGTCGTAACCAGCTGCTGGTGCTGACTGATCACGGTGATGATGCCCTTGTTCAAGAACTGTCAAGAACTTTTTGCACACATGCACACGGGTTCGTGAAACGTGCGTGCGTTCTCGGGACACGTATAAGCACTACATATCAGCTTACCTCTTCTGGTGTTAGTAATACCCACGTTGCCATTGGCAGCGTTACCCAACCGTAAACAACTGGTTATATTACACATATGCGGCTCTTCAACATATATATGTGTGCGTATAAAATTTATACAAATCTTTAGCGTCATTTTGTAACGTGTCGCTCAGTAAAAAAAGCTTACGCCACAGTCGGCTACCCGCCACATGCTTCGCATAACATCGACTCCCATGGTACCTGGGATCTGCCGAATTTTTTTTCTGCGCTGGCAACAGCGAGGCTGAGGTCTTCAGCTGTGAATAATCAACACTGCTATATGTCATTGCCTTGTGGCTCCAAACGGCCGCCGTTTCCCCGATATTGCGGCAAAATCGGCATTGCATATTGCTGGAAAACATAACCCTTAGAGCCGCAAGCCAGCAGACATGGCAAATGACCATCTCTGATTACTTTCAGTAATTCAAAGTTCCTTGCCTTGAAAACCCGCTTAATTCGAAGATTTTTCACCGTGTGGCGGCGATTCATCGGCGGACGTCGTCGGCTCCAGAAACGCTGCTGATAGCTCATTTCAAGCGTCGCAGGGCATGTAATTAAAACATTGTTCACTAATAACTACATGCGTGCCGCTAAAATGTCTGTCGCTTCTCTTTATGGGCATCGCGGATTGAAAAATATACTTTAACCATGGATCTTCATCCAGAAGAGCTTTTTCGTAATTCCTTCCGCCAGCACATCCGGGTTTGTAATCGCTCTTGCAGTCCTGCCCTTTTGAGCTTGTGAGTGCTAGGGTACGTCTCAATTCGAATTTTTTGCTTGCGTTTTTAAAAAATGTCATCTCATTAATAAACGCATGCCTCCTGGTTGGAGCAGCCGCAATTTGGTTTTAATATGTGCAGCTGTCAGTAGCGGGCTCGTTGCTGACAGCCCTAGAGTCGGAAGGCCCACTGTGAAGTGGCTACGCCATGTTATACGTCCGCCCTTGCTTTCCAGGGTCACTTGCTGGCGGTTAAAAAAAAAATCACAGTTTCGCTTAAAGGAGCATGACACGAAAATTTTGCACCGTGTTTTTTCTGTTGCAATAGGTAGCTAACGACCCACTTATCACAGCTGGAAAGCTCGTTTGCTCGAGTGCGCAACTGTTAATTTTTTGGAGACGGTTTTGTAGCGCTCACTCACAGTTTCGTTTTCAGTGAGCGCCAAGTGGGGCGGGACCTAGAGTGGTTTTCATGTAAACATAGCTGGCTACGTGAGCGCACAAAACCACGTGCACACGAGCCTCGCGTTGACAACTCTTTCAACGAAGGCTTCCTGGGTGCTGCTATAATCCCCTCTGAGGTGTTGTAAATATGCGTGACCCTCAAAAATGCACTGCCGAGGCAAGGACATCAGCCTTTGTATTCCTGTGAAAGTCTGCGCCCTTTTTCCGTTGAAAAGGTCTGCTAGGAGAAAGCGCTCGCAATGATCATAGCAGCCAACACAATCTCGTGACGCAGGTGGCGAATGGTTGTTTACACGAAAACCAAAGGCGCGTTTCGCATGCAGTGGCGTGACACACACATTAAAATTGATTTTAAATATGTCCTTGGCTGTATTATCCATTGATATTTTGTAGATGCGTGTGTGTCCACACAAATCTATCCTACAAGTTATCTTGCCCTCAAAATTTTGTGTCAGTACTCCTTTAAGGTCGAAGTAATGCATGCGATACTAACAAATTGTATTTTTATGCGAAGTAAGGCTAACAGCTAACTCTTTTTAGATCCGATCTTGTATAACTCAACAAAACGCTGGTTCAAGGCAGTGGTGTAGCCAAGTAGTGGCACATCGGGCGCGTGCGCTCCCCCACCCATGCACCCATTGTTTTTTTTTTGTTTTTTTTTTTGTTTTGCCATGCTATACAGGCCCAAAATGACACTCGATCACATCTGCCTGCCCGGTTTCCACTTCAGATCAAAGAGGTGCCCCCCCTCCCAAAAATATTTCTGCCTACGCCCCTGATATGGCCACTCAAGGGACCGAAGCGGTTTTCGTACTGTCAGTTCTGTAAAGGCGGAGTAAGCATTGAGAGCACAGCAAGTTTACGAGCAGTCTCCTGATGCCTCGAGATAGTGTGCGTGCCAGCAACCTTCGAGCGGCGCAGCCACCCCCCCGTCCCCTACCGTGGCGTCCCTTCATGCACCTTACGAAAGACGGGCAGGGCGTTTCCTCTCAGTTTGATGAGCAATCGACGGCAGGTCTCGCACTCAGGTTGATGTTATCGCATGTGCCCTCCATGTGACAGAGACGGCCAACTTGTTTCATCTCCACTTAAGCTGCCTTCGTCACCAGAGCTTGCAATCTTTTACTCGAGGGTAGAACGTACGATGATGTGCGGGGTGATGTTATCAATTTGTAATTTATACGGAACACGACGGCAATGACAAAAGCCCATCGAGAGTGTCCATATAGTTGCTATCGCAATAAAAAGAAAAAGAAATTGAGGAGCCCTTCCACTCTATGAGGTGGATGACTAGCAAAGCTGTTGAGCGCATGCCACAGTGGTGACATGGTGGAAGCCAGTTTGGTATGTAAAGCCAGGTTGTTAATGGCCACGCTGTTAACGTTCAATATGCAATATTAATGTGAAAGCCGTAGACGCCTCATCAAACATGAAAATTGACCATCGGTGGCATCAACAGGAGTGATGCAAAAAATCGTGTGATGATGCCATCGTGACCTCATAGATCGCTAAAACTTGTCATGTCATACACCTTGAAGTCACATGATGACATCGTCACATGACATTGTAGCTTTCCACTGCCTCTGTGATCGGTGTGCCGATCATGGAGGCAGTGCAAAACCAGACGGGGTGCAGAAAGCTTGCAACATCTCTGATCCTGGTGGCGGTGCAAAACCACGTTAGGTGCAGAAAGCATTCAAAAGGGGCCACAGGCTCAATATATCAAGTGAGAAGAAAAAGAAGAGATGGCTTTTGCCTTGGAGTCGTCTTAGGCGAATGCATAAGGGACCCTGTGAATTTTTTTTTTGCATGCTTCCTAGAGGGCACTAGGGGGTTTTCGGCATACCAACGGAATGTCTTAGCTATATATAGAGCTTCACTTTAAACGAAGAACGAAGTTTGTTAAATCACGTACCCCGTTGAACGCATGTTCGGACACTTTCGCGAAAGCTTGACTTGAAGCGGACCTCCATCTTCCAGGCAACATGGCACATGCGCAAACGATAGTATGGAAGCATTGGGAGAACGGTCTTGCTACCGCACGGAGAGGCCTCAGAAAGAGGGAAGGGAGTGTCGGAGGAAGTTGGCTCTTTGTGACTAGCTAAGGCACGTCATGTTGCACCCAGCAATACGATCGATTGAGAAGAAAAAGAACCTGGCTTTCGCCTTGGAGTCGTCTTAGAGGAATGCATTAGAGACAGTGTGACTGTTTTGCATTGAGGCATTGTACATCGCGGCATTTGTCTACCACGTCTGCTGATAACCACATAGATGTATTTAGAGTGTTATTTCATGAAGTACAATTTTATTTATTTGCTAGTCTCAATGATATTCGCTGAATAGGTTATTCCAGAACACTCAACTGCATGATGACCTTATTTTTGCATTATCGAGTTAAATATGGAGTGCTCCTGAGATGATTTTTTACTTACGATTTGCAATGAATCGAAATATTTCTAGCTCTTCATTAGAGCCCCACATTAATTATTAAGGTGCTTGAATGTAAATGCAACTTGCTTCTCCAGTGTACTACGGGATGTGAAATTAGCTGCTCCAGAATGCTCCCAGATGCAAAATTACCTGCTCCAAGATGGAAATTTTCGCTGCTCCAAAATGCTCCAAAATGAAAACTTTGCTGTTCCAAAAATTGCTCCAAATCAGAAGTTCTCGGTAGCATCACTGCATGTGCCATGTAGCATTGTAAGGTTGGAAAGATGGCCCTTTTGATGTCCTCCTCTTTTGTGACATCGGACTTGAATAAATTGCTTGTGTCGATGGTGGTGATGATTGCTGGGTCATAGGTATGAGGTTGTGGATGCCTGCTTTAGAGATGGAAACATGCAGTGCCCTCTGCATGGCCTCATTGTTGCAAGGGATGATCTTGGCAACCCACGGGACTCAAGCTTAGTGCAGCCAACTCCGAGTGTGCCTGAGTGGCAAGATCCTCAGCTGCTGCGGGACCTTGAGGCTGCCACAGGTGTCCAGCTACGTGTGGGCCGACCAGTACGGAAGCAGCGCACTCGTCGTGGTCCAGTAACCACTGCGAGGCAGCGCCTCGAGAAGAAGGTTTTCAACAAGTGAGTGCCGTAAGGAGGGAGCTCATCTTAATCCAAACAGGATGCAGTATCTTGTTGGCATACACGGTTCACTGATCTGTGCATGTTTTAAAGACGGTTTACAAGAGTAAAACTTCTTTGTGCAGATATTGCATCTGTATCGAATTATTCTTTATGTTGAACAATTTTTGAATGCTTTAGTGTAAATTCATACGAAAATATAGGGCTATATCGAAGCCGGAACACTCCATACATTGAGCGGCGAGGAACTCACCAAGAAGTTGGCTTTCCCTCATAAAATGATGGCTTTTTCTTGTGGAAGGGGCTTTCCCACACGCATTTGGGAGCACGAGTGGTGCAAAGATGGACTAGAGGGTCCAGGCGCCCCACGAGTACATGCTGCTGTGTTTGAAGATATTGAGGCACTGTTTACATTGATACTGTATTTTGTCACGTATGACGCCCCTGCATATAACCTTCACCCCTACTGCAAACTGTGGAAAAATAAAAACTAAAGGAAAAATAATGAATCCCTTCCTATTGCCGTAAAACCGCCTTCCTTGTATTATCGTGTAGTGCTGTGCAGCCAACTTGCACACTGAAGTTCGCATAGAAGATTCTGTAGATTCTTTAAAAGTTTTATATCAACTTATACAATATATCAAACTAATTCGCGTTTTTTTTCTGTGAGTTTGGCATATGTAGGTTGGACTGTATAACGAAGTCAGTAAAATCTGCAACCTGTATTATTACATTCACATTTCGTTGTATTGAAATCGACCTTTTATGCAAAGTATGGTCACTGACAGATTCCATTTTTACTTGGAAGGTGCCGCAAAAATGTTCATATAATAGGGCAGTACGGAAAACTAATTTAGATAACATACATAAATCAACTTTGTTGTTTGTTTAACCTGATATACGGTGACCATGACTTCATGCCGAGCTGGCAAAGTCCTCTTCACAGTGGCTGTTTGTCATGCATAAAGCCAAAAGAGATGCAGCTCCAATGCTGTGTGAAAGCTAGAGTGACCTAAAGAAGCTACTGTGTCCATTCTGCTGCTGCCATGGCTTGCCATCCAAACCTTGGATGTTTTGTGATGCCACTGAGTCATGCGATGCCACTGTTACTATGTTCACTGAACTGAACCACTTGCTCTCCACTTAGTCTGTTGAACTCGCAATGTCAGAACTGTTGCATGTTGCAAAAACAAAAGAGCTGCGGTCTAAAATCGCATGTGAACAAGGCGACAACCTGAATTTCAGCACTTTTGTTTGTGGTGGCCACGTTTTCTGTTTTGCGACATAGCGCGCGCATTATGTTCTAAGGATCGAGCAAGACCCGCTACAATGTCGTAAGTCTGCTTTACCACAGGACACTCACATAATCCTGTAGGTTTGGTAGCGGTGCGGCTGGTAGGTGTGAGCAGCTCCGAAAAATCAGTTGGCTACATTGAAATTGTTCTATGCACTCACCAAAAAGCTTTTATTTGCGGTAGAAGTGCCTGCTCTAATATCTTTAGCGGGAATTTATCCTATTCTTTAGAGTGGTCAGAATAGCTTCTTTCAACTTTGGTATGATGGAGAGTGAGGTCTGTGATATTCTGAAACAAGCAGTAAGGTGCAAGAGGAAACTTCCTTTTTCTCCCCACCTGAAAGCACTTACATCAGTGACATTCGTATCCTGAACACTCGCGATCACTTGCAAGATAAGCAAGACCTCATTGCGTGCTACTGCCTCATGTAAGGAGTCGGGTTCGGCGGGTCTCGTTACGGTAGCTGGCTCCCGCCGTCCGTCCCCATAGCCGATGATTTCCAGTGAGGAGGCGCGTTCTTTCAGGAAGGAACGTAGATTTATTTACATGGTTAAGAGATTGGAGTGAAAAGAGAGAGCAGAGTAACATCAAAAGTCTTCGGCTTTTATAGCCCCGAGAACGTCACTGCAGAAGCACTGGCAAACCGGTGTCAGCGTCTCCCGCCAATCCGGTGACCTGTCGTCTTGGCGTCCGGCCTCCCGAAAGGAGGCAAATAGTCACACAATACACTCGCCACGCCCCGAAGACTCGTAGGTGAGAAGGTCGGCGAGGAGTTTCAGTCCAAAGGGGAAAGGGCCGATGACCTCCGCTTCCACTGCCAGTAATACTTGGAAGAAGCGTTGAATGATGGCTGCCTCGGGTGAAGGCCCCACCTGGGTTGATGGGAGCGTCTTCAACGGCGCACTCCCACGCTGACCAAAACGCACGATAAAGCGGGTGTGTCGAATTCCGGAAAACACGCAGACCGCTCCCTCCGGCGCAGGTTAATTTTCCCTGCTGCGGTAGGGTAGAAGGCAGATGTGGCTGGGTGAGAAAATCTCCCGTGGTGCTATCTCACGCAGAGAACAACAAGCCAAAAAGGGGTCTCCGAATTCCGACGTCCTTTTTCTGGGAAAGCCATCCACGGCGACATGTCCGCTCGCCCGGCAAAAGCTCCTCCAGGAAGAATCGGCATTCCTGCCTCCGTCTAAGCGCCGATATGGGGGGGGGGGGACAGCATTCCGGTAGACAGCTGTACGCTCAATGGCGTCGGCCTCGATGAATTTTTAGGCCAAACGTAACACTCAACAGCTGCTCACACTTGTCACAATTGACACATGGCAACAACAAACACAGTGAATCTCGTGCTCATGCAAGGCACATGCAGCGCTAAATACAGAACTACATTTTTTGTAGAATGTGCACTTTGCAATATGGTAAAAGTGCACTAGGGTACTCGCATGCATGCTTTCAGTCACCCACTCCAGATACACAATAAAAGAAAAAAGTTGTTACAATGAAAACTGAACGGTCAGTTTTCTATCATAATAATAGTCACTGCTTTTTCGTGTAATGTCATTTCTTGTGTCACTGTGTTGTTTGCTTTTCACATATGAAGCAATTTTTTTTTTTTCTGTGCAGACGGGCAGCAAAAAGAGTGGCTGAATCAATGGATTCTATTGACAGCAAGAAGTTCCAGGACAAGTTTGGCCATCAGTGGAACTATGCATTAGGGACATGAGAGAGCTAACAATTTGCTGTATGATAGGCTCGCATAGTTCTGCCTCCTATGAACTTGGATGAAGGGACCTGCTGCAGAACACCTTTTGAATTTCTAATCGCATTAAGTTGGTGCTGAGCATGACCTCAGCACAAACATGGGTGATTGCCAAGGCAGTGATGCTGAGCACAATGAGCTGAAATGTCTGGGTGGGTTTGTTATAAAATTAAACTGACCATCGAGAAAGCACCGTGTGGTTGATGGTTTCTCCATATATGTTTGAAATACCTTGTGAGCAGCATGTAGCTTTGTTCAGGAGGTAGTGTGCTACTGTGTTAATGCATTCGTCACATTGAACACACATGTTCTCTATGCAGCAATGACCTCCCACCATTTTGGAGTAACAAGTACCGTATTTTCTCGCATATAACCCGCACCCCTAACTTTAACTCTGCAAAAAGAAAAAAAAAATTATGCATATATAACCCCTGTATAGTATAACCCGCACCCCACTTTTTAAGCCCATTTTTTCGATTTTTTGGTGTGGGTTGTATGCGAGAAATTATGGTATGTTCTTCAGTGAACATTTTTCATGAGGCTTATTGCTGTCTCATCTTGAAAATGATCTGTCACTTTGTCACAAACTATTGTGATTTCATTTGATCAAATTCGGTCTGCCTTTTTGCTGGCATTTATGTTTGACCACTATGACCTGTATAGAGGAGGAAATACATAAATACTCGCTGAAACGTGTCAAAGAACAAGAGATGCTTATGCTTGTAAAGCATGATTCGCTCGGTGGATTTCATGCGTGGTGGTCGCGTCGTCCGCGATGCCGAGTCTTCTCCGCCTCTTGCCGATCGTCGTGTCACTACGAACGGTTGCGTTGTCCGCTACGCCGTGCACCTCTCTCGGATTTAGTTTCGACTCTCTGTGATGTCCGTGCCTCTGGCTGATCGTCGTGCCGTGACGGCTCCCACGTCAGCCAAGTAGAGCACCTTTCACCGATTAAGGCCCGCCCTTCCGTGATGTCCTCGTGCACTGGCTCATCGTGCCCCGTCCATGAACTCCGCTGACCGGATCCCCCACTCCTACTCTTTCCTATTACTACTCTTTTAATCCCTTCTTATCCCATCCCCCTGAGAGCTACTGCTGAGGTGTCATCCTTGAGATAGACAGTTGCGGGGCTCTCATTTTTCCTCACTTCCTGTTTTTTTATTATTATCAAGAATCACTTCCCCCTTGTAAAGCATGAATGAACCGTTTCTTGCACTGTCTCATCAGATGCACGCTATACATACAGATAATGTCAGTGGAAATGTGACAAACCATTGAAGCATGAATTCACCACAATCCTTTTTATAGCATTGTTACTTGTTTAGAATGCAATGGTTGAGTTGGCGGGAAGTTGAATGGCATTGGATCTCTTTTCCGTAAGAGTATGAAAATAAAATGGTTCTCTAAGGTTAGCGAATGCTTCTGTTCTTTTTTCTTTTGAGGAGCTGTTCTAAATCGGTCCAGATAGTAAACAAATATGGTGATGAAACTTGTTTCAACATAGACAACATAAAAAGTAAGAGCAATTGTGTGTACTTGTTATTGTAGTAACGCGTACCAACATACTTCCAACTCTTTTGCAACCACAAACTAATACATTAAAAATTCTTGCTGGATTTTCATGTTTACCTATACACTCTGTAAAAACAAATGCATGTTGCTATCAAATTATTTCTTTTAGGTAAGAAACAGTGAACTGACTTTTCTTCAGGTTGAGATGTATAGTAAATTGGGTGAGGTTGGTTGCATGCAAATTATATGCATTGTGTAGTATAAAAGTGCAATCATGATTATATCCCATTTCAGTTGATTTTAACATGATAGTGTTAAAGAGCTTGTTTCGCGGGAGTTTCGGTGTCATTGGTTATGAGTGAAAAGTCAGCGTTGTTTGTGAGCGAAAATTCGAAATACATAGATGCAAATAAAAATATTAGGTTCGAATGGGAATCGAACCTAGAACTTCTGTGTGGCAAGCAGGTGTACTACCACAGAGCCACTCCCGTGCTTGAGACTGCTTTGGAAAATAACCCTATATGAATGTCATTTAGTGCGAGGCGTGTCCATAATGCATGTAATATTGTGTGGCAGAAGCATGGAATTGCACCAGGTGTCAAAACATGCGACTTGTGCAAGGAGTGGTTGGTTTAAAGGCCCACTAATTACAAAGCGCACAGGCATAATTAATCATCATTATCGGCAACAACATAGTGTGCAGGTGCG
Source organism: Rhipicephalus sanguineus (assembly GCF_013339695.2). NCBI lineage: Eukaryota > Metazoa > Arthropoda > Arachnida > Ixodida > Ixodidae > Rhipicephalus > Rhipicephalus sanguineus. The sequence continues at coordinate 278,813,570 of NC_051176.1, forward strand.
CATGTTGCCTTATAGATGCATAGTGGGTACTTCACTAATTTGCCAAAGGAAGAATTATGGCGCAGTGGGAACTTCCCAGCTGTACTTGCAGTTGGCATTCTATAGTCGGATACAACTTTAGAAGTCCGGAGAGGCCCCGCCCAGATGACCGAATGCATGGCAGCCGATTGTCTGTGCGGCTAAAGTATGCACTCGGCAATGTTTTCCGAAGGCGGGGTCCCAGCTGTCCGTCTCATGATGTAAGTCTGGAGTGCGGGCCCATTGGTGCAGGCTTGTGTGCATCCACCTTTGAGGAGGAAATGCTGCAGATTGCTAAAGTATGGTCATTTTTTACTTGCGGCACGGTTGAGGTTTCCACCAAGAAGCGAAGCCAGGCTAGTGACCGAGAAGGCGATGTGAACAGGGCCCGATTATGCTATCGCATTTTAGTCTCGAAGGCGAAGCTAAAGCGTCCAAGTTTTTGAAAACAAGTAAAAGCTGTGTCATTGCTTAAGATCTTAATCACTGTTGGTGGGATTGGCAATAGTTGGACAATTGGTCAGTATGATATTGAAGTTCGTGAAAGTGAGCGTGTGAATAGTAGACATTAGCATCCTTAAAACGCTTTAAGGTTTACACGTTGAGGAAACTACTCTTCACTTCATTTCTGGCCATGAGCAGTACATTTGCAATAGAGAAAATGCCATGTTATTTGAGTAATCTCAAATGACCAGGCCCCTTGCACCTTGACCAGGCACCTTGCATGGCTAGACTCATGGCACCAGGAGCCTAGTCGCGCATGTGTTGTATTTCCTTCAAGTCTGGTGCCATGACAGTCGTGGCTCATCATTTATCATCAAAATTCACAATCAACCTCAAACTTGAAGTTAGTGCTGTAACATATTAGCCATTGGCTACTGAAAGCTCTATAGTATACCCAAAACACTGCTATGCATTATTTCATGTGCTTAAATCTGAACTTTAATTATCAAAGCAGCATAACATATCTTTTAAGGCCTTAATTTTAGTGTTATTTTTTCAAAATGTGGAGGGTAAAAATTGGGCTTTATATTCAGTTTGTAGTATTAGGGGGATAATCTTAGTCAGAAATTATTAGGTGTGCTTTTTTTTTTTATATCCTTGCAAAAAGAAAAAAAAAAAAGCATTGGTTCATTTTGCAAAGCATGTACATTTGTTTGTTACACGTTATGTGAAGCTTTTCTTTTATCGGACTTTTTTTATTTCACGTACATCATCTGCATTTGCAGGAATTCTCTAGCCATGCTAGATCTGCACAGTGTTTGTATGTATCACAACTGCCGTTTTGAATACGTGACAATGTCAAAGCAATGTTTGCCTGGGAAACTGGCCTGTCTGCAATGAAGGGCTTCCTTTTTCTGCTGAATGCTTTTTCAGCAAGGCATATTTTCGGGTAGAAATTAGGTTTAACCTGATTTTAAAGGAATTTCGGTGTGCAAGCAATGGGTAAGACGCGAGTTTTACCTGAAAACATTTGCAAAGGCGCTACATATATGCCATATTAGGCATTAAAGGATTAATTTGTTAGTCTTATTGCTTATCACGTGGTCTTGCTATGTGACGGCTGGAATATGGCATGGCTCCAGCTTGGTGTTGTCACAGTGGCTTTGTCAGGAAACAATGTCCAGCGACTGACACCTTGCACAACCACACACACTGTACGCTTGTTCATGTAGTGTAATTAAATCTTTTGCAACTTTAGTAAGCAGTGGCCATTGTTGATGTCTGTGCGTAAAGTCTGGTTCCATCGAAGGGGGGCTCCTAGTGATTCGAGCAAAGGTGGAGAGGGAAATAAAGAGGGAGAGAGGAAAAGTAGTTGATAGCTTGTCTTACACACAGTTTTATAGGAACAGATGAAATTTTTAAAGTTGTCTTTTTTTTTTCTCAATTTATGATGCAGACTTGAAACAAGCGATTTCCAGTCGCTGCCAGTGAGCTCTACAATATCTGGCTTAGCTCAGTGAAACGAAGTCTTGGCACTTGTAACGCATGTAATATTATTCGCTTTACCACTATTTAATAGGAATTTTTACATCAAGGACAAAGGTAACATTTTCGAACAGCCTCGACGGTCTTGTACAACAGAGATCTTCTAAAACTTGGGAAATGTAAATGTTAGCAAAAAATGTGCTTTATTACACAAAATACAATAATGCAATATTTAATTAGCCTTGAGAGACCTACATTTCATCGGTCCATGGCATACATGGCTGCCTGTACACTAATTGAAATTTATATTTTGCCAACATACAACCATGCAATCTAGCGAGGGAGCTCGCAGATCCCTTGTAAATACTGGTGGGTTGTCTGAGACCCCCTTTTTCCTCGACTTTAAGGACTGGTTGATGTTGGTTGGTTGGTTGGTTGGTTCCTCAGTACTTTGGCTCAACCCACTGCGGGGGATAGGCCATGAAGCGGACGGTGCCTTGCTTAGGAAACTAATTCACTTAGTGAAGGAAAAAGTTGAAATGAAATGTTTATCCTTTACATATAAACTCGCAAGATTTAAAGAAGAGAAAAAAAAAAAGAAAAAAAAACCGCCTATATGGAAACAACAAGAACAATAATAAAAATGAATATATACAGTTGCACATAAGACAACTGAGGCTACACTCAACATTCAATTCTTTTGGATTCTCATAAAAAATTAGAGACAGCGTTGAAAACGCTCCTGTGGCTAAAACCAAATATGGTTGCCCCAAATGAAAGAATCACCGGAAGTGACAAATTCAAGCCCAACTTCCGCAGGGGTTCTTCTAGTAGTCTTTTTCTTTGTGTTTTAAATCTTTGGCACGTCAAAAAGAAGTGCTCCAGAGATTCCCTCTCATTACAGTGGAGGCATAACGGTGACTGAGCCAGACCCGACCTGTGAAGGTAAAAGTTCAGTGGTGGGACTCGACAGTGTAGCCTTGTAATTAGTATTTCTTCCATCCTAGATGAACACCACCTGCTCTTCCAAGGAAACTTTAGCTGTGGGAAATTTGATGATAACAAAGGAGATTTATCGAAGTTATTGGCCGTGGTACGCTTTTCAAATCTCGCTGCTGTGACATACGCTGACGTGGGCAATACAGACAAAATAGGGCCATCATAGGATGATATTGCCAGTGCATCCGCATATTCATTGAGTCCTGCCTGGTCCTGCCTGCCTGCCTGCCTGGTCAAATTGTAATTGAAAAAAATGAAGTTACACCTGCGGAAAATATACATTTGAGCATAGCTGTACTCCACACTTTCCATGTGGGCCTCGCACACTGGGAGGAAAAAAAAGTGTCATGCAGTGGCACCCACCCGGACCCTCGGATTATGAAAACCCTGCCTCCTCGCGAGAAGTAGATAGCAGTAGCGGGGTAGTTCCTTTCAGGCCCGTAGCCAGGGGGGGGGGGGATTCACCCCCCCCCCCCCGAAATTTTGGTGAAGTACCCCCCTCCCCCCAAAAAATTCCTGGCTACTGGCCTGGTTCCTCTGCCTTCTCCGCGCTCTCGGGTGGCATGCAGCCGCGACACCAGGTCTGGTAGTCGGCTCGCCAGCCTTGCTGGCGAGCTGTTTTTGCAACTGCCTCGTAACTGCACTTCGTTATTTAAATGTTAGATACGTTTGCTGGGTCAACTACTAGCCACATGCTTAAGCTGTATTACAGGATGTGCGTTGATATGTTATGTCGGAGTGCATGTTGTACGTGTGCCGCACTGTTACAATCCTGTCATACGGTGAGCATCCACAACCGCAGCTATCAACATCATCAATGAAGACTTTGACAGCTCGCTGGCTCGCTTGAGACGCTCGTGCTACTATAGATTCCCATTCAAGCCACTGCTCATGCATGCACGCGAGGCTCACGTGCGTTGCTCATGCAATGGCGGACATACATATCGACAGCGAAACAGACCTTCTTAACAAGAAAATACAGCACCACATCTACGAAGTGGAGACGGTGGACGGTGTTGTCGCAATTTCGCCAGTTGCCAGGTGAGCGGGCGCAGTTTAGTTCTTCCGGATGATTGATGATTCTTGGACATTCTTTAACTTCACTTACGTTGCGAACAACACGGCTTCAGCTTGGTTTCGCTGCTTTTGCGGCGGATGTCTGCGAGGATGCCACATTACTGTGGAGTCGTGTGTGTGTGTGATCTCTTGTACACCCCAGAAAAGCAGGAAGAAGGACGAGAACTTGCGCGCAGTCGTGTAGCCTCGTGATTGATCATATCGTATGATCATGCGTATGATGATCACACCGTCATCGTACGGTATGATGATGATCACCAACTAGAAAAAGTTAGTAAAACACCTTTGTGACGGCTGCCTCCATACATGGGAGCTTTTCCTTTTTATTCCGCTCGCGTGCAAGCCTCGGACACAATATGAGAGTTCTGCGTTCCAGCACAGAACAAGAGACTATCAGTGATTACTATAGCCGATTTGAATTGGCGCGCTGTCGGCCGTCAAAGCGCGCGAATGAATTTTTCAGAGGTCAATCAGACCTGTATGCAAAAAAAAAAACACAGCCGCAAAGATTTTTTTTCTTGTTAGTGTGTATACCTAATAGCTATGGATTAAATATTAATCAAAAAATAAATAATTACAATGGTTTTACGTTTGGGGCGCTGCGCGCGTTAGCGGCATTAGCGGGTTGCAGTGTCGTGGTTTAGGACGTCCTGTCGCTCGCCGTTTTGATGTCTTGTCGGCCCTCTAAGCCCGTTACATAGTGGAGCTTGCTTTCCTTAACGCAACCAGATGATCGAGAGCAAACCAGAAGCAACTGCAGACCCGTGCACGACTGGTCGACTTGAACATGAGCACCTACTTTTTGAGTTGGAAACGAGCGACTCGAGCAGCGTCGGTCTGGTGCTCAGGTAGACTTCCTGGCACTTGATGACATCATTGTGTGTTAAAACACTAATACCGCGTTAATACTCGACAGTGTCTGGAAATTATTCTAGTAGTATTTGTCGCGATCCTTGATGGAAGTCGTCATGCATGCATGTTAAGCTTTGCAGTCTGTAAATTAAATCTCACTAAGTGTTAAACTTTATGCTCCAGTTTCTTGCTCCTAGGAATGTCGATCATGAAACCCATAGAATTGCTGTCAGAACAGCTTAATGCGTTTTAAAAAATTGTGCACGATCCACTACGGATGTAATTGTTATTGCGTTTTGCTGTCGGGAGTCACTGGTGAACATGTCTGACAAAAAGGGGGTGTGTTCGGTATATGTGTCCAAAGCTTCTAATATTCCTTGATTCCTCACTTTTCACTCTGACCTCGTGCACAGGGCTATTTATGATGGAGACGAACATGAGAAGTTTCTCGAAAAATTGGACGCTCGCATCAGCGATCATGACAGAGAGATTGAAAAGATGTGCAACTTCCACTACCAGGGCTTCATTGACTGCATCAGAGAGCTTTTGCAAGTACGGAGCAAAGCACAAAAGCTGAAAGTGAGTGTTGCTTTGTGCCTTATACCAGAGTATGCGTAAATGTACATTAAGTTCGCCACCGGGCTCCCAGTTGCTCTGTGAGTCTGAATAAACACCTCCCCTGATTTTTCATTGTATTCAGTTAACTTCTGATGTAACGATAAAGTGCGCGCCTTACTGTTGCCATTTTACTGCCACTTAGCAATGATTCTTGCTCAGAAACTGCTTATTATTTCGTAGCACTTCTTGAGGTGTTAGCATGAAGTTTACGTTCACGCAAATGTGTCATTTCATTCACTTAGCAGCACCAGGCATCATCACTGACATGGTACACATGTCGATGGTAACATTTCGTACACTGTTATTTGATCACTACCGGGGGCTTTAAAATTCTGAGTTTTCTGAACAAGTCCAACTCGTTACTAGTAAGTCTTTTCGAATTTTACCGTCCAAAAATGCAACACCCTGCTTAAAAGCAATAAATGCTTTTATAAATAATGTTGCCTTGGCTCATTGGAAAAGCTGACAACAGTTGGTAATCCGGTTGCCATTGTCGCATTAAGTTTAGCAACAATCAAAGCTAGCACTAAGTGGCAGGGGCCTGTAAAAAAAAAAAATACCGTCTACAAAATGCAGCGCATATCCAGAGCCATCACTTGCCCAAACATTATAATTTAGTAAATTACTTAGGCGAAAGCATTGTATATGTCATGAGACTTTGCAAAATTTGGCAAGACCTGACGATACTTGGTGAGGCCTGCTGAGGCACTGGAAGATGTGGGGAGACCTGATGGTACTTCACGAGAATTCACAAATGGTAAAGAAAACGCCAGGCCTGCACAGAACATGCTGCACAGTCCCAGTGTAAGTTGGAGGAGCGGCCTTCATAGAGCCCTTTGTAAAGTCTCTTAGGGAAACTACTACAAGCACAGTTGCGAGGTACCCACTGTGCCATAATCATCATTTTGCAAAGTAGGGAAGTACCCACTACATCATAATTCATAATTTTGCAAAGTAACAATGTACCCACTATGCATCTGTAAGGCAATACAGCACCTACATAGCTGCACACTTTGTTGATGCTGTGGCTGATGAACAATTGTGACTGAGCCCTTCGTAATGGGTGGGAAGCTTCAAACTACCCACTCGTGGTGCATTAAACCTTGTGTGATGCCTGGTGTGATTTTACTGTTCTGCTATGCAATATCACATCTGTTCTGTTCTTTCGCCGACGTGATGCCTGTATAGGGTCCTTTTGTGAAGAAGCTTCAAGCACTGGTCTAGCTCTGTGGTAGAATACTTAACTGCCACGCAGAGTTCTTGGGTTCAATGCCCGCTCAAACCCAAGTTTTTTTTCTCATTTTGTGCGATAGCTGCGACAGGCACTGGCGGCAGTGGCGGCAGACAACTGCACCACCAAAATTGGCTGTTGTTGTGAGCTCATAACGGCTTACGCTGTAAAAAAGACTCACAGTTTGAAGGAAGTAGGTTAAGCAATAGTATTCAAGCTATTATGGCACAAACACTAATAGCAAGCATGCTGCAAGTGTAGCTAACGAGACAGCTTAGTGCAAAACTAATGGTTTTAAATAAAATTATGGCGATAGGTTCTGGGGCTAACACTGAAAATGCTTAAAGCTGAAATTGTGAAAAATCTAGCCTACAGGTCCATACCGAACTTTTTTTCTTGCAGAATGAAGTAACCCGAACAGACCAGGAGCTGCAAGAAACAGCAAAGCGTGTCCTACAAAGGGCTGATGAATTAGTCAAGTATGGTCACATTCAAAGTAACATAGCCTGGACAATTGGAAGCCTAAGTGTGTGCCTTCCTGTACTTGATGTTTATGCCAAATTAATGGAACAGATGAAAGAACGTCGGTATTACCCAGCACTTAAGACTATTGAACAGCTAGAGCACACATATTTGCCACGAGTGTCGCAGCATCGATTTGCCCAGTCCATGGCAGTCTGTATACCACGACTGCGTGACCGTATAAAGGAAGCGTCCTTGTCAGAGCTGAAAGATTTCCTTGAGAACATTCGCAAGCATTCAGGTCGCATTGGTGAGGTGGCATTGAACCAGGGCTGCAAGCAAGAACAGAACCAGGACGAAGATATGAGCGCGCAGGACTTGGTAGATTTCTCCCCAGTGTACCGCTGCCACCACATATACAGTGTACTGGGAGCACGGGAAACATTCGAAGCTTACTACCGACAGCAACGAAAGCACCAGGCTCGGCTTGCCCTACAACCGCAGATGAACATGGTATGAAATTTTTGGCCAAAGGTTACACCAACTTTGTTCACAGATGGTGTGGGTTTGTCTTCTAGTGCTAAAGGTCTCTTATTGTTTTTCTTTGTGTACGTTTTTATTACATACTGCACACTTCTCATTTTCGTTGTGCAGACTTTTTGCTTCACAAAAAAAAAGTTTATTTTTGTAGTAGTACTTCAAACTCCAGTACAGTACATTTCTTTATTTGAGCTCCAATACCACTACCTTTCAAGTTTTGCATGTAATTTTTCATCCTCTTAATATATGGTTGTCGTCTGAAAGCATTTGATAACCAATATTATGATACTCTTATGGAGAGTTGGACACTTCATTAAAGGTTTGTAAAAGTCTATGTAAGAGTACTAACCAGTGGGCTTGAAGCATAGGGGATAGATAAGAAACTTGAAAAGTTAAGGGCTGAATAATGTGCAATAGGATTAAAAATGATAGGCATGTTAAGTGCTAGGTTTACTGCAGCATCGTTAAAGAGCAAGTGGGTGTACTCGATGTGGAAGGGGAATTTTTCTTGCTGTGTGATACACAGAGCGGATAACTGGTGGTATACTATATTTAAAGAATTGGGATGCCAAGGTAAAGGAAAAGTAGTCGAGGATGGATAATGTGATGAAATTAAGAAATGTGCAAGGGAAAGCATAAAGGATTGCACCAAATAGTGGGAAGACAGGAGTATTTGAAGATCACTGTGCAAGGCTTTTGTTCTGCAGTGTAAATAAAATAGGTGATGCTGCTGGAAAAACAGATGAAGTTTAGGGATAGAAGGGTAGGGGAGGTAACATTAAAAGAAAAATCGAAATTTGGTTTTTTGCTTGTTTGGAATGATAAGGCCCTCCTTAACGCTATCCAGTGCCCCACACATTTTTTTTTTTTTGCGTTTTGATTGGGCCAGAACGTTCAGGTTTTCGAGACCTACTCAGGAGCAGACAAGCCCCCTTTTTTTCAGGCCGTGCACAACCTGAGCTTTCTGCCTCGAGGGAATAAAAAAAAAATCGAAACTGGTAGTTTCTCTGAGCTTAGCAAGTTTTTAAAAAAGTATTTAGGGTACTGAAAGGCACATCGTGCAGTTTTTTTTTAACACACGTGGCAATTACCGAGTCCACTTGCCTTGTGTGTGTGAGACGCGCATGGAGACGCGGTTCTGTGCATTTATTTTGAGTTTGGTTGCGCCTTTGATGATTTTGTTGCGGTTGCGGTGGCAAAAGATATTCTCGCGTTGACAAATCAAAGAAACTGTTTAGAAAGCGCAGCGTAATTGGAAATCGACACGCTTCGGCTACTAACAGAAACGAGACCGGGAGCACTCACGCGAGCACTTCAGCAAGTAAGCTTTGTCCTAATTCCACGTTGTCGCAAGGACAAAATGTTACCTGTTGTGAAAATGGCTACGCTTTGATTGATGTGGAGCTTCTACAAACCATGATTATGAGTAACTGTGTCTGCACAGAATGCGGAAGAACCGTGGCACTCGTAGAGAACACAATGGATCGTGTCCCTTGGAATGGAAAGCGTCAGAACTGCCACCTTTGAAACCGTTCTTTCAAAAAGGCCTGCATGGCCCGAGTAAACGTTCTCAAGGCCGTTTGGCATATCACCGAGGCGCACACTGTGATATGGTTGGGTGAGAACGACCGCAATCATCAGTATTTGGCCAATAGAGAGACGGAAGATATGACAAAACAAAGCAGAGAACCAAGAAAGCAAGAAAAGAAGGGAAAAGCTGATTCGTGTGATGACTATATGGCAGGTTGCTATTAATTAAATTGTGCAGTGCATCTTTTTGAACAAAACATGATATAAACTGGTTTTTCCTCTTTAACTCCCAATATCTCGAAATCGATGTTTTGGTTACATTTGCCCCATTATCTAAATAACTTAAAAAAAACAGAAGGCTGATTTTTCACTAGAATAAACCAAACATCAATACTAAGCTACTGAACTAGAATGGTGTATGTATGCAGAATAGTTGTAATTTTTCAGCAATTTTATTTAAAAAATAATGACAAAATTTACTTGCCTTGCTAAAAAAAATTTCAGAAATGTCAACACTTGAAATACAGTTGTAATTCCAAGAAGAAACGCCGACGAATAAAATGAAATAAACCCGAACGCTTTACATATAGTAGTTTCAGAGAAAATGGGTCTTAAAGAAGCCTTAAAATACAGGGGAGGTACAGGGCCTGCCCTGTGCCCTTCAGCAAAAGCTTACTTGTCCTCCTCCTCCTCAGAAGAGCCCACCTGCTCCTACATCAGCAGAGCTCACACTCTGCGTGTGAATAGCCAGTGTTGATGGAGGCAACTCTGAGATTCTCGTGAAACACAGAGCGTTTTGAAGTCGCCTCTGCATATGTGATGCAGAATGAAGGACTAGAGAGAGAGAGAGAGGAGTCGCAGGTCGTGAAATGAATGTCGTGTTGACCCTAGGGTCTGACAAAGGAAATAGCTGTAGTGGCATATCTACGTATTGCTGGTTGAGGCTGTGAGAGAGAACTTTAGTGGAGGGAAGGTAACTTGCCTCTTTTTCCATGATTTCATGGAAAAAAAGACAAGTTGCCTTCCCTGCACCAGAGCTCTCATCCAAATGCCACTCTTGATTTATGTCGGCTATTAGCCAATAGCATGCTATCTGTTGTGTGATGCCAAAGAGCCGACAGTGACATCTCTGAAGAACGTGAGCACAGGCTTCTGTATAAAGAGAGGGCACTGGAGAAAATGGCAACTTCATGCTGTGCTTCTAAACTCTCTTTGTCGCGCACGACTGCAAGATTTGACTGAGCTTTCTGCAGGATGCGTTTTTCACCAAGCCTGAGGGGTGGTTCATGGCCCCTTTAACGTTTTGTTTGCTTCGCTTTGCTGTAGCTTTGCTGTGAAGTCTATAAAGATTATTGTGATGAATGTGCTTTCTGATGACATACAAGTTTTAATGTGCAGCCATATTTTTCCCATTTTGCTGAGGGGCCCTTTAATAACACGGGATGGCCAAATGTGCTCCAGTATCACGTTTTTGCTAGTATATGCTGCATAATTTTTTAAGTTTGAATGTGTATTTATCTGGTAGGTTTTAGTGAGGGCTCAGTTTTGTTAATCGCTTGTAGTACTTTTCTGCCATTTCTTAGCATGCCGGTTCTAATACATTCATGATTTTCAGCACGAGACAAGTGATGGATATCGTAAATATTTTGCGGAAATTGTTGGGTGAGTTGTGCAAGCAAGTAAGAATAATTGCAGAAGCAATTATTCTTTTAATGCACTCTCTCAGACAGCTTGTCATTGATGCATCATTTTTATGTTCTCAGGTTCTTTGTGGTTGAGGACCACATTTTGAACACAGCTAGTGGCCTTGTGAACCAGGCATACCTGGACCAAGTCTGGGAGAATGCCTTGCTGAAGATAACAGCAGCATTAAGGACACACACTGTAAGTAGCATGCTAAGAATTTCTTTGTTTTTTTTTTTTTGAGTGTGCAGACAGTTTGAATGGCATCTGGTTAATTCTAGGCCTACTGCACAGAAGCCAGCCTGATGCTTGATGTTAAGAAACTCATTCTCCTGTTCAGCGAAACACTGCGGGTAAGGTGTTCCTTCGGCAGCCTTGAACTCTGTGAAACTAGTGCTTTAGACTCTAACACCCGTTCCCCTCTTTTTTCTTCTTTTGCAGAGCTATGGATATCATGTAGACCCAGTGCACAACTTGCTACTTGAGATACAGGAGCATTACAATGAGATCCTCATGAAGCACTGTGTTCAGACCTTCCGCAGCATTTTTGATGATGACTCTTACCACCCTATTGAAGTTGCAACTGAAGAGGAATACCAGAATGTTGTGGCCATTTTCCCATTTCGAGATGAGGCACTGGAACTGGTATGTGAAGTTTTTATAGTATGTGGCTGGAGAGTGTATGTATTGCTCTTACGTTTCAGGCACCATTCCCAAAGAAGTTTCCATTTTCACGGTTCGTACCTGGCATCTTTGACGAAGTCAAAGGCTTTATTCGCGAATGCCTCAAGTTTTCTGAAGACCTCAATGTCAGGTGTGTGCTAGGAAAAAAAGAAAACGTTGACAGGCGTGACTATTTGTTGTCTTTTGGTGTTGTACCTTGCAGTCAAACTGAAGTTGAGGACATGGTGCGGAAAGCTACCAACCTGCTACTGACCCGAACACTAGGAGGTTGCCTTTCATCACTCATCAAAAAACCAAATGTTGGTCTTCTGCAGGTGTGTACAATGGCCAATTTCAGTTGCCCCGATTGAAGAGTATAACCCGTTTTGTCTTCTTGTATAGCTAATACAAATCACGATAAATACAAACTACCTTGAAGATGCTAGTGTGTACTTGGAGCAGTTCATCTCCTCTATTTTCAAGTGAGTATCACTCTGGAAATGCAGCCGCATGCTCACATATGGTGCTCAAGGCAACTGTTGCTTCTTACAGCCGGTGGTGTGGTGACAGCCATCATGTGGCTAAACTGCAAGGGCGGACAATGTTCAAGGTAAGAGAGAGAGGATGTCAATGCCCAGTGACAATGTGCACTGAAATAAAATGCAGGATGCCCGAAAAGATGCTGAGGACCAAATTTATGAACAGCTGAAGGCCAAGATAGGAGAGTTTTTGGAACTTGGTGAGTTGAAAAGTAGCGATGGTGTAGGAGAAATAACCAACTTGTGTTTTGTTCTCCTGTTCAGCCCATTATGACTGGCTTCTGGTTGAACCCGAAGGCCAAGCCAGCAATTACATGATGGATCTGATTGCATTCTTGAACAATGTGTTTCAAGCATTCACAAATTTGCCGGTATGTATTTTATAAAGGTGTGCTTCACTGATCTTAAACATATGGGTTAAGGAAAGGTAATCTTATACAAAAACTACTGCAAATTGTAGTGTGCTATGACAGTGCATTGCATGTACAGAAGCTTTTATTCAGCTTTCCACACCTATATTAACCTAGCCAGGAAATTTTGCCTGTGTGTATGATGTGTGCGTGGGGGGGGGGGGGGGGGGGGGGGCAGTTTATATGTAAACAAGAGTAGAGAAGGGGGATGTGAGGATGACTGTGTGTGTGTATATGTACATATATCTTGTTCCTGCTTTTTGAAGTCAAATAATCAAAGAAATGCGTCACAGATTATCCTAGTGTATGACTTGACCACAGATGAATCACCGCATCATTCCTCCCTGACACAAGAGCTTATTTCTCACATTTGACTGGAAGTCACTAAAGAGAAAAATCTAGGGAATTGCATTTTTTTTTGTAAAGTGCTAGAGAAGAAGAGTGCTCTTGGCTCCATTCATCCATAGCCGTACCACAGAGAAATATGGACGAAATTGCTGATGGCAGACAAATACACTTTAACAGACACACTTTCCGATCACATGTTGCAGCGCCACACCAAAGCATTGTGCTCGTAACCTTGAAGTCATCGGTCAGAATTGTTTTATAATGTTTTGTTTCTTTCAGTTATTCTGTATTATTAAAATATTGCCTCTCTTTGCACGTTTAAGGGTGAAGGCTCCATAATTCTGCTCACAAACATGAAGGTGTCTGTGGTGATGGATCTCACTGCATGCTTTGTTAATCTCACTTTGCTTCCCATGAGGCAAAAATGAGGGTGTGTTTCAGTTGGTAGTGTTCATGATGCAATGTTTGTGACATGTTTCTGGCTCCCGCAATCACTTCTGCCGCATGCAGACAGCAGAACAGTGAGGCCACTGTTCTACCCCTACGTCTTTTTTCTTTCTTCTTTTTAAATCAAGGGGGCCCTGTTTCGGAGGCATAATGCATATTGTACATTATGCATAATCAAGGAAGAGACCAAGGAAGTTGGCAACCAAGTACAGGGTAACCGAAAGTGTCAATAGACAATCAGGAGTCCACAAAAAGGAAGTGACATAATTAAATGGGGATGGTAAGTTTGATATATAGGATGGAAACAAAGAAGACCATGGAAATGTACAAATATGACAAAGGCACAATATATATGACAACACAAATGCAGTGCTTTGCTATTTGAGGTTCGAGCTGTCTGCCTGAGGACAGAACATATCGGAGCAAATGTACGCAACATGATGAGGCATGTGTCTTCTGCAACAAAAGATTGGAGACTACTCAGCCAATTATAATGGAGCGCCATGATATTCACATTGGCTGCTGACCTGGAAGATGCGGGTTTGATCTTGACCACGGCTGTCGCATTTCGATGGAGGTGAAAGTCTAGAGGCCCATGTGCTTAGATTTAGGTGCACGTTAAAGAGCCCCAGGTGGTTGAAATTTGCGGAGCCCTGCACAACTGCATGCCTCATGATCATGTGGTTTTGGCGCCTAAACACCTAGATATTATTTATTATGATATTCACCCAGCAAGATTCGTAGAACGTGCCCACCTGTCATAGGAGTTGGGAGTCAAAGTGGATGCAAGTGCATATTAACTGGTCAGAAGCTGAGATAAGCAAGAGGTGTTTAGTGTAATGGTAGAACAGCAGGGAATGGACTGATACAACTGGTGTGTTTACAGGTCTCGGTAACTGTGTAATAAACACAGATGCTTGAATGAAGATGGGAACTTTGATGTCACTTTCATCTTTGATGGCCATGCACTGCATAGCTAGGTATTGTGGCTACCAGGGATTGCCATGATGAGCCCCCTCGCTTTGAAGATCCTCAAAGAATTGTTTGCTTTGACTGGGCCATGTGGGGGACGTTGCCTCGGCCACACACCTGGAGTCCCATAAGCCCCTTCCTGGCTATGCCCCTGCTGCCGAGTCATGTATGGACAAATTTGTGCACATCACTTTGTATTAGCCATTATCATTGGGTATGTTTGATGTCCCGCTGTTGCGCAGACCACAGTCTATGGTATTATTAGTGAGCACAAAGTCGCAAATTTGGCTGAAAGGCTACATTCCAGTGGGAATGAAAAGCAAACACAAGTTTGTGTTGGCCATAGCCATGGGTAATTGAAATGACATCCATTGTAGTCCAGTTGCAGCTTCAAGATGTAGCGAAGTGGATAATGTTCAAGTGAGCTTTTCTTGTGCACAATTTTGCTTGCATACACGCAGGACAAAGTGGCTCAAACAGCTTGCATGACTGCCTGCCAGCACCTTGCTACATCTCTATTGAACATCCTCACCTCAGACGATGTCAAGTACATTTCCATGGGTGCCTTGCAGCAGTTCAACTTGGACGTCATTCAGTGTGAACGTGGGTAACTGACTGCAGTGTTGAGTAGAACTAGTACTGACAGCTTTCTCCCATGTGTTTGCAGAGTTTGCGAGCTCAGAACCAGTAAAAGGCTTCAAGGAGGGTGTGCTGCAGATGTTCTTTGTAGAACTGCGTCAGGTATGTCAGAAAAATGTTGTTTTGAGCTTTTGATTGCTGCTGCCGCCTGTCTAACATATGAATGCAGGCTACGATGTACTCTAAAAGTTTGTTGAACATTTTGCTTCTGCATGGTTAAGTGAAGTAACAGAAACATTGCAGTAGTCATTGGTAATATGATCGTAGCTGCACGATTCTTGCTAGAATGAATTTGCTGCTTAAGCTATGCTGTCTTTATGGTGACTTCAGAGAGAGAGAGACGAGAGATTAAAAGGAAAAAGTTGGCTGAAGCCACTGGCTCAACATGGCTTCCAAGCCTCTGCACGAAATCTCTGTAGAGAGAAAGAGGAGGAAAAAAGTGCTTTTTGAACTAAGGACCATTCGCACCAAGCATTAACTATGTTTACGGTTGAACATGGTTATGTAGAATCTCGAGGGGATCACAAAATAGTGAAATGCAAATTCAATACTAGACATAGCACTAGATGACATTCTCCACTGCATGGAGATGGTTAGTAGAAAACATTTTCTAATAGTATGCTTCACCACATTGCATGGCTGTATTGCAGTGATGCTTGCTAGTCATTGAGTGTAAGTCATACACTTGCTGCACGAGGCATTCATATTTTGTGACAGTCACCTTGCTCGTTTTCCTTCCATGGCATGTACTGCCCTTCAGATTCAATGCCCTGTTTTACAGCATCTGCCAAAACAGGGCCATTTCAGCAATTTGAATATTTTCAATTATGTGAGAAGTGATCGCAGTATTATAGAAGTGCTCTTGCAGGGATGCAGCATTTGATGTATTGAAAGTGTCAGTGAGCGTTTTTTTATATATACTTAGTACAGTGCTATACTTTTCCACAGGATTTCCTTAGGGATGTTTCAGCTCATTGACATATCGGAGCACTACCCCTGAAATAATTTTAAGACTAGGTGGCTGCCTTTTTTTGTTATTGCTTAATACATGAAGGGAAAGTGCTGCTAAATAAAAATATTTCTTAAAATATCATAGGATGTTGTCAGTGCATACTGCATAGTTACCCTGTGTGTTGAAGCTATATGCAACCTCATACCTGGCAACTTTTAAAGCGGCCCTGCAACACTTTTCCATCCATAATATTTTATTTGCATCTCTAGTTGGGTAAAACTTAGACATTTCCTCTTAAAAGCATGATGCACACAAGCCTGCACAAATTGGTGTGCACTCCAGACTGATGTCATGAGCCGGACGGCCAAAGACATTGCCGAGTGCACGAGTGGGGAATATTTGTTTATAGTCGTGCAGGCGATCGGCTGCCGTGCTTTGGTCATCTGTGTGGGGCCTCTCCAGACTAATGAAGTTGTACACAACTACAGTAGGTTTCAGGAAAACGGATTTTGATGGAATAAAAGTGCAATTATAGGACGGTTTTTTCTAGCTTGATTACATATATATGAACATACTTGTGCAGCACCGACAGCAGTGTACAACAGTAACTGAAATTTTAGCTGTTCCTTCATGAATATTCTGTAAATAATGCATTAACAGTTAATATCATAACTGAGAAATTTCTAGTATTTTCTTTAGCTTTGACTTTAGTATCTGTCAAAATATAAGATTGGTAGCTCTGCAAACTGCTCTTCTTTATTTGGTTGAATAGTTCAAAAGCGTAAGCTCACATTGTTGCCAACTAAAAGACGCACTACCTTTTATTTCTCGATGTTTAGTAGTCTTTGTAATGTGCTATTACTGACATATGTTCAGACGAAGAGTGGGCTGGGTTCCTTTTCTTTTCCATTTGCAAATGAGTGCACTCAGTCTAATTGTGATCAGGCTGTAAGCAGGAGCATGCTTCTTGAAGGGGAAAGTTGGTATCCACCCAAAAGGAGCACAGAGCTGCAAAAAAGCCTGTGTGGTTTCCTGCAGAAGCAAGCTTCACAGTTGTCCTGGCCCAGTTACTTAGTTTCACGTAGTATTACTTATTTCGTAAACACAAAATGTTTTTGCAGTGTTGCTGTGATGTTCTGTTGCTGTGGTAGTGACGTTGGCGTTTTTATGGGGGCAGACTACAAAAACTACTGTGTACTTCAATTGAGGCAATCTAAATTCTTTAGCACTCACTTGTGTGAGCTTGCATACTTGAAGGAATGCATTTGGCTAAATAGGTTCGTATGTTTTTGCAGCTTCTAGATCTGTTCATGGCAGAGGACTGGTCGACATATTTCCATGACCATGGAAAGGAGAGCAGCCGGTACCTGCGTGTAAACCCAAGCCTTGCTTTGCTGCTTCTTGAGAAGGTGCGAGAGGCTGACAAAAAGAAGAACATTTTCTCATCGTTAAAGCAGAAGGAACGAGACAAGAAAAAGTTGCAAGAAACTGTGCTCAAACAGCTGCGGCAGCTGGTAGCTTGAGCGACAAGCTTTGTGCCAGTGAACAAACAAATCTGAAACATGTTTTATTGATCGCTTTGGCAACATACTACTGCTGTGTGACCATTCTTGTATACACTACTAAAAACAGTAACAGTAACTCTGCAGCAAGAGAATGTTGGCTACCAGAGATAAGAATCTGCTAACATGGAATAATGCAAGGGCGCTCGTCGGCACGAGGCCCAAAATTGGGCGTAACGAGCAAGAAAGACTGCTGCTGAAAGACTGGCATAGGCGAGGAAGCCAGCCAAGTGGCATGCGGCCCATAGACCGTCTTTGGGGCGATGACTAGGAGTAGCATTGGCATTGACGAGCCATCAGCTGCTGTCGCCCAGGAGGGGTGAGCTGCTGTCATTGGGCCGCTCTGGTGCGCTACTGCGCAGCATGTGGTCCACCTCAAGATCTGTCCGTGTGACTGGCCGGTCAAGGCGCGATGCCTTGAGGGCCGCCAGGTACACAGACCGGTGCACGCGCATGTACACCGTGTCTGCCACCGCCTGCACACTGTAGTCTGGCACAAAGGGCTCCTCGGGCACTGGCCAGCTAGCAGGCTCACCGGAAGCCAAATTCTGCTGTGCTGCGCCTTCGGAGGTGTCTGTAAAAAAGGTCTCTCTTGGAGTGACAACTGCTAAACTTATAGGAAATAATGGTGCAATAAACAGCAATGAAATTTAAGACTGCATAAAAAGCACAGCTTCAAATAGTGTAGATATAGAGCAGCCTTTGTACAAAACTTTTATCTGAAGTGTAATTGGATGTGTTGCAAAAGCAGGGAAAAACGCCACTGTTAGCACTTGCTGGATATGATACAGAACCCGAAATGTTGAGAACTAATACGGCTTTCTGGCATAACCTCCAAGCCTCGGGAGGCCATAATCTGGGACTTAAATCATATTCACGAACCAAGTGCACGTCTTCTTAGATGCTGTTGAAAGAAAATTGGACAATTAACAGACCTGCAGTGTTTTGACTGCACAATAACTAGTATGCCATAATTTCACTGTCAAGATTACTACAATAGCCCACACTACTGACTTACAACCAAAGTGAAATTTTGCCACATTGGCCATGCAGAAGCACTGCTCTGAATGTAATTTAAGTGAGTTGCTTGAAACAGATACTGCCTGTGGATAGAAGCAAGGAAGTGCTTTCTTTCTTCTTTTTTTTTTTTTCCAAATAGTGTATAAAACAACCTATCCAGCATCAGTGGCACAACAATTCAAAGATAGAAGGGATTAGGACGTAGCACACACCACAGAAACTTATTACTCAACTGCACATGAATTATGTTGCAGTGACAATACTTTTCTTGTTTATTAAAAACTTGTTGCTTTTGAAAAGGAACTAGCATGCCTCTGCAGCAGTGGTTTCATACATTTTAGACGAAACACTACACAGTATGCTGTATATAGAACATAGTCTCATCAAATGGCCAAGTTATTTTCTATAATGAGAATTTGGGACACAGCTATTGTGTCACAAAGGAAAGTTTTCTAGTGGGTGTTTTCCATGAAAGCTATCCTGCTTGTGTCATCGAAATACTATGTCTACCCAGTGAGGTAGGGTAGTGGCTACATGCATGTGTGAGCATGCAACAGTAGCGCTGCGAGTGACCTTCATGTAACATCAGCAAGCAGACATGCATGATTCAGCTGCTACGCAAAGACTGCCTTTGAGGTTTGTTTGCTACTGCACTTTTGACCTGTCACGGATTATATCTTTCATAGCAATTATGATGAAACAACATTAATGACCAATAAAGAGGAAGGATCTGATATATTTATGAGCACCCTGCAATGCCTGGATTAGTGCTGTATAGCACCATTTGCTTCAAATGACTGCAGCAGTCAAAGCTCGTGGCGTTCCTAGTACGTATGGGAAATCATTGATGTACTTAAAGAAGTGAAAGACACACACCAGCGGTTGTGTGCACTGGGTATGCTCACCTGGGCTACGGTATATGGCTGGAATGCCAAAAGTGCTGAATGGCCCTGTCTCGAACAGCAGCTTCTCGCGTCCCACTGTGACACTGACCCGTCCCTCGAGCACCAGCGCGAAGTAGTCTGCTGGTTGGCCAGCCACATAAATTACTGGGTCATCGCGAGAATGCATCTTAATGCTTATGAAGATGTTCTGCAGCATTAGCCGCCGCAAGACAGACTCTGAGATGAGGTTCTTCTTGAATGGCTCCACAGCTGCATCAAAACATGAAAGCATTCCATTAAAACATTGTTTACGTTCAGCAACTTCTGCATACTGAGATAGGATGTGTCAGAGTCACATGTCCTATGTCGCTACTTTATGTACAATGGTGATCACAAATTGTGCAAAGCTGTGACAAAAAGTGCAGTGGAGTGATCATTCATTCACTAACATGTTAGGATCCTTATGTGAAGAAATAAGATAGTTTGATTGTGATTGTTCATTCAAAAGTGTGTAAAAAGGCCTACTGAAGAGGTAAAAGATATTGAATGGGCTTCCAACTTAGTAGCTATCAATCACCATGGCTAGAAATAGGACCAAAGAACGGCTTGCAAGAACAGTTGAACAGTGACCACAGCTCGAATGGCTAGAAAGAGGAATTCCTCCTCTTTCTAGCCATTTGGTGAATGTCAGTGAAATGTGGCTTTAACACTACAATCTAGAAACGTAATGGTTCACAAGGGCACCGAAGACTTTACAGCGGAAGTCTACTACCAAAGTGATGGCAACAGCGTTTTGGTATGTAGAAGGAATGATCCACATTGGTTATATTCATCAAGAAGTCACGGCAAACACCAAAAACTAATACAATGTTCTGTGTAAATTTTGTGCATCCATCTAAAAGTTGCGGTGAGAAGAGTTGGCAAAGGGCCGTCATTTTCTTTCAGGACAACCATCTTTGTTGAACTGGTATAGTGCATTACGGGGAAAGAAGGAACGGCCGAGCAGACCAACACAAGAGGACAGAATGCTACAGGTTACTACAGGTTTTCCTGCTCAATTTAATGCAAGCGCCAGCCAAATTGGATGGCACTTGGATTAAATTGAGCGGAAAAACCTGTAGATGCTTACCACAATGCAGAAATTTGACCAGGTAGGCGATGAAGTGATATGAAGGCTTGGTTAAACTTTTATCTGTTCCCAGAATTCAATACAGACATGAACACCTTTTGCAGCAATGATGCTGTTATCTAAATGGGTACGAGCTAGTATCTGGCTCTTGGCATCTGTCACCCACACAAAAAAAAAAGTGTATACATAATCATTAGGATTTGGTGCACCTAACGATGAGCCTTAGATGCTTACAAGCAAGATTGTGCACTATATTTTCTTTTTTAACTCTGAGATGTAAAATGTATACTCATTATGAGGTGGCTGGACGGCATAAGTCATGATGCGAGTAGCCCCCTGAAGCAAGCCCACATATATAGTGTGGTCCGTCCAAAATAAGCAGGTCATTTCATGGAAATGCAATGTTAGAAAGTGTGATTGAATGAAAACTTTACTTTGTGCCTTTGAATTTTCATGAGCATTTTGGAAAGTAGTTGAACCTATGACGAAGATGAGCAAAAATGGTCAAAAACTGGTTGCAGCAACCGATTTTAATGTCAGCTAGAAGAGAAATGGTGGTGACACATTTTCTTTTTTTTTTTTAACACGAGTTGCATATCTGAGTTGCGATTAAGCCTGATCGGGATTGAATTTTTGCAGCAGTGATTGGCTCCCTTCTACAGCTTGGGTAAAAAAGCCAATCACGATCAACAAATTTGACCAAAAATGAACATGGGACAACGGCATAGGCATGCGCAGGATTCTCCATTAGGGGGAGCGAAGTTTCACCACAGCCCCACTCTCCGTTGGTCGAGTATGAACAAAAACAAATGTTGCGATGGATGCAAGAATGAAAATGAAGTGATTACGTGCTTCTGACAATGGCCTGCCTCTGGTTCCCGGATTTCTGGAGGTAAAAGTGGGAAGTAAACAGTTTTTGAATTGCAACATCAGGGGTCCTCGGCCACCATTGTCAAAAACTTGCATGGCCATAACCCTACACTTTAAACAATGACGGGACAGGTCCAACTGAGTAAAGGTATGGGGAAGGCGGCTGCCCACCCCTCCCCCCGTGCACACACCTATGGACGCTGGTATAAGTTAATCCAAGTAAGATAAATCTGCCAAGTACTGGCGCCAATAAAAAGAGAAAAGAATCGCGAAAGCAAGAAGACATTAAAAGAAAAAATACGTGGAAAACTAATGGAAAACAGTAGAATCACATGGAGAATTAGGCAAGTGACTCTGTATAAACAGCCCTAATAGTATTCAATAAGCAGGATGTGCCACCCCAAAAATGATATTTTTGCTTGCTCTTCCTACTGCTTACAGCAACACAACAGATCCAGCAACAGTAAAACAGCACTAGCTGTTTAAGCTAGGTGTGCTAGGTAACCAGTCAAATGTATTTGATGCTTAGTTCATACATGCATACACAGATACTAATTAAATATTTGCCATGTGGGTCAATATTTACATTGTAGTGAATGTATTTATGCAAGAAAAATAAAGCTGCCTCAGTTCTCCCTCTTTCTGAATAAATGCTTTTTTTTAACCAATGCAGCTGTATGGACAACGCTGGGCTGTAGTACAGCTCCATGTCTTTTGTGCTGTAGTGGTACATAGTTATATTCACTATTCTGCCACAAACACAGTGTTTTTTGGTGTGAATTCTTGGTGTCAAAAGTGCTCATTTTGTATTTCTAGTAAACATCTTTCGATTACCAGACCAGTTTTGCAAGAAAAAAAAAAGACAATACATTTTAAATAGGTGGGATAACAGGCACTATAGTCGAATACAACTTTAGAATTCCGTGGCATTTCCTCCGCAAAGGTGGGTGCACAGAATGCCTGCACCAATGGGCGCGTACTCCAGACTGACATCATGAGCCGGACAGCCGGTGACCCCACCTTCGTAGAACATTGCCAAGTGCATGAGTGGGACTATTTCTTTAGTCGCGAAGGCGATCAACTGCCGCGCTTCAGTCGTCTGGGCAGGGCCTCTCCGGACTTCTTAAGTTGTATACAACTATACATTATTAGAAATCGTTAGAATGCAAGAAAGGTAAAATGTGAAGGAAAAAAGAACAGATGCGTGTGGGTGTGCCAGTGTGGCATCTTTTTTTTTTCTTCTTTTGTCTCTCTTGTGCTCTAAGATTTTCCAATAAGGTTTTGGAAAACCTTAACCTTAGAAAACCGTTAAGGTTTTCTAAGGTTTCGTATACAAGTACCTTGACTGAGGCAAGTGCTAATGTAGAAAATCTAAAATGCAATTCAGGAATTAGTTATGTGGTGGATCGATAATAAATCGCAAGACAGATAAACTCCGAGGTATTCAAGTTGTCTCACACTGTGCTAAAGTAGAGTTGTTAATAAATACACACACATGAGCACTTACTGGCATTGAAGGACAAGAACCTTTTCCAGCACCACAAATGGATTTGTAAGGGATCATCCTGAAGAGCAGAACACTAACAGATTTGCTATTAGTCGGTATAAAATGCAATTGCCTGCAGAGAGTCGTATCTTGGATGATAAGTGGGAGGTCATTAATATAAATGAGGAAGAGGCCGAAGAACAGAGCCCTAAGGCACACCAGACAGAACAGGTGATAGGGATTGAGGATATTGAGTAAATGAAAATAAATTGAAGGTGATCGGTTAAAAATGCACGAAACACACAAAGCACTACCCAAGATCCAAGTACATAGGTTCATTTTTGGCCTTGTTCGTATGGCAGTACTGTAGTGCTTCAGCATGCTATATATATATATATATGGGGGTTTGAAGAAGGCAAGGTCTTGCTTTCTTCACGTCCGCCTGCAGATTCTGCATGAAAACACTGCGAGAATGCATGGCCCGGCTGTGAGAAGCTATGCCGCATTCTATACATTGTTATATGCAACTCCATCCATGTGACAGAGGCTAGACAGCATTGACAAAGTGTCTGTGGTCCAAATTAAGACAATAAATGCCAGTTTAGTGGTTTGAAGGTGGGTAGTGGCATGATTAAAATTGAATGATAGTGTAGGAATTTCACAGCTATTCACTCATTTCAACTTATCAAATTCTTTAAAATAGATGAAATCGCCAACTAGGCGCAGCTGCCACGCTCAGACCCACATATAAGCCATCACTCAGGCAACTGACGTAAACAAGAAGGCAGTAATGCAGGTGCTCATGAAACAAAGTGTTATAGGAACTGAATTCTAGCTGTGCAGAAAGTTGGTTCACTTACAGGTAGCCAAATACTGAAACGTCGCAAGAGCCAGCTGCGGTGAGATGTTGTGCTTGCCTTGCCGGCCATAGCCAAGTTTGGCAAAATCGGAAAAATCCTGGCGCACTTGAGCCTCTTTTCGTTTTTGCTTTCTCCGATTATCCACTGCAACAAAATATGTGTGTGAATACTTTTATCAACACTGCCAGTAGTAGACACACTTACTTAAAACATCTGTTTCATCAATGATTTCAGCTTGTAATATTTCTTCAATTACATCCTCAAGGGTGACCAAGCCCAAAAGTTCATAGAATGGGTCACCATCTCCTTCTGTGTTCACACGACGGACAAAGGCCATATGGGACTGCCCTGTAAAAAAGAAAGAAAAGAAGACGAAGAAAAGAAAAATGCTCAGCTGATACAGGACTACTTAAAACGGAGAGAGAGACAAGCAAATCATATTGTTTGGTTAGTTGGTCATTATAACAGTGCCAGAGAACATGACAAGAAGGGGAGACTGGGATGATCACAAGTAGCAAGTCCAATAAGCTGTTGTAACAGTATAATCAAGCAAGCAAGGCATTAACAATGGCAGTGCTGAGGACAAACTGCAGTTAAAAGTTAACAATATGACACAATTTACAAGTATGATGCATGATGCACTGTACTATAATGATATGTGTAAGCCTTACTGCTGTTCACTGGTGAAAAGATTAAGATGCACAATATGTTTTAGTGCAGAATATAAACAGTCACATTCAATTAATGCTTCTCGTAGCCTGTTCTATAGAAAACGTTCTTGTCTGTTTGCAATATATGCAGTGGTGAACAATCGTTCCCGAACAGTTACCTTTCTTGAATTCGTTGAGCAAGTTGACAAGAGTTTCATCTTCGAAGACAAACGTGACAGGATGATTGTAGAACTCGCACAATGTCCGGAGAGGAATCTCATCCTCGGGGTCCACAAAAGCCAGATCCTTAATGTTCAGCAGTCCAACGACGTTATTGCGATCACCGTCAAATACTGGAATGCGAGTGTAACCCTGTCCAATGATCTGAGACACTGTTTCGAAGTCCAGAACTGCTGTAACAGGCAGCATAAACACGTCATCCATACGAGTCATGGCCTCATTGGCAGTTTTCTTCTTGAGCTCTAGTGCCCCACTGATGATGTCCACTTCCTCATTCTCTAGTTTGTTGTACTCCTTGGTGAGACGGATGTACTCTATCAGCTTTTCCCGGTCATAGACATGGCCTATCTCCTCCCCGAGCACCCAGTCGAGGATCTTAGAAATGGGCCATGACAGAGGGAGTGTCAGGGCCATGAACACCTTTGTAATAAACAGTGTGCGTGCACCAATCTGTAATCCATGTCGGGAGCAGATGGCTTGAGGAATGATTTCACCAAAGATGACAATGCTGATGGTGGAACCGACGACAGCCACCAAACCTGAGGTGAGGTCGTCCAGAAGGATAGTAAGTGTGCTGTTAACAAGCACGTTTCCCAGAAGCAGTGAACAGAGAAGGTAGTTTCCATGGTTTCGCAGAGGTGCAATGACTTTGGCCCATTTGCGCTCACTGGGTGTCCCACACGATTCAATGACGCGTAGCTCTGTCTTATCAAGAGCCATCAGGCCCAGATTAAGGCCACTGAAGAGGCCCGACAGCACAAGCAGGCCAGCCAGGATGATAGCCTGCACCCAGACGGGCATGAGCCGCCCCTGTGTCACCAGCGTCACCCAGGGCTCGTCGCCCTGGTGCACCCACTTGACATCCTCACTAAGGGGCGCCTTGCTGCATACGTAGTAGCGCACACTGGAGCCCGGAAGGCTCACCAACACTGACGCTTTGCCGCTGCCCACATTAGTGGCGTGGGCCACGGCCACTGTAGGCACCTCGTCGCACGCAGAACCCCTTGGCGCGGCTTCGTGAGTGAACGCAAACGAGCTCTGGTTGGTGAAGCCGTTTCCGAACAGTTGCAGCTCCACCGTAGTACCTGCGGGCACCTGCGTCATGCCGGAGTCCAGGGTGGCCACTCGCTCGCCGAAAGCCCGCAGGCCCAGCACTTTCGCCACTTGCGCTGTCTCGCCGTCGTCCAGCCTGAAATGCAACCGGCACAGGTCAGGCAGGTTGCCGTGCATGCCGCTACCGCCAACACGTGCACGGCGCCTTTCGTGCGCCGTTGACTGTGTCAGCAAGAGCGTACAGCATCGAAAGGAAATCAGTTGCGATATAGTCACTTTGCGTACTACGAGCTCGGATAGACAACCCTACTAAAACGCCAGCCAACATTGCTCCTGGTGCGTCGTTTAGAAGCGCGCGCGCATTTGCTATGGCGTCAGGTGGCAAAAGAAACGAAAGTAAGCACACTCACGCGGATTTGGACAGGTTGCGCCTGAAGCCCGTTCCGTTGCGATCAGTCGAGCGCCTGCCAATTCCCAGGTTGCGACGCATTCTGAGTGGGCCGGCGTGCCTCGTCGGCGCGGCGGCGTACACGAGCCTGACCGCTTTACCTTGGTGCCTCCAACGGCCGCGGTTGCGCGTGCACAGGTAGAGCGAGTCGTGCGAGGCAGCCGCGGGAATGACGCCCTGGGCGACGACATCTCCGTTGCTGTCAGCGCGCACTCGAAGCTGTCTGCCGACGAATTGCTGGCTATGGCACTCCTGACCGTTTTCCAAGCTTTCGCTGGTGAACGCAATCTTGGTCCTGTTCGGTAGCAGTCCCGTGCCTCGCAAGCGCACAGCCACACGAGAGTTGGGAAAAACTCTGGGAACACGCACGCTGTCAGAACTCCAGTCCGTGCAGACAGCTTCAATCCTGTCCACGGTGACAAAATCCTCACGATTCGCGAGAGGTTGACCAATATAAAGCGCTGAGCAACGACTACAAAGCCAGAGAACTAGAAATCTATGAAGCCCATTTCTAGCAGACGCCATATTACGCTTTTACACCATCAACATTGCAGCAGAATGCAGAGGCGTGCGATGTCGCCACCGTCGGGGCTCCGCGCGCTCCTTGCTGTCTCCGCGCGCGCGATGCTCGCAGCTGCCGCTCGCGCTCGACGCAGGTTTGTTTTGTGATCGGACAGCGCGCGCGCGATTCCGCGCTGCACCACATCATGTGCACCTGATCCCTGTCTGTCGACGGCTCCCATGGCCTCCGCGTCATGCGCGCCGGCTGCGGCGGTGGCGGCGCGCCTCTCCACCTCCGACAGCATTGTGAAGCTACGAACGTTCGCGGAAGCGTGGTTTGCATGCTCCGAATGCGCCAGCTCGCAAATTTGGGTGCCGTAAGCTTGAGCACTCGAGCCACTGTGCACGTAAAAGCACATGTGTGGGACATGCGACAAAATGAAACTACACGTTTAATTATAACACAATGAAACGCACAGTCTGAGCTTTATCCGCGGCATAATTCTGTATTACTGTAAATTATGCAGACGCACTCGTATAAGTCAAGGGAAATCACGCAACTTCTGAAGACTGGGATGTGTTCTCATCGTTTCATCAATTTTTATTAATCATGCAGAACCAACTAGTCTAAACTTTGACATTGCAGGGTCTATCTTTTGAATATATGCCACTTTCTCGAATTCCAGTCTGATTTGTTTGCTAGCTGGTCAAGTAACTGACGAAATTTCCAATGCTACATTGAGGCGTCACAATGCATCACACAAAACTGTGTAGAAATGCATTGTGCACAGTCCACAGCCTTTTGTTTTTCTGCATATTCTCCAAAATTTTGATTGTGTACAATTTCTCGATAAAGAACAGTCTTAGCGAGAATAAGCTTATCAATTAAAAACTTGAAACCTTGGCAAACTTATTTTGCATTGAACGGGGCCATCGGGCACCTAAGCCTTAAAGAAAAAGTTCAATTCTGGGGTTTAAGTGCAAAAACCGCAATCTGATTATGAAGCACACCATGGGGAACGACGTTAAATTAATTTTGATTACCTGTGGTTTGTTAATGTGGATCAAAATCTGAGTAAATGAGTGTTCTTGTCCAGCTTCACTTCGAACAGCTTTTATCATTTTTAGAGTGCACAATAAAAGTCCAGTGCACAATATTTGATTCAATGCACTCAATAAGAAATACAAAAATTTATTTATTGATAAAATCTCAGGGCAGTATTAAAGAACATACTGGAAACAGGGTAACAGAAATGTCCTGACTAGGATGCAGAAGATGACAAGATGAATATGTTAACAAACAACAAATGACCAGCCAGTGCTTTGGCACAATACAGGGCAGCATTAGACAACTGTACATCGCAAACTCCAGTGTTAGCTTCTCGAAGGAACAACAACAACCTTGTAGTTATTATCTTGTAGTGCATACAGCACAAAAATTGTCCTTTTAATCTCAAATATCAGGCTGTAGACTTTCTCTGCAAGCAAAAGCAACTGTTTTTTACACCTGGAGTGCTTTTCTACAAGGGCAGTCACACTGCTTTCATAACTGCGCCTGTCAGCTTCCATGTTGAGCAAAGCAACAGCTGACCGCAGTACATCTCCTGTAAGCTCTACTGCTATGACATCTATTACGGAAACCCTTCCAAGAAGCCCTTGAGCCAACGGTGCCAGTTGAGTTGCAATCTGAGATTCATATCTCCGTTTGTTGCTTGTTGATATCTTTTCTGCAACACTAAACACAATTCGTAAAGTTGGTCCACTAGAATTGGTGTCTTGCCTTGTTGATTCAGCCTGGGGAGCTTTATCAAAAAGTTCACAAAGCTCAGACACAGACAGTCTTTTTTCAGTAAAGCGGTCTTTTTCAAGGCTTCGCAGCCTCAGATAACCAGGTTCAGCTTCTTTAAGGAGGGCAATATGAGGAACAAAGTTTTCTCTGCAAAATGAGGAGGCCTCTTCAAGGCCATCTTGAGGTGCCATGACTGCTGGAACATTCATGCTCCACAGTCGTGCTAAGAGTGCAAGCTGCTGATCTCGTAGTGAAGTGGATACTTCACTCATGTTCCCAAGAACACATTCGACTAAAGATGGTGTCTCACCATCTTCAGCCAGTGCTTGTACGATTTTCTCAACAGAGAAACTGATTCCAACAGCGGCTAGGTCCCTCTTTGCACCAGCCACGGCAAAAGAAGCCACCAGTTTGTCGTAACGGCCACCCACAGCTAACAAATCACGGCCCTGACGATGTGTTTTTCTGTGTGACTGGCAGGCAACTTCAAACACAATGCCTGAGTACATGCGCTCATCACACACAAGACAAGGCACGATAGTCACTGGCAGTTGGAATGCCAGGGCAGAGGATGACTGCAGCACTGCCTCAAGATCATACAAAGCCTGCCTGGCAAGGGCAGCTGCAGGGCCCTTCTGGCGTACCACAAACCGGTACATAGAGGACACCTTAGTCAAATTGTCTTCAACTTCATAAAACTGAGTCAGCAGTGCCACAGCCTGGTCCCCCAGGTTCACTGCATCAAGTTCCTGCTGGAGTTGTACCTTAGAAGAAGACTGAACAGTACGCAATGCTGCCGATATTTGTGACCACTTGCTTTCAGGAACACCACAATGCATCAATAATGAATGCAAAAGGCCTGTGTGACCTAAGCGTATGCTATATCCTCGTGCTTGCAGCTCGGGGAACTCGGCTACTATTTCACTGCCAATGTGAAGCACTTCTGCACAGTGAATTAAGGCACTCTGATGGCTTGAACAAACAATGTCAAATGCACATTCGTGCAGTTCTCGGGGATGACAACCAAATACCTTTCGCGAACGATACACCTTTTCAATTGCACATCGTCTCAGTGATACAACATCACTGCGTCTAGCTATGTAACGAGCAAAGGGAACCCTCATGTTGTGAGGCAATGACACTATCAACCCTCCATGGTCCATGAAATGAACCTTATTGTCATCTTCTTCACTGCTTGGGCATTTTGGAAGCAGTGTTGGAATGACCACCGGCATAGCACCATGCCTAAAAAGGACGTGCTCTAAAGATGTCCTCACATGACGGAAAAGCAATGCTGACTGAGGCAATGGGTTGCCCTTGCGCATATCTACATCATAGGCATAGTCCTGGACAATAGTAGCCTCCTGTTGGAACAGTGCATTAACCAAATGCTTATAAGCTTTACTTTGTGGATTGGAGACGGTGTGATTAAGCACTTCTGTTGCTTGGGCCTCCTGCAAGTGTGGTGGCGGCAGCTGAGGTGAAGCAAGCAGTTCTGCTGCGCTAGGCCTTTGTGATGGGTCATGTTGCAGCAGCCAGCATATCAGGCTTATTTGTTGGCTGCTGAGGAAGTCGCAGGCATCAGCAGGAAGACTAATGCTGGGAAGTCTCAAGTTCGCCAACAATTTGACTCGTTCCATAGCAGTGTTGGGTGCAGGCCAGGACATCTCAAAGAGGATAATGCCTAGGCTGTAGATGTCCACTTTCTGACTGTACACAACACGGCCACCCGTTGAGACAAAAAGCTCAGGTGCTGTGTACAGTGTAGTGCCCACACGGCCTGTCAAGCTGCCAGATGTGAGTTGGTCAATGTGCTCTGGCACTTCAGATGTTTCTGCCCTTGACAGTAATGCTGTGGTTGCCAGTCCAAAGTCTCCAATCTTGACATGGTCACTTGAGTCAAGGAATATGTTGACTGGCTTTAGGTCTCGATGTATCATGCCTTGCTGATGAATGTGTGCTAATCCTTCAATGACCTCTCTAAAGAGACGCCACATTCTGCTTGGCTCCCTGTGGAGGCCATTATCAATTGCTGTGCGCAGAGTGCTCTTTTCACAAAATTCCATCTGAATGAACATAAACTGTCGTGTTTGGGCCACAGCTGCTGGTTCCTCCGACACCTCTGATACAGCTTCCCTGCTACCTTCAAAAACAATATTGTCACTTGATGAGGAGTCACCAAAAGCACATCCAAAAACATTGTCTGAAGAACTTGAATCTTCTGCATTGACACCTGGCATGCTCCACTCATGTGAAGTACCTTTAGCTGACTCTGTACTCACACCTGAAGATGCCAGCGTTTCAGGAACTTCCTCCTGCGTTGTGACTTCGATCCAAGAGTTGTAATAACGTACAACATTCTCATGGTTAAGTCTTGACAACAGTTTCACTTCCCTCATTATTTTCCGATTAAGCACTTTGCTAGATGGGTTGAGTTGAATGCGCTTGATTGCATAAACACAACGATCAAGCTTGTTACGCACTTTAAAGACATCTCCAAATCCACCTCTTCCTAACCATCTAAGCACTTCAAACTCTCCCTGGAGACGTGAATGACCTGCAGAACTCAGTGCACAACTACCAGACTCATCCGGTCCTTCATCGTCAAGAGGCTCATTCTCAACACTTGGGCCTCTCTCCATTAGAAAGGGATGACTTAAAAGCTGCTCACATGACCATCGGTCTTGTTCTTGAGCAGCCAAGCAATGCTCCAGGAAATCTCGACAATCCAACGAGAGACTGCTAGGTACATCTGTACTGGTTGCATGTTCTCCACGAAGCAAGGACAGAAGCACTTTTCCAAACTGCAAGATGTCATTTTTCTTTTTAGATTTGCAGGCAGGTCCTGCATCATAGGACGCTGGTAGACACAAGTCTACAATTTTCCTAGGTATGCTAAAATCAGCCACCTTTACAACACCAGAGCAGTCAACAAATATACAAGATTCTTTGAGATCCTTGTGCACAACAGAGTTACAGTGGAGGTACTGCAATGCCTGAAGGATGCCGGTCGTGTAGCCACGCAAGAGGGCCACATCAAGTGGAATGCCTTGAGCTATGAAAGAACTTAATGGGCAGCCTTTAACAAATTCCTGCAGTACGTAGAAAGTCCGTTGCTCAGGAATATACAAGCTACCTAAGTAGTGGACTAGGTTTGTATGCTTTAGTTTCATAAGTGTCTGTAGCTCTTGCTCAACAGTCGCCACATGATAGTCGGTTTTCAAGGTCCACTGTACAATACACACAAGTTCACCTGTCGTCGAGTCAAAGCCTCCGAAAGTACTGTGTCCACGTTCACTGTGACCAAGGCAAGCACCCTTTTGCACCGTGTGCTCAGCAGACTTCGAGAAGAAACTGAGCAGCTCAGGTTTATGTGCGCAGTTGGTGCGCTCTTTACTCTCAGAAGCCTTGGAATCAGTGCGCCTCCTCCTGGCTTCCACCTTCATCTCCTGACGGTGACGCAATATCTCGAGTTCAAAGGCCTGTCTCTGTTTTTCCTCTTCTAGCCGCTGCAGGTTTAGCTGTTTCTGCTGCTCGCGTGCCTTTTCTGCCTCCTGCTTTTCTTTATTTTTAAGCATTTCGTCGTAGAAGGAGCCACGTTCGGGAGTGTTGTGCTGGCGAAGAAACCACTGCACATGCTGGGCAAGCTCAAGCACCATGACCTCCCCAACAAGCTGTTTTGTCAACTCTTGCAGTTCCTTGCGAAGTTCTGCCAAGGCTTGTTTCGACAGTCCCTTTTGATTGCACACGTCCACACACGGCACATCATTCGGGTACTGGCTACTGCACCTGACGTGAAGATCCACTTGCACGTGCGCTTGGAAGGGTGTCATACTCTGCTGAGGCCTCAGAGTGATCAAAAGCTCGGGCGGACGCCACGTTTTCCATTTGTCGTTCTTCCGTAGGTCCTTCACGTCATCCAGAAACATCGACTGTAGCACTTTCATCTCATTCTCCTGACGTTCCTTGAGATCTTCCTCTTCCATCTTATGCGCTCACAGGAATGGCCTCACATTTATTTTACTGACCGGCAACATTTGACCGGTGTTTTTCAGAGCCAGTACAACGCACGCTAAACCGATTCACTGTCCCCGCACATGATTTCTAAAGTGACAAAGAATACTACAGCACATGTCAGCGAAGTTTTGAACCGCACCACGCACGAGCGCTTTGCGCGCAATATAGGCTCAACGCCTGTTTTCACGTCCGGAATTGCGTCACGCTCACGTGGGGAGCCGGCGCGGGAACTTGAAGACGTAAAAGAGCAGGGGTGCAATCGCGGAACGATGCTATTTCCGATTCCATGCCATATATTCTATGCTATTCTTATCATCCACCACTTGCGGCTGGCTGATCGCGTTGATAACGCGGACGGACCGTCGTTCTGACCAATGGCCAAGCGCGAAAAGCACGAATAGCATTGGAATAAAAAATAGAATCCTTCCGCGATAGCACCCCAGGTTGATAGTTTGTACGCAGACCTAGTGGTTATGGCGCTACGAATGCTGACCCGAAGGTCGCGGGATCGAATCCCGGCTGCGACGACTGCTTTTTCGCTGGAGGCGAAAATGTCTGAGGCCGGTGTACTTAGATTTAGGTGCACGTTAAAAATTTCCGGAGCCCTCCACTACGGCGTCCCTCATAATCAGCGGAAGGACCTTTCGCTCTAGCACTGAAACAAGGTCGCATACCTTCGCCGCTGCGTAAGGACTAAGACCGACTCGTCAAAGACACTTATACGGCGTCGCGCTTAGGATGAGACGAGGCAACGTAATTCAGACATAAATGATTAAACTTAAATTTTCTGTAGTAGTCAATTGTTATTTGTACGGTGCAAATGATCCCGGGCACCATGCAAATGAATGACGCGATCATTATACTTCTAATAAAGCATTGTGGCAAATTTTTTTCGGCTCATTTTTTTTTTTGCCTAACCAAAGAGTAAATGCATGATGTGTTTAGAGAGCGGAATTTAGCAAACTGGTATTCATTTATAAAGGTATAGGTAGTTCGATTACGATAATGATAATAAAAATTAAAAAATAATAATAATCAGTGATTTATTTAACGTGCCCAGGAACAGCGGCAAGGTCATTGTTCTTGAGCACGCAAAAATAAATTACTAACAATAAGCAATACAATGAGACAGTCTACAGGAGAAAATACAAACAGAAAGAGGAAAAATGTAAAAAAAAAAGTCTGGACAACAGGGCAAAAACACAGTAACACAACAAGAGGAATATATAGAAGGACAATGATAAATAAAATAGCATACAACAACGCGCAAGCTAGGCTGAAAGACAAAGGAGAAAACTACTTGTACAATGTGCGACCTAAAACAGAGGAAAAAAGTACTGCGAGATATGAAAAACGTCGGTATCAAGAAAATAAGCATTATAAAGAGTGTATCCTGCGGACGGTAAGTGTTGGCAGAAGCACGCAGGTAAGTACGTGAGAAGGTCTATTCTCTCTGGCTATGTTACGCAGGATTCGAAAAACAATACCACCGAACAGGTTATGGGCTTGTGGCACGTTATGATACCCCGAAGAAGCTTGAAAAGAAGATCCTCGTGATTTCGTCGCCAGGGAAGTAAGGGCAATGACAATAATCCAGCAGTGATAGAACGAGATCCAGAGCCATTCCTAGCGAAGCGATGGTTATACTATATGCTTAGGATGTTTTTCTGGATCCGCTCAATGGTGTTACTGCTGGATTTAGAAAGGCAACTCCAGATCACAGACGCATATTCAAGTTTAGGAAGACATGCTGCTGTGTAAAATTTACGGAGATTGAAATCTCTCGATAGTACGCAAACCAGGCCGACAGAACGAAGACCACGCATAGCAACGCGCTTAGTGTGAGCAGAAAATTATTGTAAGGTGCTCTCAGAGAGAACAACGAGGTCGTTGATCTCACAAACCATACATAACGATACAAAATTGACAGAGTATGAAAATGACACGCTAGAAGTTTTGCGAGTGCGACACGTGACTAATAATCAATCATTCATTTATTTAACGTGCCCAGGAACAACCGTGAGGTCTTTGTGCAGGCGCACGCAAAAATAAAATCAATAAAAATAAACAATACAATACAGACAGTCTTCAGAAATAAAAAAGAGCAAAAACACGTAGACAAAGAGAAATGAACACTAAAGGGGAGGAGTAAAATAAGACAATATGAGAAATATTGAAGGGGAATAAAAAATTAGATTGCACATATACAACTATGCGGAAAGACGGAGAAGGGAAGACTATGTACACTGTGCCATACTATGTCAAAACAGTGCAAAGCTCGGATAAAAACAGTGATTGTGGACTATGAAAAACGTCAAGATCAAGAAAATTAACATTATAAAGACTTTGTATTCTGTGAACGGTAGAGTGTTGGAAGAAGCAGGCGGGTACATGAAACGGTCTGTTCTCTCTGGTTAACTTACGCGGAATTCGAAAATTTACACAATTGAGAAGTACAGG
Source organism: Rhipicephalus sanguineus (assembly GCF_013339695.2). NCBI lineage: Eukaryota > Metazoa > Arthropoda > Arachnida > Ixodida > Ixodidae > Rhipicephalus > Rhipicephalus sanguineus. The sequence goes on from NC_051176.1 coordinate 278,848,448, forward strand.
GCAGGATATGAAACCGTGGACTAGCTTGTAGAGAAATAAGAGATCAGAACGATTTCGTCGGCAGTGAAGTGATGGCAGTGATAATGACTCAGCAGTATTTGAACGAGATCCAGAGTCATTTTTAGCAAAGCGATGGTTATATATGCTGAGGAATTTTTTCTGGACTCGTTCAATGGTGTTACCGCTGGATTGAGCAATGCCATTCCATATCACGGACGCATACTCAAGTTGCGGAAGACATATTGCCGTGTACAATTTGTGTAGGGCCATGGGAGACCTGAATTCTCGAGATATTCTACAAACACATCCGAGAGAACGAAGGCCCCGCATAGCAGCACGCTTAACGTGAGAAGAAAAGTTTAACGCGCTGTCAACAACAACACCAAGATCACTGATTTCATAAACCTTGCATAACGGCACAGAATTGACAAAGTATTGAAATGACACGCTAGATGTTTTGCGAGTGATAGACATGAATTTTGTCTTTGAGGTATTTAGAGAAAGGTTATTGCCGTTGCACCATTCGGAAAAAGAACACAAATCTGACTGCAACAAGCGACAGTCGTTAACTGAATGAATTTCCTTAAATATCTTGATGTCATCGGCATACAAGAGGAAAGAAGAATTACGAATGGCAAAAGAAACATCATTAACGTAAATTAAAAATAGGAGTGGGCCTAATACCGACCCTTGAGGGACCCCACTAGTCACTTTATACAAAGAAGAGGTTTGGCCATTTACGGCAACATAACAAGATCTATTGAGCAGATAGCTGTGCAAGAGATTCACAATCGACAAGTCAACGTCAAAGTTCGCAAGTTTAACCATAATCAGTGTGTGGCTGACTACGTCAAAAGCCTTGCTCAGGTCACATAGATTACGTCAACCTGTCCTCTCTGAGAAATAGGTGTGGAGATCTGCGTCATGAAACTAGCAAGATTTGTGGTAGTTGAGCGGCCAGCAAGAAAACCATGTTGATTTGGAATCAGTGAGTTTTTCACACTAAAAGACAATATTTTGTGAAGAGCCAATTCGAAGATCTTTGATGTGGCACATAGTAGAGAAATCGGGCGATAATTAGAAACATCTGTCTTAGAGCCCGACTTAAATACTGGGAAAACACGAGCAGTTTTCCACATGCTAGGAAATGTGGAAGTGTCCAGGCAGTTATTAAATATCGTAGTCAGTACTGGGACAAATATAGTACCATATGCTTTTAGTATGGCGGAGGGGATGCCATCTGGGCCACATGACAAGGATGGTTTTAAGCGCTTAATGCATTCGCTGATAAGATTTTCATCCAGCGACAAAGCACTGGATGAGCTAACTGCCTTGGGCTGTTGTCTGATATCAGTGCTGGAGTCTGAGGCCTTATAAACGGATGAGAAATGTGTGGCAAAACAGTCAGAAACGGCATGCACTTCTACCCCATTTGAGTCTAGTAGTCTGAAGGACTCTCCGCTTTTGCTAGACCGTTTACGTACATACTTCCAAAACTCAGCCGGCCTGTCAGAGGCGCTTTTTTCTAAGAATTGAATGTACGAACTATGATCCCGTTTATATAGGCGTTTAGAGAGAGTTCGAAAAAAGCTGAACTCTTCCTTCCACTCGCTGGATGGAGAACATTTAGATTTCCTGTGTGCGTGATCTTTATGCTTCAGTGCACTGATAAGTTCAGATGAGAACCAGTGGGGATATTTACGTTGTTTAGGTGTATACTGGGGAATAAAATTAAGCATGCTGCTCAGTACAAGCTCCGTAAACCGATCAACCTGGTCATCAACATTAGGTTTGTCAGTAACCTGTGACCACTCAACGGTGGACAAGTGATGATAGAGGCCCGTGTAATCACCTCGCTTGAACGCAAATCTGGGAGATTTGTTTACGTAACTGCTGTAGCTCGTTGTTTCGGCTGATGCAGATAATCTTACGTTAAGTGGTGGGTGGAATTTGTCAGGACGTACAAGAGAGATGTTGGAGCGGGAAACTTCAAGGGGCTGATCGTTTGACACACACAGGTCTAAGACGTTGCCACTGGAATTGACGACTGAATTATGTTGCACTAGGGAATTAAACGCCAGAAAGTCCAAGAGCAGGCTGCACTTTTTCTCTATGAAATGATTGTAATGAGAAAAGGTAAGCGTGCTCCAGTCAATTCCAGGTGCATTGAAATCCCCAAGAACAATAATTCTGTGCCCACTATGAGAAGATACCACAAGTTCAATGGAAGACATGACATCATGAAACGAGGCAGGGGACATGCTGGGCGGTAAATAGAGACATCCAATCAACAATTTTTCACTGCGCTCAAGGTTGGTTTCTAGCCAAATGGATTCTTTGATAGTTTCTAGGTCTTTCCGTCTAACGGATTTCAGTGAATTGTCAATGGCAATCAGCACGCCACCGCCTTTCTGTTTGGTTTCACTGAAATCTCGGTCACGGCGGAAGGTGGTGTAGGTCGGGGGAAAAAAGTCCGATGAGGGAATTTCAGTGCCGAGCCAGGTTTCAGAAATAGCGATAACAGGAAAAGAAGACGAAAGAACATTAGAGAAAAACTCCAGTGTCTTGGTACGCAGACCCCGAGCATTTTGGTAGAATATGTCTACGTTACACGGCACTTTCGATTCCAGTCACTTGCTCAGAGGGATGAAGCATGTCATCGCGCAGCTCCCCACGAAATGGCTTGAAGAGGCATCCGAGGGGCCACATCGAAGGGTCATTCAGGCGTTGTAGCGTTTCCTCGTCAACTTCGATATAGAATGAAGAATATGACTGGAATCTTGTCTGAAGTCGCCGGCAGGACATGGGAGACATATCGAATGAAGCAATATGTTTTTTGATGTCAGCAGCAGTGGTCTCCGGGCTCAGCTTCGTAACAAAAATGGCCTTTGGCCGTTGTGGCCGTTGTGGCCGCTGAGCTACAGATATAGTGGATGTCTTCAATGCTCCAAACGAGGCGGGTTTCTTCTTTCTTACACCCTCAGTTACCGCTGCAGAAGAGGCTGTCGCAGGCATCACACTGACACGCTCGGACGTGTCTACGTCACATGGCAGCGAATTCGAAGATGACAGAATTTTGGACAGAGGTTGTTCAGAGTACGCAGGTTGCTTGGAGGTCACAGATCGGCCAACGGTCACCTGCTCTGGAGGGATCACAGGTGCCTTCACTGACACGGCGGCCGTGCGGCGCGTCAGCTCCTCACGCAGGAAGCGGACCTCTGCACGAAGGGAGGCGACCACACGGGCTTGTTGTTCAACACCGCGGGAATGATCCTTACGGAGGCGCTCGTTTTCTTCGCGTAGTTGGGATACCTCGTCGCTGAGGAACGAGATTCCCTCCAACGCGTCGAGGAGGAGGCGGCGCAGCCCGGCGAGGTCACCACCTGGAGGGGCACACGTGGAGAGGGAACCGGTTTGAGAGCTGCAGGGCTCATCGCTGCACGCCGCCGAGTTGTCTTCGTTAGGCTTACCAGAAGAACTGCTCAGATCACATAAATTGCAGCAAAATGAGCGCGATCCAGACTTCAGAAGTAGCAGCTCTTCATCAGGCCAGGTTACACACTTCGCATGAACACGTTTAGAACAACTTTCACAGCGGAAAAACTGCTGCTTACCGAAAAACGGGCAGGAGCATAGCAAGCATGCATCCCGACTGGGAGCCATGGTGCGGGGACGAGGACACATAATAATAATAATAATAATAATAATAATAATAATAATAATAATAATAATAATAATAATAATAATAATAATAATAATAATATTATTATTATTATTAATAATAATAATAATAATAATATTAATAATAATGGCATGGCAAGACCACCAGAATGCACCAGCCGACGATGTTCAGAAAGGCGGAAACGAGGACAGCGCTTGTCCTCGTCCCCGCCTTTCTGTCCGTCGTCCGCTTGTGCGCTGTTTTGTGAATCACCAACTAGCCCAGTCTTAAACCTTGCTTCTTTGCGCAGTTGTTGGTCGTCCGATACTACAGTCGACGGGCTGCGAAGAGTCAGCATCTGATGCACACGGCAGCATGATGCAGGTATTCGACGATGGGGAAAATCCTCGTGTCATCCAGGCCACTGATACAGAACAACGTCACCAACGTTGCGCGCTCTGTGAGAGCAGCAGTGAAGCTGGGGTGCCTCGATGTGCTCCTCCAAACGGAGGCACGCGCACATCGAGGCACCCTAACTGATGATGATGATGAGGATGAATTGTGGTCCTGCCCTTTGTAACGGGTAGGCAGCTCTCAAGTGCCTTAACCAGAAAAGAAAGGGAAAAAAAGTGTGATAGACACACACACACAAAACGAATTATCACGTTTGCAACAGCCAGCCAGTGTCTCCTTGCAGACCGGCTACATTGTCTGAACGTCTACATTGTCTGCGCGTCGGCATTGTCTGCGCGTTCTGCACCACCACTGCAGCAATCTCTGTTTTGTGACGACCACTCTGGCCACCGCTGTGTTCCCCGTATCTCCTCGGAATCCCAGTGCCAGCGGGAAAGTAGTGCCCTCTACGTGACCCGGGCACCAGTCAGCGCAGCGGAGGACGAGGTGTTCTGTGGTCTCCTCCTCAACGCCGCATATTCGGCATATGGCCCGGGCCACGTCGACAGATGTTTCGAACCTGCGACGGTATCCTAACGTACGCAGCGCTCCTACACGTGCCTCAAAAACGAGTGCACTGCCACCGCTGTTATCATAAGGGGCTCCGTGCCAATGTCGGCCTTGTGAGTGCGGTATGAGCAGTGTGGATTTATTTTCCATGGCACGCCGCCACTGCTCCGTCTCCTCCTCACACACCTGCGTCTTCACAGCATGGGCCCACTTGTACATCTTGTCCTCAATCACAGGTTTTGCAGAGAAGCCAAATTTTCTTTTCAGGTTGCCCAGGCGCCTGCACCACTGCGTTTGTGTGCCGGTTAGGCTTGAATATCTGAACAGTCAGTCGCCTGGGCCAGCGTTCGTCGTCCATGAGTCGCAGGCGTCCTTCGTATGTAGCCTTACTTCTCGCCTCGCGCGCCTCAAATGAGGACCATCCCAGGCCACCCTGAATGGCCTCTAAGGCGACACGCCCGTGGCATCCAAGGGCCATGCGGCCCACCTCCCGTTGGCCACGCTCTAGCCATTGCCTGGTTTTCACAGTGAGGCACAATATGGCATTGGCAAGTGTGAGGCCTGGGACGTGAACACCCTTCCACAAGTCTCGGGTGAGGAGGAAACGGTTGCATCCCCATAGGCTTTTCCGGCGCAGCACGTTTGCTGCTCTCTGCGAAGTCTTGCGCAGATTTTCTTCATGCAACCCCAACAAGTCGCCAGAGGTGCTCAATACCACCCCGAGGTACCGATATTCAGTGGCCCATTGTATCTGATCTCCTCCTGGCAGGAGGAGATCAGAACTGAAGCTGGAATCAACGGCCCCCTAGTGGCAAAGTTGACATCGTTACATATAAAAGGCGCATACGCAGGGGCATAGCCAGAAATTTTTTTCGGGGGGGGGGGGGGGGGTTCCACCATACTTTATGTACGTTCGTGCGTGCGTTTGTATGTGTGTGTATATATATACGCAAGCAGAATTGAAAAATTTCGGGGGGGTTTGAACCCCCCCCCCCCCCCTAGGCTACGCCCCTGGCGCATACGAAGGCGTCTCGCGCAAAGGGCACGGCAGGACCACCACAACGCAGGTGAGAAAACGTCGTGAGAAGTGTTTTCGGTCATATAATGTGTTTTTGGTTGTGCTGCCGTGCCCAAGGCTGCTCATTGAGCTGGTGCGTGAATGCGTTGGTGTTTCAAAACGTTATTGTTATTTTCAAATATAATATGAATATAACATTATTGTCATTATGTGGTGACATTGAAACCAACGCTGGTTCTGATACCGCTGCTATTTCGAAGCAACTGCAACTGACTGCTGAGGACCTGAAGGAAATCGAGGGATAACTACTAACCGCAGTTGAATCCAAGTTGGAGCTGTTGACGGCAGGTGGTAAAATAGCGGCTTGTATTAATGAGTTGGGTAGTTTGGAGGAAACCATACACAAATTGTTCTAGAAGGTCTAACCTCAAATATTTTTATGGTGTCCCTGAAAATGAAAAAGAAAGTTATAGCTCCATTGAAGAAGTTATAAATGAAGCAATCGTTAAAAGCATTTTGAAAAGAGAGAAGAGACAGAAAGAATTCAGATTTCGCGAAACCTGCGCTAAAAAAAAAAAAAAAAATCGACCGGTAATTATGAGACTTGCCAACTTTCGAGATAAAACTGGGGTGTTACGAGCTGTCGCAGGTTTAAAGAGACCAATTATTTATTTAATATGTGAAATTTTCTTAGTTTATATTCGAGACGTAAGAAAAAGAACTCTGGAACTACAGCAAAAAAAAAAAAAAGGAAGCAGGAGAGAGTGTTTTTTAGGGGCGTAGCTCCTCTTAGTCTAACCTTGTCACGTCTCCGTTGTCCGGCGTAAACGGATCTCCCGTATGATGCAATAGATGACGCTGTCTCATAGACGTACATACAAACTGCAGTTCAGGGACGATATTCTAGATGGCGCTGTACACAATCTGTGTCGTCATCACCATTCCTCGTCTCATTTCCTAGATGGCGTTGGTCCAATAGAATTGTGTGCAATATGGCGCTTGTGTGAATCGATACTAGATGGCGCTGGAAGTGCCGCTGCTCTCCGATTGGCTGCTGCGCGGGCTGCGCGGGGATGCGCGGGGAGCGAGCGCCTCTCTCATTCTCCTCGATCGTCGCCGTACGTGTCGGATCGTTGGCGGAGCATGGACGATGCGCAGCGGCGGGCGCTCGCTTGGCGGCAGCCAGGCGGATCCCGTGACGGTGCGCGCCAAGGACGCCGCTGCGAAACGGGCTCAACGAGCAGCGAATCCCGAGACCATGATTGCTTCAGGAGCTGCGCCCAAGCTCTTCATCATTCACCCGTGGATATGCTGTAATTTTTTTTTAACTTACGACAAACTGAGAACTAACGGTGAGCTGCACTGCTGGGATGAGAGTCTGAAAAAAAAAACAGAACAATAAGGCGGATTAAAGTCGCTGCGCCCACTCCGAATCCAGCAGCATTCCAAATAAGCTTCATAGATTTAAATGCACTTAGTATTGTTGCTAAAGCAGATTCACTGTAGTCGGCCTTAATTAGTCTAGAACCGGATTTTGTTGCAGTGACAGAAACATGTCTGACGCATGATATCCTCATACACGTGCGCACAAGGGGGAGGGGAAGGAAGGGGGGAGGGGGCTCCCTCCCCTAATACCTCGTTGTTGCTCTGCATCGTAAGGGCTTCAGTGGGAGGGGCTGGGAAGAGGGAAGGCACACGCCTCTGGCTATCCTGAACGTTGGATTGGCCCCACCACACTATTCAGTTCTACGAAAAGACAGACAGATAAGTGGTGGGGACGCGTTGCCGTATTTACAAAGAAGGCTGCTCCTTTTTCAGGGCTTCCTGATGTAGCACATGTTGAAGCAATCTTTTGCAAGCTAACGTTGGCCCAGCACGCGTTCATCGTGAGGTGCGTTTACCACTGTCGCACACCTTACTGCAGCGTCACCGTTCACTGTGTGACTACCCTACAACGTCATGTGCCATGTGACCGGCCATTCTCAGTGAGCGACTTCGACCTACCCGATATTGATTGGAAAGTCATGCACTTTCCATCGGAATCATCTGAAATAATCGGTGATATGATGTTGCATTTCAACGTGAATCGGGTAGTTGTTACTCATTCTCACGCGCACTAAGGGAACTACACCTAATGTTCTTAATCTGGCGTTTCTCAGTCATGACTTTCCGCTTGAAAACATAAATTGTAAGGTATATCCGAACGGCGGAATATAATGCACCGTTCGCTCAGAAACGCCTATTCCAGACGTCAGTATTATCGACCATCTGAGTTTTGAATACGCTACATTTAAAGAGCTTTTACGGACGTTTCCATAGTATAGACGCTTAGTGGAAAAAATACGCAGACATTGTAACATTGCAATTTTCAGCCTTCCAATGTACGTGCCAGTCAAGACGAAAAAGTCAAAGAAAACAAATCCAGGTATAACGCGCGAAATAATCCAAGCTAAGCGAAAAGTAAAAAGGCTTCGTAAAACTCGCAACCCAAACCTTGTAAACAGATACGCGCTTAAGTCCTCTATTTCAAATATGAAATAAAAACGTTAAGGCAGCTAAGAATAACTATTTTTTCTAAAATCCTTCGTAACTTTTTTAAAAGCCGGCCACGGAAATTTTGGAATTGCGGAAAAACAGTATAGAAAAAAAAAACCCGCATTTCCCCGAAGGGGAGTATGAGGAAGTGCGAAGCACGGGGTGATGCTATGAGGGGGCGCGCGTGACTAAACTGCAGAGCCGAGCTAGGTGGTGTTGGCCGAGCGAAGGAGACGGCAGCGAGAGAGCACGCGCCAGCCGACCCACGGAGGTCTGGCCGTTTTTAAGTGCAAAGCACTTTTACTGATGATGATGATCTGTCTTCCGAACTCGTTCCAAAGAACCCGCAACGCGTTCAACTTGTTGGCGGCGTTGCGCACGCCCGAGATGGGGCTCAGGTTGTTGTCGAACCACAGTCGATCGCACACCGCGCAGCTATATCCGAAGCTGCAGTCCAGCAAGTCTCGCTTGAAGCGCGCGTCCGGCCGATCGAATTCGAGGGCCCGCGCTCGCTCACGCATCGCGCGTCCCCGCGCCAGATCGGCTTCGGGGTGCTCGGCTCGCTTCGCACACTTTCGTTCGGCGTCTCGCCGCCGGCCTTCATCACCACAGGCAATGCGCGGGGCGCGCGCAGCCACGGAGCGGAGGGCGGAGCGCGCGCAGTCACGTGGGGCGTGACGTCGCTGCGCCGTTGCTACAGACGCTCCTCTCCGCTCCTCGCGCCGTTGCTATGGGACGGCGGACTCAGGGTCGCTTATAAAGTGCATTCGCACTTAAAAAAAACGTTGTGGAAAGGACAGGGTTTAAAGTCAAGGGGGGGGGGGGAGGTCTCGGGGGTCCCCCCCTTCCATTTCTTAAGGTGGGGCTGTATGTATGTGTGTATGTATGTATATAGGTCGCTGCCCTCTGAGCCCCCCCTCCCCCCCCTCCATTGAAGGGAGACTTTAAGCCCTGGGAAAGGACCAACTGGTCTTTGGAATGGTCAATGCCTTTGGAATGACCTTAGTCCTGAACACCATGACCATTGGCGTAGCCAGAAATTTTTTTGGAGGCAGGGGCTCAACCGTACTTTATGTACGTTCGTGCGTGCGTTTGTATGTGTGCGCGTATATATATTCATGTAAAATTGGAAATCTTCGGAGGCGGAAGGGGGGGGGGGGGGGAGTTGAACCCCCCCCCCATCCCCCCCACCTGGCTACGCCAATGACCATGACAGACCCGCTGCTTCCAGTGATAATAGAAACTCCGCAAATTCCTTTAGCATGTCGAACCGCTCAGAATCACAGAACCAGACCTTTAATGACGGGCTCACTTCCTGCCGAGTGGAGAACTGCTAAAATCATATCCTGCATAAATCTGGTCGCACGTCACATGTATGTAATTTCAGGCCCATTTCCTTAACCTCGACCATGTGCAAACTTCTCCAACACGCAGTACTTAAACACATAAATAAATACCTCGAACCGGAATATATTCTTTCTTCCTGTCAACTCGGCTTCCGTCGCGGTCTCTCAACAGTCACACAGCTACTAGAACAATATGACACATCGCAAAGTCTAGATAATAGAAAACAGACCGAATTAATTCTATTGGACTACTCCAAGGTTTTTGGTTGTGTACCACACAAAAAAGCTAGTTAGGAAGCTTCAGTGGACTTAGGAGAAGGCCCTATTGTTAAATGGATAGGGAAAAATCGGACTGGCCAATCGCAATTCGTGCATATTGCATCGTCACGCAGAACCAACTGGCCCAACTAAGTGCGCTGACAAACTTCATCGACATGTTCGCCTCTGCTGATGCACGTTCGGCGATGACATCATCATTGACAACATCAGTGACAATGTCATCACCTGACCATTCCTACTTTCTTCAGTGGACACTGGAACAGTACCGTCGCCATGGCTCTCAACGTTATTTCTTCGCAGCTACGTGCTTACATTTTAGTACTCTTAAACACTGAAGCTTTCAAACTTTCATGCACTCAAGAAAGATGACAGCGGTGCTTCTACTAATATTTTTTTTTCTTATACTGCGCTCCTAGAATACACGACAAAGAAACACTCGTATAAAAAAAGTATAGGTGTGACGCTATGAATGGGAGACGTGGTTTGGCTCAGACGCCATACTTCTTTTCACGCACTGTTCTTCATCCTCGGATTCTCCTGCCATCGCTTCCTTCGTACTTCACATAGGCATAGGTGTTCATTCACCAAAGCTTGGAATATGCAAGAAAATATTTCAGCAAACAATACAGAAATTTGGACGTACAAATACAGAATCATAGACTGATTTCTTGAATATATCACGATAAAAGAAGTGAAGCAAACCATGAGTTAGAAATTTTCATGCCATTTCACAGGTTTTGAAACAATCCCGAATATTCTTGTGCTTATGTTAAACGGAAAGGACTGATTCAGCTCTCCCAGATGTTTATCTGCACTGAACATGTCAGCTACTGATCTCGGCAACTGATTCTACTCCTGGATTTCCAAGTGCAGAAGCGATAAACGAAGGAGGGCGAGGTTGGCGAACTCTGAAAGAGTGGCTCCAAGCGCGGAAACGCTGCAGCTGACGTCATTATTACTGTGGTAGCGGGAAGGGTGGGTTTGTGAACGAGGATTATTCGAGACGCCTTCCGTCTTCTTTCTAGTGTTGCAAGGTCACTGAGGCTGGTTTTGATTTTAGGTATACTTGAATGGGAAGAGTTGTAGCAACAGTTGCATTCGTAAGCACGCAACTTAACGAACAAATCCTTACTCAACCAAAACGAACAGGGGCGTAGCCAAGGGGGGGGGGGGGGGGGGTTGGGGGGGTTCAAACCCCCCCCGAAATTTTTCAATTTGGCTTGCGTATATAGGCACGCACACATACAAACGCACGCACGAACATACATAAAGTATGCTTGAACCCCCCCCCCCCCCCCGAAAAAAATTTCTGACTACGCCCCTGAAAACGAACTTCCTTGGTTTCGCAGGCTAGCTGCATCGGCTATCCTATAGATAGCTGTGATGACTGCCTGGCTGCTCGCCCGTCCGTTGTACACGTGTCTGCGCGGCACGGACTACCCTGCTGGTCACGGCGCGCACCACGCTGAAGCTATACACCTCCAGGCTGCGTTGGGATCCCTGCCATAAAGCCGTCCCAGTGAGAGCATCACTGCTGTAGCAGCAGCAGTTGCATTCGCAAGCACGCAACTAAGCGAACTTCCTTGATTTCACAGGTTGGTTCCTTTTATTGATAATTTTTAGAATGTGTCAATTCTGCAACTGCTGCTGCTGTTGCCACTATCGTGTTTGCGTGCTTCTGGACTCACCTTGTATTTTCTGTTTAACCATCCCCGCAATGCCGACAAACACTCATCTCTGTAAGCGAATGGACGAGCTAGATGCTGTATTCAAGCATCGGTTGAATGAATTAGTCGACCGGCGTGTTGTTAATACACGCACCAAGTTTCAGGACGCATGCTTAGACGTCGGTGGACTGAGAACTGAGGTTGGTCGCATGGACGGCAGTCTAAAGCTTATAAAAGATGTACAACATAGTCGAGTAAACCCGGTCTCAACAGCCTGAGTTGCTTACGGGAAATCGCGATTTAAAAGCAGGAAACGAGGCCCTCCAAAGGAAAGTCGCTGACATTTGAGCAATGCTGAAGATTAAATAACCTGAAAATAAAGGGGGTGCCCTGTACCCAGGAGGAGGACTGTACCGCAATCCTGACTGCCATCGGCAACGAAATCAACGGTGCATAAGTTTCCGCCACTTATGTCGACACAGCGCATCGCGCAAAGTCACAAGAATATAATCGTGCGGTCCCGCTTTCGAGCAAAAAACACTGAATTCACGAAGGAGGCGAGAAGGGCCCGACTGAATACCCGATAATAATATTAATAATAATATCTGGGGTTTAACGTCCCAAAACCACCATATGATTATGAGAGACGCCGTAGTGGAGGGCTCCGGAAATTTCGACCACCTGGGGTTCTTTAACGTGCACCTAAATCTAAGTACACGGGCCTCAAACATTTTCGCCTCCATCGAAAATGCAGCCGCCGCGGCCGGGATTCGATCCCGCGACCTTCGGGTCAGCAGTCGAGCGCCATAACCACTAGACCACCGTGGCGGGGCGACTGAATACCCGAAGCGTGGGGTATTCAGGAGAGAACACGCAGGCGATATTCGCCACTGATAAGAAAAACCTCATAGTTGGTTGCATGATCGTTCACCTTCACCTGGAAGTGCGCGTTGCTCAGCCCTAGGTGATTTGCTGCATAAGTTACCATTCGAACAGAAAAATGTTATTGTTATGGGCGATATTAATATTTACCTTCTAGATACATCAAACTCCCTATTTAATTATGAGACAGCATGCGACAGCACTGAAAGTGCCTAAACACATTTTCAAAGAGAGTTTCTACTGCTATTGTAGGTTACACCGCAGCAATGAAATGTAAACACGCAACAAACAAACAAACAAACAAACAAACAAACAAACAAACAAACAAACAAACAAACAACAAACAAGCAAACAAACAAACAAACAAGCAAACAAATTCATCAAACTGATTAAAACTAAAGCATTGGTGTACCGCAAGGAACTAGATTAGGACCTCTGTTGTTTTTAATATACATTAAGGCAGCCCAGCATACCCAAAATCAAGCGATTCGCAACATCACGCGCAGCAGCTATGATCAGAAGCATTTCCATTGCTCAGCTCGAAGAGTTTTTATCAGTACATAAACTAAACAAATACTCACTTGGAACACTTGTCCGTAAATCAGTTGACGTAAAGTTCCCGTTCCCTATATTTACTGACAGCCAGTTTCCTCACTCCACGTCTATCCAATTCGCTTCCACCAACAGCTTAAGAAAAAAAAGAGTCAAAAGAGGGTCATGGAACCGTGACCCTCTTCGGGCGTCCATGTGACCCCTTTTGGAAGGTACAGGCAGAGAAAAAGAGTTAACATTTTGCAAGGAGTCACTGGACGCTCCTGAAGCGCGTTTCGAATGGCTTCCGTCATGAAAGAGCCGCCGATACGCCATACATATCGCGCGCTTGCCCTTTGGCGCCGTTGTGGCGCGTTGCTCGCCGACGGAGACGGGGTTGGCGCCGGGGTGGCGCGCCGCTTCTGGCTTCTCTCTCAGTCGTCTCACTCAGTCTCAGTGTCTTCGTCTATTGGAATGCGTTGCGTGGTTGGCGTGGTTGCGTTGACAGCCCGGGTTGCGTGTCTTGAAGTTTCATCAGTTTCATGTTCATGCGCGTCTTCGGTGGTGTTGACGCCGGCTCCGTGCACGAAGTGACGCTTGGAGGGCGGAGTATTCATGGAGGTGCGGATACGGACAAAGGGCGCCAGTTAACGGTGAGTGTACTGCTTTCGTAGGCACTAATTATACAGCTTTAGCTGGGCGTCTGCAGCAGCTCTGCGCAAGTTATCTGCCAGCCATTTCCAACAGCAGCCTGTGTCCGCTGGGCTGTTGCGGATGCCCAACTAAAGCTGTCAGTTAACGAGTTGCCACCGTTATGCGCGTTGCTGTTCAAGCTCCCATAAAGTGAGCGATGCAAACAATTATCGAGGATCATTTCTCGCTGATCGCACGTTGTGTCAGCACTACTGAAGTTGCAAGATGTCGTTTTGAGATGCACTTTAGTCTACTTCATAATAACATTTCCATCGACCTTGTGTGTACAGCGTGCTTCTTCGCGTGGGAACGTGAAAAAAAAGAAAGCCTGTGTACAGAACGCTCACACGCGCTATATATAATGGTTTTTGTTGGCTTAAAGACGGTAGTTTGAGGTGCAGATATAGTACGGTGGCTTGCAGAACGTACTCGGTAGTCATTCAAGTTGAACACGCCTCGCCGGTAAGGCTTTTGAAAATGCTAGAGACTTTCGACGGCGCCCGTTGCGCCCGCCGCCGTGCACTTTTTTCCTTCGTTACTGTTCGCTGTTTTCATCGTTTGCCAACATCTGCGATGACGCTATAACAGAATCAAGTGAGTGTACGTGATTGTGGGAGTTATGTGTGCTAATTCTAGCATGTGACATGTCTGATCTCGACGTAGACGGCGTCCGCACGCGCTGGGTGTCGTTCGGGCCCTCGTACTCGCATGTGTTTATCTGAGTATGGGTTACGTTTGTAAAACATGCGGTCAGTAACCGCTCACGGCGTGCCCCTGACTGCCGGAGGATGTGCTTGGGTGTCGGGATAAGCCGGCGCAAAACCGTGTTTATTCTGAAACCAAATTTTGAAGCGATTTCTCAGAAAATAAGTGCTTTCATTCGTGTATAGCCAGTGCGTATTGCGACACGAGGTTCCCGCTGCCTTTTACGTGAAAATTTGTTTTCGTTGCGAAATTTGAACTAAACACTCGTGGCAGATGTGTGTACAATAACGGTGTGTTGAACAAAGGGTGATTTTAAATACAAATAATGTGTGTGTTTTGGTTATTCCCAGAATCCCGGATCACTTCTGCCGCCTCTTCACTCCAGTTGACAGCCACACTCGGGGAAACGAAGGTGCCCCGTTGGTCTGGCGCCTCACCGCTCGTGATGGGAAAATCAACAGCGGCGTTCGCCGTGTCAACAAGGCAGTCGGTCCTACATTTCTTTTGGTTGGACAAGACGACGTCGAAAAAGAGGTGAGTGGCACCCACGCAAAGGAGCCTAAACCAATTTCGTTTGTTGTTTAAAAGAGGCTCACATCATCTTGTGCTACAAGTTTGTCGGAAAGTGACGTGTTACAAAAGGTACTATTTGCAAGTTGTGTTTTACACGATAACGGCAAAAAACTTGGCTCCTTACCATGCGTGTTTGCATTTGTTGTTTTGTTGTGAGCTTTCATTGTGTCTATGTGAACCACTGATTTTGTAGGTTTTGCTAACCTTTACTGCAACTTCATTTTCTCATCATAATATCACGTTCTGCTTTTCAGATACCGTTTTTCACGGTGCTCACGCTGAACAGGAGCGACAACCTAGCAAGCCACAAGTCTGATGCCTCCAGCCGTCACCATTTTTTTATTTATTCTTAATCATAAGGAATAAAGATTGAAACACGATGCCTATTTCTGCAGTTAATTTTGCACTATATGGCACTATGCACACCAGTCACACATTTTAGTTGGCTCTACTCATAGAAGCATGTAAATGAGGAATACCCAAACTTCTTAATTGGAAATCAAAGACCATCTTTACGCGCTTTCTATATAACTTTGCTGGAAAATATGTGTTGTTTTGACGAGTTCTATTAAAATGATGCTAAAACTGAACTATTCTTTTATTGCAGTCGCTGGGCAGAACGGCAAGTATTATTGGACTTGCTTAAAATAAATACTCCACTATTTTCAATAGTAGTCGCGCAAAAGTAGAGCAAGGGTCCAATGAGTAGCTTAAAATACTTGTGGAGTCGCTTGACGCTTCGGTGTGGGTCTCTTGACCCCCGTAGGAGTGTTACCGGCAAGAGTCGTCCGACTCCCTATAAGTGGTAACGTGAGCCTTCGGATGAGAGTCTTTCCACTCTTCCTAGAGGGTCAGGGGACTCTCCTAGAGCGAGCCGACCCTGACCCACCAAGAGAGTCACCGTGACTATTTAAAGAGAGTCGTATACGTGGCAAGTCAGAACTCTCCGAAAAGAGTCACGCATACTCTTTTTTTTCTTAGAGTGTTATTATGACAACCTCGAACTAATTATGTTGAATTTAGTACTAATTTTTCAGCCGCACCTCTTTGGAACTCACTACCTTGTGATATAAAGATGCACCCTCGTTTTTACGTGTTGAAATCAACCCTCCGTAAATTTTTACACTTAATATATTTATTTAATTGTTACCGTCTTATTAATATTTGTTCTGTGCTAATTTTTTTTTTTAATTTCGAGAGTTTGCCCAACGGCATACATAGTTAAATATACAGGTAGAGGCCGGCTTCCGCTACACTCTAAGAAAAAAAAGAGTATGCGTGACTCTTTTCGGAGAGTTCTGACTTGCCACGTATAGGACTCTCTTTAAATAGTCACGGTGACTCTCTTGGTGGGTCAGGGTCGGCTCGCTCTAGGAGAGTCCCCTGACCCTCTTGGAAGAGTGGAAAGACTCTCATCCGAAGGATCACGTTACCACTTATAGGGAGTCAGACGACTCTTGCCGGTAACGCTCCTAGGGGGGTCAAGGGACACACACCGAAGCATCAAGCGACTCCACGAGTATTTTAAGCTACTCATTTGATCCTTGCTCTACTTTTGCGCGACTACTGTTGAAAATAGTGGAGTATTCATTTTAAGCAAGTCCAATAATACTTGCCGTTCTGCCCAGCGACTGTAAAAAAAGAATAGTTCAGTTTTAGCATTATTTTAATAAAACTCGTCAAAACAACACATATTTTCCAGCAAAGTTATATAGAAAGCGCGAAAAGATGGTCTGTGATTTCCAATTAAGAAGTTTGGGTATTCCTCATTTACATGCTTCTATGAGTATAGCCAACTAAAATGTGTGACTGTGATGTGCACAGTGTCATATGGTGCTAAATGAACAGTAGAAATCGCCATCATGTATCCATATTTATTCCTTGTGATTAAGAATAAATCAAAAAGTGGTGACGGCTTGAGGCATCAGACTTGTGGCTTGCTAGGTTGTCGCTCCTGTCCAGCGTGAGCACATGAAAAACGGTATCTGAAAAGCAGAACGTGATATTATGATGAGAAAATGAAATTGCAGTAAAGGTTTGCAAAACCTACACAATAAGTGGTTCACACAGACATAATAAAGGCTAACAACAAAATAACAAAGCACATCCTCCGGCAGCCAGGGGCATGCCGTGAGCGGTTATTGACCGCATGTTTTACAAACGTAACCCATCCTTAAATACTCAGATAAACAGATGCGAGTACTAGGTCCCGAACGACACCCAGCGCGTGCGTACGCCGTCTACGTCGAGATCAGACATGTCATATGCTAGAATTAGCGCACATAACTCCCACAATCACGTACACTCACTCGATTCTGTTATAGCGCCCAACGTCATCGCAGTGTATGCAAACCACGAAAACAGCAAACAGAAACGAGGGAAAAGAGTGCACGCCGGCGGCCGCAACAACGCGCGCCGTCGAAATTCTAGAGCTTTTTCACTTTACCGGCGAGGCATGTCCAACTTCAATGACTACCGCGTACGTTCTGGAAGCCACCGTACTATATCTGCACCTCAAACTACCGTCTTTAAGCCAACAAAAACCATTACATATAGTGCGTCTGAGCGTTCTGTACACAGGCTTTTTTTTTTTTTTTTTCACGTTCCCACGCGTGGAAGCACGCTGCACAATCAAGGTCGATGGAGATGTTATTATGAAGTAGACTAAAGTGCATCTCAAAACGACATCTTGCATTTTCAGTAGTGCAGACACGACGTGCGATCAGCAAGAAATGACCCTCGATTATTGTTTCCATCGCTCACTTTATGGGAGCTTGTACAGCAACGCGCATAACGGTGGCAACTCGTTAACTGACAGCTTTAGTTGGGCATCTGCAACAGCCCCGCGGATACAGGCTACTGTTGGAAATGGCTGGAAAGTTCCGCAGAGCTGCTGCAGACGCCCAGCTAAAGCTGTATAATTAGTGCCTACGAAAGCAGTACACTCACCGTTAACTGGCGCCCGTTGTCCATATCCGCACCTCCATGAATATTCCGCCCTCCAAGCGTCACTTCGTGCACGGAGCCGGCGTCAACACCACCGAAGACGCGCATGAACATGAAACTGATGAAACTTCAAGACACGCAACCCGGGCTGTCAACGCAACCACGCAACGCATTCCAATAGACGAGGGCACTGAGACTGACTGAGACCCTGAGACCCTGAGACGACTGAGAGAGAAGCCAGAAGCGGCGCGCCACCCCGGCGCCAACCCCGTCTCCGTCGGCGAGCAACGCGCCACAACGGCGCCAAAGGGCAAGCGCGCGATATGTATGGCGTATACGGCGGCTCTTTCATGACGGAAGCCATTCGAAACGCGCTTCAGGAGGGTCCAGTGACTCCTTCCCAAATGCGAACTCTTTTTCTCTGCCTGTACCTTCCAAAAGGGGTCAGATGGACACCCGAAGAGAGTCACGGTTCCATGACCCTCTTTTGACTCTCTTTTTTCTTAGAGTGTATTACATCAACAATGCTCTATGGTGGGGCCCATAGAGCCACAAATCATAATCTGGTGGTCTTGTCGAATGAAGGCCCACTGTTCTCAGGTAGCGCCGTCGTATCTGATTCAGGCCAGGGCATGTTCACAGCAGGTGCTTGATTGTAACCGCGGACGCTTCGGTGGTACAGAATGGGCAAGTATCCCCAAATGGTCCATGCAGATGTTGTGGCCAGGCATATGTGACCGACGGAGTAAGTGCCGCCCCCACACGAAGTCTCCGCAACACCACCTCCTCCTTGCGGGTAAGCCCGCCTGGGAGGTTTGAACCACACGGTGGAATTAAATCTCGTGTGGTGCGGCGGAGAATCTCCTTGCGGTGGAGGAACTCAACCCGGGGATCACTCGGGAAAGGCGCTTCTAGAGTACGTGGCAGCTCACTGTGGGTGGCGGTGTCAGCTTGTATGTGAGCAGAAATGGTGTCCCGTGGTATCCTTATCCTTATCCGACTGTATCCTTATCTGGCCAGGCATCTGTGCAGTTATACGCTGTATATCACCTGCGAGGAGGAGGAGGAGAGGTTGAGGAAAGGAAAAGGCGCAACTTCTGCAACCCTAATTGGGAGCACGGCTCAGCGCCTATCACCTGCGAAAGTGTGCGCGTTATATACCTTGCGGAGCTCCTTTATGGCTGATGTAGAATCTGTGCGTATTATAGTAAAGGATGACGACGATGCGGAAGCCGCGCTCACCAACTTTGTTGCGTCTCGTATTGCCAGAACTTCAGCACTGACTGATGGAACCGGAGCTCTCAGGAGGTACAATCGATTGACACACAGGTTTTGGTGCCCCGGCACCACGATTTACATAACCACCTGCGTGTCCGTGCAGCTCGCATCAGTATAGGCCACCAGCTGTCGGGAGTGCGGCATCTGCTTCTTCAATGTGGCGCCGGAAGGTAGTCGTTGGACGAGGGACTGGATTTCGGAGGCGGCCAATAGGTTTGTTATCCGTTAGTTGCCGGTGATCCCACGGTGGAAGGCTTACTATTGAAGGTGGCGAGGCAGACACTGGATTGCCCATATATGCCGCTAAGTTAGCAGCAGGTGGTAGAAATGACGGCTTGAGTTCCCTTGCTCGCCGGCGTTGATAAATCAACTCGTCGATGGTGTTTAGTTGCGCCTCTTCCTGAAGTATCGGGATAGGTGTGCATCGTGGAAGCCCGGTAACGACGCGCACCGCTTCTCTGTTGATGCATTCTAAACGGGCCCAATCTCTCACTGTAAGGTGCTGAAATTGAGCCGAATAAATAAGGCGAGGCTGCAGCACTGCTCGAACAAGTAAACGGGCAATCTTCGTGCGGGCACCTCCAGCCTTGGAGCTGATTCGTCGTATCAGATGGAGCACCTGGTGCGCTTGTTGCTTAATTTCGCGAATCCAAGCTTTTGCAGATCCATTTGCCGTAATGACAACGCCTAGTATGCGTAGCTGGGGAGCTGGCGGAAGAGGACGTCCAGATAATGTCAGCTGAATAGGCGTGTTTACAAGTCGTCGCCGGCCCCAGCTGTTGGCAACCGACATGTAGAGAGTCTTGTCTTGTGTAATGATTCTGGTGTTTTGATGAGGGTTCCAAATAACTGAATGATGTTCAAGTTTATATCGGACGATTAAGTTGTAGGCAAGAAGTTTTGTGTCCTTGTTAGCTTGGCGAAGTGCGCGCGCGTCGGCAAGACGAAGACGCTCAGCGCTTGTATTTCGTGTCCTCGGACGCCGCCATTACAAGGCGACCAGCCAACTAGTTCGACAATGTATTTCGACATCACACAGTTTCATTTACGTCGTGCATACCAGAACCCTTAAAAAATGCATAAAAAAAACGTGCCCTTAACATTCCTGCATTCTTTTCACTCCTTCTTCGACATTGTTTTGAACGCTCCGTCTGAGACTGTATGGACGGCGTTCTCACCTTGATGGGCCATTCGCACACGCAGGTTTGCGAACCACGTGGGTTCGTCTGATCGCGCAACCGAATCTCCTGGCTTCCTGTTACCTGGTCTGTGTGGCAGACGCAGCCTGCAGAGCCGTGCGAACGAGCTGTGTTGTGCAAAGCGGTAGGAGCGTGCGTTGTGCATGGCTGGTTGGGGGCTGAAAGCGGAGCAGTCGACTCCTCTGTGCGAAAGGGGCGCAACTGAGACGCGACACCTCGGTATCTGGTCGATGACATGCGGTCCCATATGCCCCTCCTCCTTTTCTAAAAGTTCCTTCCACCCTTATCTTCCGACGCTACTCGGTGTGCGGAGTAACGTGGGAACGGTGCGACACCTCTGATTTATATTGTCACATGGTCGTGACGGTGAAGAAGACTCCAGCAGAACTCAAAAATACGTAACTCTTTATCTGGCCGAACTTGTGGCCGGGAAGCGGAAAGTCAAACTGCAAGCAAGGCACGCTGTACACTGATAGCGGCGAAGAGAGCGTCGGCCGTCGACAATCTGATCTGCAGTAAGGCACGTCGGCTAGTGATGCAGAACTATCGATGGTACTATCGATACTATCGATAGCGGAGTCACTATCGAACTATCGATGGTAAAAAATACTATCGATAGCGCTATCGATAGTAAGTACTATCGATAGTATAAAATCAACAGCGCGAACTTATTGCAGCGTAAACTTGGTTCCCCGCTCGCGTGGTACAGAGCCGGAGGAGCAGGCTGAAGGGCAAGAACGTTGACCTGCTTGTGTTCTTCACCAGAGTGCTTCGCTGACATATGATCATAAAGTCAAACTGTTCAGCTGTAGCGGAAAGGAAGCCGTTACATGTGGTGGAACAGAGCGGCTTCAAGTTTATATTGCATTTTATGATTCCAAAATAATAACTAAGTTTGTTAATCTTAAGGTGCAACTGGTTGCTTTTGAATATGAATTTATTAATGGACATATTCCGCCATTTTTACTGCGGTTATAATTTATTTCTCTCGCCGAAAATTGCTCATAAATTAAGCGAAGCTGATAGTAGGCTATCGCAAATATTTTGGGAATATGGCCAGCCAGCAGCATCATAAGTATTCGCACCACTATCGATAGTTTGTCACGTGGCTGTGAGGGTGAAGAATGCTGCGGAAAGACTGGGAAATACGGAGCTCTTTATGTGGGCGAGCTTGTGCCCGGAAAATCAAAACTCAGCATACAAGTGATACACGCTGCACACTGATAGCGGCGAGAACAGTCGGCGGCCGTCGAATAATCTGAAGATCGGTAGAACGCTTGGTCTTTTATACATAAATCATCGAACCTTCCAGCGTTATCGCTGGTGCTCGCGTAAGCTCTCGAATAAACTTGACTATTCGCGTCCACCGCGTAATGTTAACAAAATTATCTGAAACAATCGCGAAGCTTCTCAAACATTGCGGTGCGGTCTGCCTCAAACGCTCGGAACAGTCTTTGTTGGTGAAACCAGAATACACCAAAACAAAGCAATAAACACGCGTGCCAGTAATATCGCTAGTAATATTACTGATGATACTACCGACTGGACTATCGATAGCTTGTCGATAGTAGCACTATCGATAGTTTGTTTACACTATCGATAGTTTCAAAAAAAACTATCGGTACTATCGATAGTCAATTTACCGATAGTTCTGCATCACTAGCGTCGGCATTTATACATGCAGCATCGAACATTCGAGCCTTATCGCTGGTGGCCGCGTTAGTTCCAGAATAATCACAACTGTTCGCGTTTGTGCGCTCAAGTCTATAAGAAGATTCTAAAATAATCTGGAAGGTTCCCAGACATTAGGGCGCGGCTTGCGCAAGGCAGAGGCTACGCGTGCAGTGGACTGGTTACATAAAAAAATAACAAAATAGAAGCGCGCATGGCATATGCTCGACAATGTAGATGACTAATTGCCCAATCAGCTGTCGCGAGCGGAATGGATCCGTCGCACCGTTACAGAGACTGTTTCGTCATAACGAAGCATTCACAGCGTACTGCATGCTGTCGCTGCATATCAGTGGCAGTAAGCAGTGGCGTATAGCCAGGGGGGAGGGGTTGGGGGTTTCAAACCTCCCCGAACTTTTTCAATTTTGTATGCGTATATATGCACACGCACACATTAAAACGCACACACGAACATACATAAAGTAAGGTTGAACACCCCACCCCCACCGCAAAAAATTTCTGGCTACGCTAGCGGCAGTAAGTACCGTAATGTAGTTAATTAAACATGTAAATGAGTAATCCTAATAATATATTTCAACATTTGTACCCGACGCGGTGGACTAGTGGTTTTTGGTGCTTGACTGCTGACCCGAAGGTCGCGGGATCGAATCCCAGCCGCGGTGGGCGAATTTCGGTGGAGGCAAAATGATAGAGGCCCGTGTGCTTAGATTTAGGTGCACGTTAAAGAACCCCAGGTGGCAGAAATTTCCTGTGCCCTCCACTACGGCGTCTCTCATAATCATATCGTGGTATTGGGACGTAAAACCCGTACAATTGTTATAATTTTTTGCTGGGAAACTGAAAGTGAGCGCTTGAGGAACGCATCGAACCACGTGTGAAAGAAGCGAACGTCTGGCGACGTGTCTTGGTATGCTCAGGGAAACGGAACCATCTTATTTCACGGCGTACTCAAGAACATCGGACAACTATAGGCTTCCAAAGCAACGTCGAGCGGCGCCCCACTGCTCTTATCGCAACTGAAGGCATCCACGGCCACAACACTGCCGCTCCCGCTTCCGCGCACGCGCAGAGCTCTCGGATTGCATCTGTGGTGCTTCATAATGTAACTACTGCTGACTAGCAGTACTCTGGGTCGAATGGGAGGAGCGTATGCGCGCATGTGTCTTTGCCGCCGCCGCTGGCAAATCCGGCGACAAACCGCCGTCGCGGGCAGCGTTTGCCCCCAGTAGCTCAGCCGCGCGAGCGTCGTGCCCAAACTTGAGCTTGGGTTCCCTATAGACTTGATAACACTCTTCGACGCAGTCATCGTGATCGTGGGCTATCTTGCAATTCCGAGTTAGCCCAGAAGTCAACTTTCTTGGCGACATAAGACAGCCGTGTATTCGCTTCCTCCACAGTTCCTTTGCTCAGGACAGGCTCTTACCTTTTTTCTTTATCCAAGAATGACTTCGTATTGCCCCTATAGGCCTTACAGAAGGGAGCACTGTTAGCTTGCACAGCGCATTATTTTTATGCGATGGAGAAACTGCGCCATGTCATGGTTGAAAAGCGCAATGTTACACACATCAAACTGCATGGCGAAATCGGCTCCACATGTCAGCGTACCTGCTCCGATTGTCGTGCACGCTATAGATGTGAATACAGACAATTTTGGGAATGCAGTTGAAACTTGATTTAACGAAGTGATAACCATACTCAAATTATTACGATGCAGGCCATGGTCACGTGAAGCTATGATAGGCTGCCGATCCTCATAGACAGGGAGTGCAGTGATTGTGCGAGTAGGCTGAGCAAGAAAGTTGCAAGGATACGATCAGTTCATATTAGCCGTGAATTAACGAAATCAACCACCGCCGCCCCCAGCGCCATCCGGTACGCAAGAGCGCTACTGACTGCCGATCTTGTTGTTCCGTTCGTTCTTGCGGCGTGTGGCGCCTCGTCAAAATAAAGCTAGGGCCGCGACTAGAACGCCTAGATGTTTTGACACGATAGCGCTAGAGCGCAAGCTCGAAGAAAGACACGTCTTTGTCAAAATTAGAGCGAAAAAAAGCCCGATAATTTTACTCATTTATTTCCGGGAAAATTGCGTTAAATTGAGTTTGGTGCGAAGTTCGTTTCGTTAATTAAGGTCGATGACCACATCGCTCCCTATGGGTACCTGACGGGGAATGGAAATTTTTTCGTTAGATCGGGAACTTTGTAAAATCGGGTTTCGTTAAATCGAGTTTTAACTATATCTCTAAACTGGCGTTACCTTGAAAATTTATTGAAGATTACGCCTTGCGAACTGATCGACTATACAAGTTGTAAATTGCATGCAATATGCGCCGTAAAGTAAACAATTAAAAGGTTCATTAGCCAATGTTATGTAACTAACTACTAACTAGCACATTGATATGCACTAACCCATTGATAGACGTTCGCCGCCTTTGACAGCTCATTTTTGAAAAAAAAAATTTTTTTTTCTTACGGACCGAGCCACCACCGTCAACACCGCCGCCGCCTCGGCCGCGACTTCGGGCGGGGAGTGGGAGTGGGAGGATCGCCTCACTAGTTTCAGAGACATAACACAGCATTACAGACTGGCCAGGTGCAAATTTCCGCCACCACGCCAAAAACTGAACAAGAAGCAGGCGGTGACGTGGCGACAGCGGCAGACCAGAACGTTTCCGAGCCCAGTGATCTTGAATATCTGTTACCCAGAGCTTTATTCGGCAAGCTGCAAGTTTTGCGAGCCCAGGGCAACCCTGGAACACATGTTATGGAAGTGTGACAGAGGTGGGGTTCCAGACGGAGACGCAGCCTCGAACCGAAGGCGTTGGGAGACTGCACTGCTCAGCTTCGCCCTCGAGGACCAACTCTGGGCCGTCCAGCGGGCCGATGCAGCCGCCAGAGCTCAAGGGCTCGTGGCCGACGCCTAGGTGAGGATGTTCGCCCAAATCCCCGAAGAACTCGTCGGACTTTTTTTTTTTTTAAATAAAGTTGCTCTCTCTCTCGGAAGCCCAACGTCTAAGAATTTGCGAAAGTGTTACCTGAAACGCCGGGTACGTGTATGTCTCATTACATTCTGATGATTGGGATACGGTCAGATACCTTCATGCCATGAGAACATATCCTTGGGAGCGATCTCAGGCAGCCAGATAGCACGGATGCCAGACGACCAAGGTTTGCAATGCGCTCTCGCACCTATCCTGACATTTCCCGCATTCTTTCCCACAGTGGAAGCGGACGCCCAGTTAGCAAAACTGGCGCTTCGGTCATGGGCTGCGCTTTGTGAATGAGGCCTCCTGCGATGTTCACTCTCTGCCCTTCCGGAGCTGTCTCAAATATCTCGGAGAGGAAGCAATGTTCTCTTCAAGGGCGCAGACGGAGAGCAGGCGCCACCTTTGCACGAACGAGTCCCTCTGGGCTCAGTCGCCGGCTCCAATTTTGTTCCTGACAAGTGCGCTCCCTCTTCGCTACGAACACTGGCCTACGCCTACTGCGCCGCCGTTTGAGTTCCCTCTGGTCTATTTTTCTACTGTGTGGTGCCTGGTATCAAGGGCAAAGCTCACATGCCCTGCAGACCAGCCCTGGATTTCTTTTTTGGCTTTGTTTGAGAAGGCTCCAGCTTCTACAGTGCTCATTGCGATACGTTCACCTACAGCAGGATCATTTACCATGTGCACCCGAGTTGCGTCAAAGAGGATCACCATTTCAGTAAAGCGTATTCGCAAGACCTCTGCCATTGAGCGCTGGATGCAACGCGAGCAGCTTTCGCTTATGTAATGGCTGGCTGGTTCGTGGAGTGGATGCAGGGGTGTAGCCAGAAATTTATTTCGGGTGTATATATATATATATATATATATATATATATATATATATATATATATATATATATATATATATATACATATTATATATATATATATTATATATATATATATATATATATATATATATATATATATATATATATATATATATATATATATATATATATATATATATATATATATATAAAGGGTGTCCCATCTATCACGCAGCACGATTTAAAGAAAGAGGAACTGTGTTACGCGAAGCAAACCTACTGCATATTGTACACTGGAGTAGCCACGACTATTTTTTTTTCATTAATGAGGTTTAATTAATTAGTCATAATTATATTTTTAACTCGACAAGTACTGACCTAATTGTTAAAATGTCAATGAGGCGTATGTAGGCATGTTCAAATGGCATCTAACTGCGGTACCTTCAACAACGTGCTAATTGTGCGCCCATTTTTCCGCTTGATCAAGAAATCCCGCGAAATATGAAAAGTGACACGTGACTAGACTGTTGCGCGCGTCGGGAACCAGCGCCCTCAAACAGGCTCCCTATGAGGTAGATAGTGTGAAGGAAAAAATGTAGAAAGAAAAAAAAAAACGCATCGCCCTATCTGCCACTCCCGGCCTAAGAAACGCACCGCTTGGTTTTACAGAGTCAGGCCGTAATCAGAACACCTGCCGCATTATCAATGAGAACAATCGGCCGTGAGATATGGATAATTGCGGCGTACTATCGAACGGAATGAATCCCAGCGAAATTGCACGCATATCGTTGGCGCCCGACCTGTACCCTTGCCAAAATACGGAACGCTGTCTCTCGCAACGGACAACAGGCAAAGCGGTTGTTTGCAGTAAGCTTATTTGAGGGCGCTGGTTTCCTTTGAGGGTGGGAGCGTAGTCGCGTGTTATTTTTCATATTTCGCGGGCTTTCTTTATCGGCCGGAAAAAATGAGCACGTAATTAGTACGTTGTTAAAAATTGCGCAGTTAGATGTCCTTTGAACATGCCTACATACGCCTCATTGACATTTTGACAATTAGGTCAGTACTTGTCGAGTTACAAATATAAGTATGACTAATTAGTTAAACCTCATTAACGAAAAAATAGCAGTGGCTACTCCAGTGTACTAGGAACAATATGCAGTACGTTTGCTTCGCGTAACGCCGTTCCTCTTTTTTTTTTAAATTGTGCTGCATGATAGCCGGGACAACCTGTGCGTGTGTATATATATATATATATATTATATATATATATATATATATATATATATATATATATATATATATATAACGCTCGCGACTGACGCTAATCAGGGAGTCATGCTCGTGCTGAAACACTGCGAGGAACATTTCCGAGAAAGAACTACTTGAACGGAGACGTTCGCTTCATTAGGACACCAGTACATGCGGTGACGACCCATCTCAGCAAGATGGTGTGTTCAGCTGGATAAGTTTGCCAGCACCACAGAGCCACTGTTCGAAAATATCTGGCGAGAACTGTTGACTGTTACGGCAGTAAGAATTTGCCGGGGCCAGTCTTGAATAAATTATTGTTTCATATGCGCATTCTTCAGTGTTCTTGGTTAAAACAACAAAAAAAAAAGGAAAGGGGGCGCATTTTTTTAGAAATTGAGTTTTCACCGAAAGCTGTCATGGCAAGCAAATTTTCTAGGCGATAAAGGCGGCAATCATGTTCGAGTTTTGAGCTAACATATATTTATTTATTGTTTTTATCCATAATACAACGTAATAACAATCACTTTTTAGAAGTTTTTTTTTAATCTACTTAAAAAAATGTTGCAGTGGCTTAGCTCGGCTATGCCAGGATAACGTAGCGTTAGCAAAGGTTTAGCTGATTGTTCTTAGTTTTTCTGATTGTCTATACATATTATGAGGCACATATCTATTTATTTTGCCAGTCAACTACTTCGGGATCCAACGAGTTAAGCTTCTCCGCTCTTCTGCGCCGTTGAGCATCATTTGCGCTCTCCTTCTCCATGGCTAAAGCACACTGGCAAACGCCAGTCAGAGGCGCTATCAAGCGGCTCCAGCACAACGTCAGACGGCGACTGCACAGCGAAGGCGAATATCTGCGCGCGCGCCGGCACCAATACGTCTGCCAAGGCTACGACGTCATTCCTCTGGAAAGCGCAGACCGGCGGCAGCGAGTCGTGCGCGGCAGCGGCGGAGTGCGCGGGAGGTGCCGGCTCCGATGCGCCAGCTGTGTGGCTAGGCTGGTTAGTGTGACATCACTGATCTTCGCGCATGCGCAGCACGGCTTTTGAGGAGCCACGCGAAACTGGCTCGGCTAGGCCAGTGTAGCTAGCGCTACAAAAAAGCTCTCGCGGTCTGTTGCCTTTTTTTTTTTTACAACGAGTGCGCTGTGTTTTTCCGTTTGGCACCGAGTAGTCTAAAGTGTCGCTCAGGGCCCTGAAGTGCATTCCCTGGTAAGTTCACTTAACTTGCCAAATGAAAACAGCATAAACTATAGGTTGTGTTTACAGCTCGAAATTTTTTCGTGCATCATATTTAACGCTGTCGGTGCTCTGCAACAGGATATAAGGATATAATTGTATGTTAGTATATTTCGTAATCGCGCGTGTTGCTGAAACAAATTTTCCAGCATGGTATCAGCAGAAAAACTTACTCACTCAAACTGAAAATTTGCTATTAAGTTGTAAAACGTTTTGATGCATATTGTGGAACTTTTTTTTTTATGTGCCTCATTTCAACTGATGTGCTCGAATTCTTGGCGGACCCCAATTTGGTTTTCTCTCAACACGACAGTGTTGACAGAAAGCCAAATATTTTGCTAACACTTTGAGGATCCAAATTCGTGAGAGAAAAAAAGCTAAAAGAAAGCAAAGAAAAACGTTATCGCTTCTATGCGCTACCCCTGCTGCGCTGAGATCAAGTACAGATCGGCGCTGAGAACTCTCGTTCAGACGCTTCGGCCAAGCTGGAACTTACCACGCGCTTTGACGTCACTCAAGTGAGTGACGTCGAAGCACAGTGGGCAGAACAATATGATGGTGTAGGAGAGAAACCGAGAAACGTTCTCCAAAGTACACAATAGGATGGCGCCACCTTTCCCGGCTTCTATCACCTATGTTTCATGAGCCAACTGAATATTACTTTACAACCAGTGCCCTCGTAATTGGAGTGATCATAAATATGCGGCTACTATTTTTAAGAGGACAGTTGCCAATGCGAAGGACAACTACGGCAGCCAACGTTCTGAGTTCCTTACGAAGTCTGCTAACGGAAAAAGACTATTTCAATTCCCGAGAACCAAAAAAAAAAAAAAAAAGAAAGTGATTCTGTTACTGATAAACGTGGAATCGGGGGGTTCGACTTCAAGTGCATTGTCTGTTTTTCTCGAAAATATCGCTAAAGGGCTTGACAGTGGCTTTGCGGTTGTTCTCTCATACCATTCACGGTTTCCTGATCGGGGTGACGACTTTTAGGAGGTCGCAGTTTCGGAGCTTCCAACTGTTGTAAGAATGCTGCCACATTCCGCGCAAGGTCCTGATGCTATTACTACGTCGTTAATAAAAATGTTACGTAAGATTTACCCCCAGGGCCTATTTGTAATTGTAAACCACTCTATTAAAAATTCATGGATTCTACCTAATTGGAGAGTTGCCAAAATTTTTATTTTGTTTTATTTCCAATACTGCTGCTGTCAGCTGAAAGTGTAGCAGGAGGGCAATACAAAAAGTCAGTACTACAATATATGAAAGGTTTACAGAACAATGAAATACGCAAACGAATGTAGGGAAGGAGAGGTTACAATAATATATTACAACAACAAACAGTGGTTACATAAATGCATACAGTGAACATGCATGCATTTATTACATCACTCAAGTGTACCTGTCTAAGGTTATTTCCGATGGAAGCGAGAATGTTTGAGGACCGTGTACTTAGATTTAGGTGCACGTTAAAGAACCCCAGGTGGTCGAAATTTCCGGAGCCATCCACTACAGCGTCCCTCATAAGGAAATCGTGGTTTTGGGACGTTAAACCCCCGATGTTATATTATTATTATTATTAACAGTCTAAGGTTGAACACCAGGTGGACAATGAAACAGCAGTATCGCATCCCATGAAAAGTATGCGAAACAAAAAAGAGAAGGAAGCAACCTGTATGTGTTCTTGGTTGTGCCATGGGGAGGCAACCGACAAGCGTAAATGGGGCATGGGAGTAAGCGGTATGGCATTTAATTTAATTCCCTCAGAAAAATTTATTTAGACAGTCTATAGACTGTCTAAACCCATTTTTAGAGTATCTATAGACTGTCTAAATATATTTTTGTAAGGCAGGCTTGTAACCAGGAATATTTTTAGGAGGGGGGGGGGGCACTTGCTGAAAACCTTGACTATTTGAGAAAAACGCCTATTT
This sequence comes from Rhipicephalus sanguineus, assembly GCF_013339695.2. Classification (NCBI taxonomy): domain Eukaryota; kingdom Metazoa; phylum Arthropoda; class Arachnida; order Ixodida; family Ixodidae; genus Rhipicephalus; species Rhipicephalus sanguineus. The sequence continues at coordinate 278,878,626 of NC_051176.1, forward strand.
TCATGATTTATTTTCGATAAAACACCATGTGTCATCAAAATCTCGGGGGGGGGGGGGGGGAGACCTGCCCCCCCCTCTGGCTACGGGCCTGTTATAAAGGTTGATTGGGACAATACTAGTTCTTTGTACCTTCAATTTTATTGGCGAATTCCCAGAACGATTTGGTTTTTGTGATAGATGGGTGTAGCTGATTATATTCTCTAATGGCAAGTGAAAAAAAAATGAATGTTTAAAAGTTTCATTACTGAATGGATATTCTAATAGGTTACTTGCATGCTTTTGACGCGTAGGTCGAGATTCGGAAAACGGAATGTATTTCGACGCGTTGATCTTGGAGGATCTGAAACAAAAATTTTAGGCGGGCTTCTTTCGCTCATTTTGATAGCGTTTTTAGACTAGATGTGGTTAGAAGGTTAGTTGGCGAGTCTGTGCGCCTGTACCTGTTGTGGATAAATCTTATGGCTTTCCTTTGCACTGCTTCCCGTTTTATTAAGTTAGTCAATGTATGCGGGAACCGAACCACATTGGCGTATTGTGAAATCGGCCGTATGAATGTCTTATAGGCGAGCAGCTTAAAGAGGAGTGGAAGCTAGTTTTAGGCATCTTTTAAGAAAAAATGCCTTGCGTATAGTGATGCTGCAGTAATGTTGTCGATGTGCTGAGTCCATTTAAGGTCTGCAGTAAACGTCACACCTAAATATTAATGTTCGTTTACTTTGGTTAGGACGATGCCGTCGACTGCGTAAGCGAAGTGTCAGGGATATTTTCTTTTAGTGATCGTAATCACGGCAAATTTTTTTGCGTTAATTGACATCTATCATAGCTCACACCACTCTGATATTGTGTTAAGGGAAGCACTCAGAGCAAGGTGGTCTGTATGACTATTAATTTTCTGGCATATAACACAGCCGTCGGCAAAAAGGTTAATGTTAGAATGGATGTTCGCTGCAATGTCGTCAATATGGATTAAAAAATAGCAGCGGTCCAAGAACTGATCCTTGTGGTACACCTGATGACACAGAAACAGTTTTGGTGAATTTTTCGAAATAATTCCGTTATTAAAAAAGGAAGGGCGCAGGATTTACATGAGATAACACCAGACCTATCACTCACATCTAATCTAGTGAAACTTGTTAAAAGAATTTTACGTAGCCGTATTGATGACCGGTTGTTGGAAAACATATGGTGTTGAGCACCACATGATAGCAGGGCACCACAACCACTTCCATTGATTCGATCAACGCGGGACGCAACGCAATGGCGATTGCAGTAAGGAAGGTCCGAGTCTGATATTTTGTTAACGGCATCTCGGTAGCACACCTTCGCACCGTTTCCTTTCCGGCACACACGGCGATAGCACTCCAGCAATTCTAAAGGACGGGCAGGAAGTATACGTGAAACTGCTGTTGTGCAGCTTTTCGTTCCTTGCGCTTGGATTTTCTTTTTTCTTTCCCTTTTTTTCTGTAATAAACGGAGAACAAAGGCGAAATAACGATGAAAGTTGAAGAGCGTGACTCGGCTGCGGTGTGGCCGTATAAGGCTACCTTTGGCGGACGAAAATTGCGTCGGGCGCAAAAGACGCACAGTTGTTTTCTGAGAAGATGGTGCAATTACTTGAGGAGCAGGCGCGCGATCAAAATGATTGGGTTCGCTGTGAGAGCTGGCTGCGAGCCGCAGTAAATGTTTTCACAGCTAGAGGAGGCGCTCAAGCTTTCCGATTATTCACGCTTCTTCACGTCATACTCACCTGTTATACGACGCCAAGCCTCTGACTGTGCTACCCTCTCAAGTTTTGTAAGTAAACCTAGTATTTCCCCTTTATTGTTCGCTTCGATCCCATTCACTGCATAATGTTTAGTACTTCGAAGGTGCGTCCTTTCTTTCTTTCTTTTGGGGGCAGGGGTGCGCATTTCATATTTGGCGGCCGGAGCCGAGTGCGCGGAGAGTGATGAAAGCCCCCAGAAAAATGATAAGAGTTCGCAATTTAAGACGACCGCAGGAAAAGCGCTGCCAGCCCGCATCCAACGCAGAAAGAAGTCATCTCAGCAGCGACTTGCGAGAGCATCAATCACTGCCCCACAAGCAGCCCGTGTGAGGGCTGGACACACCAGCCGACTTTTAGGTGGAGCCGCTCAACGCAAGCGACTCAGGGCAGCGTTCCATTTTGAACTCTCGCGCGTTTCTATGGCTGTTTATTCTCAAACTGCTGTAGAGCGCGGAGCAGTGAACAGCACCTAAGTTCGCCCGAGCACTGCTGGGCGCACTACGCTGCTGTCGCTCAGTCTGTGCTATCACAGACTGAAGTATAAAATTTATTTCCGGTATCGGGCTCAGTTGCTATCTGTGCATGACCCACTGCTTAATCAGTGCAAACGTTGACGTGCAAACAACGCTTTTTTCGCTCTTTTATTTTGTAGGCGCACGACACAGAGAGTGACAACGAGACGCTGTTCAAGCACCGGAGCGCAATTCCGACTCTTTTTTTTTTTGCTTTGTTTCCTCGGTTCCCGCGCCAGCTAAGCTTGTTCTTGTTCTGGTTCACTCGTTAACTATGGATGACACCCACTGCGGGGGATTGGGCAAAAATTGAGTGGTTTTATGAATTCTTATAAAACTTAAGAATAGGTAGTTTATAAACACGTTATAAGCTCTCGCGCCTCTCGTGGCCTCGCCTGACCTCGTGTTCGTTTCTTTGGGCGGTCGCTTCTGATGCCGCTGGCGCTACATAGCTTCCCTTCTAGGGAAAAGCATGGTCTACGAATGCTGTCAGCACCGCCATGTAACTCGGCGGACTGAAGTCGCGTCAGCACCAGGGAAGAAGGGAAAGTTTTCCTTCCTTCATGGTCAGCACCGACAGGATATGAGATGTCCGGGGCTGAAAAATGTCTGCAGAAAAACGCGCTGTTGCTTCACTTAAGACGCCGTTTTGTGAACTGAATCGCTATAATGCAACTGGAACGCCCGTATATTTCGCCGCACACTTGGATTGCACGGAACAAAAGAGAGGAATGGTGGAGGCATACGGCATTAGGAAATTATAGGTCCTGAAATGTTAGGGAGCGAGCTTTCGCTCGCACAATTATAGTATATCCGTAAGAGCTTCGCTCTTCGTACGTAAAAAGAAAAGTTAAATTTTGTTTGGACGTTAACAACGCGTCTGTGCGTGCGCTTCGCTCGGCCATACATACGCACTTGTATCTCTGCCTCGTTTGGTTGGTAACGCACCTATATCACCAGAAAGCAGCTCTATACGCACGCACAGTCAGCAAATATCGACGTGCCACGATGTGGCAATGGCAATGTCGCAGTGATATGTCCTCCGTATACCTCACGTTGTCTGGTTCAGTCATTCAGGCTGGATAATGTTCTGGGCAGATATGAACGAATTCAGGAGTACTGCACGTGAAGTCCTCGCGTATTCTGTCGGCCACTTAATATCTTGTGTCGTATGGCAATACGTATAGTGTTACCTATTGCTATACGTATTGCTATATTGTATACGTACAGCAATACGATACATAATGATATAATAATAATATCTGGGGTTTAACGCCTCAAAACCACGATATGATTATGAGGGACGCCACTGTGGAGGGCTCCGGAAATTTTGACCACCTGGGGTTCTTTAACGTGCACCTAAATCTAAGTACATGGGTCTCAAACATTTTCGCCTCCATCGAAAATGCAGCCGCCGCGGCTGGGATTCGATCCCGTGATTTTCGGGTCAGCAGTCGAGTGCCATAACCACTAGACCACCGTGGCAGCAATGCGATGCAACACGTGTACAATAAGTATAGCAATACGCATAGTGCTATAAGAGTTATGTGCTATTGGCCGGCAAGTGCCAGCCAATAGCAAATAACTATTATGACACTTATATAACGCATAAGAGCTATAACAATTTTATTACACTATATAATACTTATATATCAACATAGGCGTGCGCAAGGCTCCTCATCAGGGGGGGGGGGCGAAGGTTCATCGCAGCGCTCCCCCTCCCTACTAAGTCAATGTATGGGGCAGACTTTGCGCCCCCTCCCCTCTTATGTGACTAGGGCGGTGGCCGCCCCCCCCCCCCCCCCCCGGCCCGTGCGCACGCCTACGTATATGAAATATTATATTTCCGACGTCACAATTCACTTTGCGAAAAATTTTAGGGGCGAAGAACCTCAGGACCTAGCTTTGTCGCCCACTCTCACTGTCCGCTGTCACGGTATATAGGAAACCGTTGCTATAGTCGAAGAAATCTGTACTAGAATATGCCAGCCCTGTCTGGTTCCCGTTTACCCACCAACAGATTAATAAAATAGAAGCGGTTCAAAGAAAAGTAATAAAGTTTATTTTTTAACAAGCATAGACAGACAGGCTCACCGACACATCTACTTAATAACGCTGGCATCTTAACACTACAAAACCGAACGAAACTAACAAGACTAAAACTGATGTTTTAACTACTACACAACATAATAAAAATAGATACTTCAAGGCATATATATTATTTTCGTATTTTCATGGTATAGACCAACCCGTCACAAGCATTCCCATACTCTCGCCGAATACTCTTCCAACACTAATTGCTTCAAATATTCATTTTTTCCTCGAACCATTAAAGATTGGAACTCACTGATACCTACCCTAACCACCGAATCATCCATGAACTTGTTTGCAACTGCGATTGAAAGGGAATTGCTAGCCTCACAGAGAGCACTCACGACATTACAACATCAATAAACCCGCTAAGCGATGAGTCTATGTCGTGTTACTAATACATAGTTTTTCTCTGCTATTTATATGAAGATATTATTTTAAGTGACATTTTTCGATTAATTTGTTGTTCATAAAATTGTTTGAATTGTGTTCATTAGTAATATGTACTTGCTGAACCTACGCCATGTTACAAATGTATCTTTTTACAGGGGCGTAGCCAGAAATTTTTTTCGGGGGGGGGGGGGGGGGGGGAGGTTCAACCATACTTTATGTATGTTCGTGCGTGCGTTTGTATGTGTGCGTGTATATATAGGCAAGCAAAATTGAAAATTTCCGAGGGGGGGTTTCACCCCCCCCCCCCTTGGCTACACCCCTGTCTTTTTACAGTTGTTTTTAGCGATAATTTCGCCCATGATTTTGTTACTAAAATTGTTTTATTGTGTGTTCTTCTATCGCAATGTATAGTGTATGATTTTGTATGTCATGTTGACTTTTTTGTGATTTTAACCATATATGATTTTGTGCAAAGGTATATTATTTTTCATGTGCCTTCCCTGCTATAATCTCTGAAGATATTGGAAGTATTGTTACATAAATGAATAAATAAATAAATAAATAAATAAATAAATAAATAAATAAATAAATAAATAAATAAATAAATAAATAAGTGCTTTCGTAAAAGCTTGAGTCGGGGACAACTTTAGAAGTGCGCGGCATTTCCTCCTCAAAGGCGAAGCATATGTGTGTATGTTGCGATTACGATTACGAAACAAAGTACAAGCACAAACCCTTCATACTAGTCGGCGACTTCAACGTAGACAATATGGACAGCGACTGGATTATGCAGCATATGATGTCTCGATACGCTCTACGATACATTTCATATGACTGGAAACAACGAACAACCACACGAGGAACATGCATAGACCTTCTCTTTGCCAACTTTAGATCCACTCGAAGAACCATTGGATCTCCATTTCACAGACCACAAAGCAGTAATAATGAAGGGAAAACGGAATTCAGAACTCAAGACGATATGCGAATTATAACGAGAGTATTAAAATAGAAGAGCGTTAAAGAGGAACCAAATAAACACATTTACATATACATGCACTTTATGTCACTCAACTTACATTCGCAGTGGCAACGCGCGGGTGACGTACGGTGACGTACCGGTACGATGCCCAGTGCTTCGCCACTCGTCATGATTCACATTAGTGAAGATGCGGTGATTTTTTTGCTAAAGAAACGTTTGTGCGAGCATTGACTCGTGTGAATAGATCGTGCCGCGTGCTTTGAAACAATCGCGGTATTGGTGGATGCAACGCTAACAGCGCGCCTTCTTCCGCCCTTAACTGCGGCTGAGTTATCGTCAGAAGGCCTCACTCACGTTTTGGCCCTGGGTCGATGGGGAGGTAATACGCGGTGGCCCGTGCCAAATGAGCCGGAGTTTACGCGCCACGAGTTGCTCACTCGGCTGGCAGAATATGGCCCTGGCTGGAAGAGTAACGCGGTGGCGAAAGGGTTGTGGGTGGCAAGGCAGGCTGCCGTTCAGGGCGCGATACGACAGCACCGCGGGTAAGCGCCGTCGGTTCCCACAAGCTGCGCAGTCAACCTCGAAGCGATCGCAAAGCGATTTCCGCAGCCACAGTCACTTTGCTGTGTTGCCACATCGCTACGCAGAAAAGAAAGCAAAACGAAAAGCGTTTCACACTCTTTCATCGCGAGGAAGGAAATGACAAAATGTGGCGTAGTTGTGCGAGAGTCCAGCGCTGTTAACTTTTTGGCGTCACGTAGCAAAACGCGAAGGTAACGGCGACCAGCTGTTTTTCTGATGCTGCATTTGACATCGTCGCTTTGTGAGTCGTTGTACGCTACCAGTGGCGACCGAATGGATGGAATAGCGATTTGTTTGTTTAAACTTTGCGAATGATCGAACGAGGAAGGCAACATTTTGCCTTGCGTTATTACCCTGCGGCTGACACGGAGTCTCTTCCAGGTGCTTAGGCATGTCGCTGGTGGTGAACTTAGCCGCTGGTTTTGTATTTTAGCCGATGACCGTTGCCGAGGAAAAAAAGAAAAAAAAGCAGCGCTCGCGGAAATGAGGTTGACACACAACGTCAGATAACTTTTTGTGTCGTATACGCGCGAGATGATTTTGTACCGATCACAAACGGTCAAAAAGTTGGTAACGTAATGCTTAAGGACAACTCTGGAGTTTTTCCAGGACTGCAACGGTGAGCCATTAAGTTGCATGCATTTTCTGGCTGACTGGTCAACACTGAATGCATCTTCGTCGTGTGTACAAAACGAGTAGAACAATGACGACGTGAAACTCAGGTTGCTGTGGTGCTGGAGCACAATTTGCCAGCCGGGTATTTCTTGACCTAACTTATTAGCTGAGTAAAAGTCGCAGAAGAGCATCGCGGCGCCCTGAAATTGCAGAACATTTCTTGAACTAGTTTTCTTCTGGTTAAAAAAAAAGTACATTTCTGAGCACATAACGTGTGCAGCGAGCTTGCCAGCCATCACCTGCGAGAGACGTCGCTCGTGTCAGATGCACACGGCCTGTAAAGTTGCTTCCCCCACGAAGTGCGACATACCCATACACTCGCCGTATACGGGTGAGCGCCGCAGCTGTGAGCTCCTGCCTGTCTGGTCCAATTTCCGGCTCCTAACGGCCTTTTGACCTGCCTATCGATCCAAGCGGTGGAATTTCATTTCACGCAAGTCCTTTCATTCTGAACCATGCACGTCTCGTTAGCCTTGTGAGGCTGCAGACACGCAACGAAGGAATGAACATCACATCGCAGATGATCCCCCAAGGCAGTGAATAAATAGTGCCATCTGGATGATTATTAGGGCAAGTAGTGAACTCGATTTAAGTGCGAGTAAACATCTGACACCCATTAGTGCGCGATGATGAAGGAGACTAAACGGTGACCTTCATTAGCATTTATAAGAATAGCCGTTCATGTAAAGCATGTGCCCTTAACTGCGCTTAAACTTCGAACTGCACAATGTTTAAGCTCTGTCAGTTGGCTATCGATACCGTCAGCCCCTTTCGGTTTACCAACAAAGCGGAGACGAACGGATTACTTGAATTTTTCATAATTTGCCACGGAAATTTGATATATATATATACGGAGTTAAGTAGGTGAATGCGTGAAACAAAACAAAGAAAAATAAAAGCATAAATTTAGTTGAAGCGCATTGGCCTCAAGGCAAAACACGAAATTGTCTCACCTGAGGGAACGTAATAATCCGACTGACGATGTCGCGGGCATACAACCATCGCCGTCGTTATGGGAATGCCCATATATATATAGTTTGTGGGCTCAAAGCCACCTCCTGTTCACCTCGCTGACATTTCGATAACGATGAAACGGCACCTCGCCACTTTTGCATCTCACCTTGTAAATGTGCTCAGCGGCGTACAACAATGCTCTCGAGATTTCTTTTTGCTGTTTCTTGGACGACGACATCGAAGCAGAGCTTGTCAAGCGACTGATCTATACGCAGCAGGCATTGTGGTTCCGGAATGGCGTCTTTGCGCAACACGAGCAGCCCACTCTCTCACAAGTCACTGCAAGTAATATCCTCGATTTAATGCTTAACTTATCAGGGATCACTTTGCATATAAGGATATTTGCACGAACTTTGTTATCAATGGTATGTCTGGCAATAAGCGCTTTAACTTCAAAGCCAAAACAAGATTATTGTAGCTAATTTTCACAAAGCAGGCGAAGCTAGCACGCTCATTTATCTCGCTTATGCATGTCAGGCTTTCGACGAGATGACTCTACGTTCCTCAACTGATTTCAGTGTACCAGATCTCGTTAAAGTGTACCATTATACGGAACTGCGTTACGCAATATATTCTGACAACAGAAAAAAAAAATCCACGAATAACGCGCGAAGTCGTTCGTTTAAAAAATTAGACAAAAAGGCTGAGACGCGGCACCAGATTTAGAGCCACAAACTCACATCAAGAATCAACCCTCATAACTAAATTGAACAGCACGATATCATAACTAAATACTAAGCTAAACGCAGAGAAACAAAGATACCTTAACGCAGTGGTGTAAATCCAGAACAATCTCAGGGGGGACACATCGTGATGCCATGGCGGCCATTTTGTCTTTTCATAAATGCACGTTTTAGTTGTAATTATATAAAAATTAAAATCATGTTTTCAAATAAATTAAAAAGAAAATAAGCATTGGCCTGAGCAACGGATAGTTGGTAAATTAAGTTAGTTTCTAAGTGCAACTAGAAGGTATAGGCTCCAGCGTATTACTAGCCAATATGTCATTCGGGTTAAACAAATGCTAGCACATTTTTTTTGTTATAACGCGTAAAGGAACAGCTTTTCTTTAACATCAGCTCCAATAGTGTATACTGTTAGCCTCCCACGATTTAACCCTGAAATCTTCCTTGTAAACCGTGTTTATATTCACCAGTGATTAAAAAAAATAATACTATTATATTCGAGCCATCGCATTCATACTTCATTGACTATGGCTTCCACCAAACTGTCTACACAAATAAATAACGGTAGATGATCGGGGATTCTTTACGTCGCGCTTCAAAGGCCAGCATAATAAGCATTTGCTACACGTCAGAAGTCACCCGTATCATTCCAGAGAGCACGATCTCTACGGTGCCTTTTGAAACCAAAAATAGTTTTCACTTTTGTTCATTTCTACTCATTGGAAGGGCTTCAGATTTCAGAGTTGATTTTAAGGAGAGTGCGCTATGCTTAACTGTCGAGCAATTCAAATATGATATTTGAAAGGTGAATCTCCAGCGGTGACCCACCCCCCCCCCCCCCCCCCCCAGCCTGAATACAAGAGGGGTCAGGACCCCCCTGACCCCCCTGTGATTTACGCCTCTGCTTTAACGTGACACTCCTTGATCACTAGTGATCCTCAGAGGTTCTGGAATAACTTTCACTCAGAACCATCATCGCTATGAGAACGATGTGAGGGAAAGAAAAATCACTCTGTCTGACACAATGAACGAGCACTCCCCATCAGTTTTAAATACCAATAACGGCGCTATGCCTTAACTGACATCATTACGTGGGCCACACATTCAACCGCCAGAGATAACGAACGAAGCCATTCTGTCATTGCAGCTGAACATGAATAAAGCAGTTGGACCTGATAAAATTTCAAAGTTACCAGGAGATATGCCGAGGTGCAATCGATAGAGTGGCGCATCATCCGCGAATCGTTCTCATTTGCACGCCTACCTTACGAATGTAAAACGGCTACGACAATCTGAATTAATGAACGGCAATACAAACGGACCTTCTAACTTTCGATCAGTATCACTCAGCAGTGCGACATAATATATATATATATATATATATATATATATATATATATATATATATATATGCAATGCTATATGTGAACATGTCAGCCAGAGGTTGAGAATGTCACCATATATATATATATATATATATGGTGACATTCTCAACCTCTGGCTGACATGTTCACATATAGCATTGCACGGCGCCGAGCAGCGGCTCCGTTTACACGACCACCCCAGGAGGTGTCCAACTCTCTCACAGGCTCGAACGGTGTCTTCGCGACACGAGCCGTTGTCCGGTCCGCGCGACAGCGGGTTCCTTCTCCGCAGAACATCGTGTGGACGACGAAATCTCGTAGGCTCTTGCAAAGAGTACGTTAGACTTGCTGCAAAAGAAACACCTCAGTGCAGACATATATTGGACGCAGGTATGCATCGAAAAATATCGGTGTTCTTTGGTCTATACCCACGAAGGTGGCCTGCAGCAAACGACGCGCCGCCGGATGCCTTCAGCGACGGCTCGGATGCGAGTGATCCGACGTCGAGTCCCAGCGAGTCTTAGCGTCGAGTCACGCAAAGACTCCGAAATCAATAGTTGATACAAAACACAGAATACCGAGCAGAATGTACGGTGCGCAAAAAGACTACCAATGCTTTGGTTATAGCAAACGATATTAATAATAGTAACTACAGTGTTAACACGTTCAGAGTCGGGATTCTGTGGCTGCTCCGCACCATGCAGTGACCGCATTCTTCCTCGCTACTTAATAAGAAAAAGAATAAAAGTATGTACGGCCGGATCATGAGCTTTTTTCATGACACAAGAAAACTTTTGTTAAACTAATGTCTCAACCACTGCTCGAAATTGGTCCCGTTAACGTAGGCGAGGCCTACAGGCCATGAGCTATATACAGGCGAACGTGGCAGTCGATGACGACGGCACTCCTCCGTGTACATTGGTGCACTGGTACTGAACTCAGCTCCTCCTTTTAAGCATTGAGTATTTCAAGGCAGCTTCCACACACGCATATACAGCAATGTGAATATGCCATTCAAGCAAATGTTCGGCCAAACGTCTCAATACCGTACAGGCACTGCGCTCTAACGTGAGAGTGCAATAAGTTGCTCCAAAGGTGCGTAATATATTATGTAGAATTGATCGCTGCAGCGCCCATTATAATTCGGACAAGAGAGTATAGAATTTGTGCTTAGATTAGTAATGCAGTGGACACCTCATAGTCACTGGTAAACGGGACAATACGTGAATCTCTTCCGATGCACACAGGCTCCGTCAATCGGTTAGCCTTTCTACTCGACCGTAAGCGGACATTTGAAAAAAAAAGAAGAAAAAAGAAAAAGAAAAAGCTCGAATATGACATCACCAATTTGGACGATTTCATTCTAAACACAAATATACAACCATTGTTGGAAATTTCGCAGGATTCCACATTTCCTTTTTTTTTTCTTAACATTTCACGACGATATATCATGCGTGTATAGCCTTTTCCCACGAGAGATAGCTATATATATGCAGTCACTAGCGTTGAAAGCTGGTCGAGTTGGTACGGGATCATCTTCGAACACACTGCACAGCTGGACAGGATACAAAGAGGAGACAGACGAGCGGAAAAAAAAAAAAAGGAAGAAAGAACTACAGTCGGTGGAAACCTGTTGCTCTGTATATGAGCTCTCTTGTCGTCCCGAATCGCTTACATTCACTTCTCTGTTTCTTCGCTGTTTACGACGAAGGCGTGCCTCATTGACGACTTCGCCCAGCGCGAACCGCTTCGAGATGCACTGCACGCGCCGCTTTTCTTTTTCTTCCACTCTGCTGTGCAGTGAACGCAGCACCCATCGCACGAAATGGCATTCGCGTCCTGCTTACTTGCATGTGAACGAAAGAGCACGCTGCATGCTTTCGGCAGACGCCTCTGCCCTTGGAAACACGATGTAGGGGAAAATTAAAGCGGTTAGTCCGAAGCCAGCACATTTGTCGTCCTTTTTTTTTTTGCATATCGCGAGAAACTCTAATCGGCTTAACAAATTCGTCGTCGCGATGTTTCTTTCATTATGTTTCAGTCAGCGTGCTTCATTAATGATTAATCTGATTCACGCCTTTTGTTTAAGAAGAGGCCACGATGGCGTAGGCATTTGTGTCGAGACAAGATGGACAGTCTTTGCCACGTGATGTCGTGGGCGTCGGCAGGGGGCTGCAATAGGGGCACTTGCCCCCTTCAAGCTACGCCAGCACTTGCCCCTCACCCAAGCTACACCAGCACTCGCCCCCTCCCCCGGCCGCGATGCAACAGGGGTTTGCACCCCCCGAGACAAAATCCTGCCGACGCCCGTGCGTGATGTAGTAGAGACTGTTCTATAGGTGGTCGAGGAAAGTGGGAAATAGAGGTCTATTCGTTCACCTAGAAGCCGCTTGTTTTTTTCTTAATTTAGACAAAAATGAGGATTTCGACCACCGAATTCGCATAGTTGCTATATTACAAGATTGTAGGTAGAAACAAACCTCTATGCAAAGTAATAATCCCCTTCGTTGTCTGCTGAGCATTTTCCATATATCGAATAATTGGGCACTTGACTGGAAAGCTTGCAGACTAGTTGCGAGTTTAATCGTAAGTGACGAATTGACACGTTTCTTTCTTTACCCTTCCGACGGTCTACGCCGACAGGCAATGCTCGAGGCAAAAGACGCGAGGTAAACTGAGGTATGTGTAGGCTAGTGTCATTAGTTTGACGTATACCGCTTGCAGGAGAGCACTCACGGACAGACATGCAAAAAAGCAAGAAAGTGTTTCGTTATATGTACGCAAAATGGACATCCTTAGGTTTACCCACAGCATATATGTATACCCTCAAAGGCAAACACTTGGTTAAAATATGTGAGAATTAAGGTTGACGGGCACTTTTCTACCTGATGAGAAACAGAGTGTTGTGGTGTCGCATAAATTTACTGCTGTATCGGTTGTTTTTTCTTCTCGTTCGCGAGATTGCCTGCTGAACGCTCGGCACACAAAACAGGCTATTTTGAGGAAGGGCGTTTCTTTCGAGCTGCGGGCCGCGTGTTCCGGTATGCGATGTCATTCGCGCCGGGAAGTCCCCCGCTCTGCATGTCGCGGAAAAGCGCTCCGTGACTAGAACCTCTAATCGATTGGCCCAACCTCTGGGCACGAGTAGCGAATGAGACTGCGACTTGCTGCTTGGCTCCGCCGTGGTCCGTCACTGCATGAGCTTGTTTCATAGGCAAGCGAGCAGATGACGTAGCAGGTTGGCTGACTGTCCATGCTAAGACCGTGAACAGAGCACGGTGGGTTCGTTAGGCGCCCCTGTCTTGAGGGGGTGCAGCCGGGGCGCCGGGAGGGGGGAGGGGGGTCCGACGCCGGCGTTCGATTGGAGGGGGGTCGCCGCCGGCAGATGTCGCCCTCGGCGGCGGAGGGCCCGGGGCCGTGGGGCCCCGCGGGGCTCAGTCAGCTCGGCGACAGCGTCCCGTGGGGCAGGCCGGTGTGAGCGCGGGCACCTGTTGCAGCGCACCTGTTGCGAGCTCGGTGGGCCCGCAGCTGATCGATCGGCCATGCACCTGCTGGACGTGGTTCGCAGCTGGCGGGACTCGAGGCGCCTCGTGCTGCTCATCGTAGCCGTGGCCCTGCTGCTGGACAACATGCTGCTCACCACCGTCGGTGAGTGGGGGGGGCACGCCCTATCGATTCAGACCCACCGATCGATGCGCTCCCCGCAGTGCCCATCATCCCCAACTTCCTGTACGAACTGAACCGACCCGCGGACAAGAACGACAGCGGCGCCGATGGCGGACCTGCGCTTCTGCTGAGTCCACCCCAGGCCACGGACAGCAGTGACTGGGAAGTGCCCGGCCGCACGCTGGTGCCGCCGGCGCCCACCGAGCCCGAGCCGGCACCCGCGTATAGCACGCTCAGCCCCCAGGAGATGAAGACCCGCCACGACCTGCTGAATAACGAGAATGTCGAGGTGGGCATCATGTTCGCCTCCAAGCCAGTCGTCCAGGCGCTCGTCAACCCGGTCGTGGGACCGCTGACTAACCGCGTCGGCTACTCACTGCCCATGTTTGCTGGATTTCTCATCATGTTTGTGTCGACACTCGGTGAGTACGCGGCGCACCAATCGCTGCCCTTCCTGCGCTGATTCATGGCGCACCCGCTCGCGCAGTGTTTGCGGCTGGAACAAACTACGCCACGCTCTTCCTGGCGCGTACGCTGCAAGGCGTGGGCTCCGCATGCACCAGCGTGGCCGGCATGGGTATGCTGGCCGAGAAATATCCTGATGACCGGGAGCGTGGCAACGCCATGGCCATCGCCATGGGTGGCCTCGCCCTGGGAGTCATGATCGGACCCCCATTCGGGGGCGTCATGTACGAGTTCGTCAGCAAGAGCGCCCCCTTCCTCGTGCTCGCAGCCATAGCGCTACTGGACGGCCGTGAGTGCCCGAGGGGCTTCGTTCAAATCTGTTCCTTGAACTGGCACGTTCCCAGACAGCAGCGATGACACGTAATCACGAGGCTAACTATTGAGCATGACACTTGAGGCTAGCAATCGAGCACGCTCTGCTATGCGCCGGATCTTCCGCAAATCCGCTTCTCTCAGTATTGCAGCTGGTGGTGTTGCGGCCAAGGATGCGGCGGGACATCGAGCAGGGCGCCTCCCTGAAGGCGCTCGCCCAGGACCCGTACATCTTGGCTGCGGCAGGAGCCATCACCTTTGCGAACCTGGGCATTGCAGTGCTGGAGCCTTCGTTGCCGCTCTGGCTGATGGACACTATGCAGGCGCCCCGATGGCAGCAAGGCGCCGTCTTTCTGCCGGCCAGCATCTCTTACTTGGTTGGCACAAACCTTTTCGGCCCAATGGGCCACAAGCTGGGCCGATGGCTGTCCTCCATGATGGGTCTCTTCATAATTGGCATCTGTCTCGTATGCGTAAGTACGTGCGTACACTGGCACGGCGACCGCGCTTTTCTCAAAATGCACCTCGCCGCTTACAGATTCCTATGGCAAAGAACGTGAACCACCTAATCGTCCCCAATGCTGGAATTGGTTTCGCCATCGGCATGGTTGATTCTTCCATGATGCCCATGTTGGGGTATCTCGTGGACATTCGGCATTCGTCCGTATACGGCAGCGTGTACGCTATCGGAGACACTGCATTCTGCGTCGGATTCGTCCTCGGTGAGTGGCATCAGTCAGCGCGATGATTGTATGCAGTACGGGTGCGCTCCATCCACTCAGTGGGTGGAGCGCCCCCTATACTATTTGGGAAAGCTTTTTCGCAATAAAGATAGTTGCGAGTTAGCGCTCGTCCTACTCTCTGTGTGCTCTTCTACGACCCGCACCAAATTCGCGCTCCGCATTTTAGTATATGAACCAACTAGCCCAGCAACAAGTTCTATCTCTGCTTCTTGGTGGGAACCACTTAAGATACCTTCGGGCCTTCATTTTGACATTATACATCCATGCCATGCTTTCTACAGCGTGGTAAGTCGACTGAGTTGGTAACTGTTGTTGGGTTACAGGCACATCGTACTGGCCATTGACCACTGCGTTAATGAAACGTTATATTGCGAAAAATGTCTCCAGCAGCTGGTGAGCAGTACATTTGTTCTTGGCGAGAACGAACATCGAATGGCGTGTCACTGTAGCATCTCTTCGTGCGAAAGAGACAAGAAGATAAAATTTATTGAGTGAAGGGCAGAAGAGTCGTGCATTCCTCCCGCCACCTTGCTGTACGCTGGGTGGAGCATTAAGTTTGTCGTGGTTGTTTATTGTGCGCTTCTGGAGCGGTTCTGGACTGATTGTGTCATGCTTTCTGGGGGTGTTAGCCGTACGTGAGTCGGGCAAAGGTGACGCCGGGTGTAACGTTTGACATAAGCTCTCGTTGTTTGCTCACGGCTCGTACGTACGCTCGCTTTATTTCGGTACTATTGGTGTTAGCTGCTCATGCGTACGCGTATTTGAATATTAAGTGGATGACTACACATATCAGGAGAGAATGGGATTTTGCCTCTAGCTAGTAGCAATCTCGGGTTGTGCACGGATACGCATGTGGTGTGCTTGTACTATGGCATTATCTACTTGATTTGTACTTATCGCGCAGCGTCTGTGTTTTTAATGGGAAACCGGCGATACAGACTCGTACAAAAGATAATTACACACGCACAGTAGGAGCGCTGGGTTTGCAGTGACAAGGGGAAAGTTTTCAGCAATCCGTCCTGCCCACTGCGTTTGCGTACGAGTGGGCATGTTTTACAGGTTTCCTGTTAATTCATATCAACTCACTTAGCAAGAAGTGCTGTGATAGAAGTGCTTGAAGGCAATATCCTGAGCCCTATCACAAGAATATTCCAATAATAATAATAATATCTGGGGTTTTACGTGCTAAAACCACGATACGAATATGAGGCACGCCGTAGTGGAGGGCTCCGGAAATTTTGACCATCTGGTGTTCTTTAACGAGCACTGACATCGTACACGGGCCTCTAGCATTACGCCTCCATCGAAATGCCACCGCCGCGGCCGGGATCGAACCCGCGACCTTCGGGCCAGCAGCCGCGCACCGTAACCGCTACACCATCGCGGCGGACCAAGAATATTCCAGGGTGCTTTCTAAGGTTTCGGATACACCACACCACTAAGAAAACTAATCGAGCGAATAGTGTACAAAATGCATACCTGCCAAGTCTCCCGGATTACCCGGGAGACTCCCGGATTTTGAACGTTTCTCCCGGTTGTACATCCAGTTTTGCCCCGCGCGTCCAGTGCATTGCGCGTCCCGTGCGTCACGGTGACGCGAGATGGGACGTTTCGCGTACAGATGCGCTACACGCAATTTAAAAATTGATCCTAAATGTGTTATAGGTTATATCAGCCGTTAATATTTCGTAGATGATGCGTTTGTGTACACACAAATCTATCCCACAAGTTATCTCGCCTTCAAAATTTTGTGTCACTACTGCTTTAAGTGGAGAGCCCAGCACTTAAAAGGGTAGCCGTTACCGACGTCTGTCGAGATAGCGCGTTCGCCAGCGCTCGCGTCCGTCCCCGTCTCAACGGCGCCCCTTATGGTCCCTTGCCCGACGAAATAACTGGTAAGCAAGCGACGACAGGCCTCGCACGCGGAGCGATGTTATCGCATGTGCCCTTCGCGCGACGGTGACGGCCGGGTCGTTTCATCTCTGCTTCAACCGCGTTGATCCCTAGCGCTAGCGCGCATTTACTCGCACGTGAAACAGACGATGCGTAAGCGATGTTATCGGTTTGGACTCTGTACAGATCAGCGGCGACCGCAAAATCCCGCTGACAGTGTCCATATAATTGCTATCGCAGTAACCCCCCCCCCCCCCTTGTTGAGTAGATCTCCCGGATTCCGTTTCTCCAAACTTGGCAGGTATGAAAATGTGAATTCCGAACCGAGTTTATAGCGAAATAATATGCATTGTAAGAAGTTCAGGTCTCAATCTGAAGTGCTTTCTGCTGTTCCAATGTCTCTGTAGCATTCCAGACTGATATATTCCACTTGCCTGAAGTTTTGAAAATGCGCTCGGCCAATGCGTGTGTTGTAACAGTAAGCTCTCGACGGGACGAATGAGCGGTATCAATTTTTGTGTGTAAATAAACTACAAGAGGGTGTCAACAGTTAAATTCGATGACACAACCTCTATACATTCGGTATATGGATATAAAGTATTTCAGGATGCTAAACGCAAGGTTTACGATGTCTTTCTTGAGTAAACCAGCTTGGGAATGGGTAATGGAACTTTCATATACTCTTGAGTGAAACCTTCAAGTGGCGTGAGGGCGTTTTTGGAACTACCTGGAGCAAATAAAATCTATGACGCGCAGTATCTCCACACGTTCACGAAAGCTAAAACGCTGGCCCACTTTATTATATAGTAAAAAGTTGGAGGCTGGAAAGTATATTCGCTCCTTATAAAATTTGACTGGAAACGCCTCGCGTTGGTTACTTGGTAAACAGTGGGCAACTATTTATTACGCATGCAGTAACATGACGCTAGCCTAGGTCGTATGAAGAGATCGTCTGTAATTGAACAACGCGAGTAAGAACGATTTGTGAAGCCTATATAGCTTCCGTCGATGGACTTCTCGAAGCCTGCCGCAACAGATCGAAGCAGGAATATTCGTCATCCGCAAACGAAGAAACACACAGCGTCGAGGCGATGAGCTTAAGTAGCTTTCTTCGCTTTTTCTTTTTTATCGCGAAACCACAAACCAATGCTTTGCCGCGCATATTTCGCGGCTGGCCCTACCTTGCCTCTAGCAGTATGGCCGCATGAGAAAAAGTGCTAATGTAACCTCGTTGGGCACAGCGCGCCAATATGCTGTTTTCTCCCAGAATTCCTTCGCCATTTTGATTTAGCGTCACACGTCAAGTGATCACTAGAGGCCGGATTTTCAGGCATTAAATAAGCTAGTTTTAGGCGCCAAAAATAGGCACGCAAAAGAACGTTTTAGGCTTCCAAAACTGTAACTATAGGCGCAATAAATTTTCACATAAATGTAAATAACTTCAAACGAAGACGTGCGCGACTTCTATCTACGACAGGAAAACAAAAATGTCATTGCTTAAGATGGCACAATGGCGCCAACAGTTGAACATATCCGTGCAATTGTGCTTTTGTCCCGCACGGTTCGCAGAACACGGTCTTTCCCGTGTTCTGCACGGTGATACAAGTGTCCACTGTCGAATCAACACACTCCTGGGTGTATTTTCGGCATTGCTGAGAAGGGCAGAGCAGGAGCAGATAGCCAGATCGCTAAAAGATCAGAAGGGAGGGATTCCTCCTATTGGCCGGGGTCGAATCGCGTAGAGCCAATTTCTCCTGTGTCAGTGAACCATTGGCGTAGCCAGGGGGCGGGGAGGGGGGGTGAAACATTTAAGTTTTGCATGTGTATATATATACACACACATTCACACTCACGCACGAACATACATGAAGTATTGTTTACCCCCCCCCCCCCACCACACACAATTCTACTGCAGTGAACACATTACAAGTAAATTACAACAAAACAAAAGCCGCGCGCATGGCATTTTTATTTCTTTATTTGCTCTTCACTCTCCTTTCCAATGAAGCGGTCTCCGCGGTCTCGCATTCGCCAATTTCTCGCGCCATATCAGTGCGGCGGCGAATGCTCGCCGGCGTGTCCCACTTCGCTGCTGCTAGCGGTTGTTTCCGGGAGATGGCTGAACTAGAGGACTAGGTTGGACCCCATAGAGTTCGGAACAGTCAATGTTGCGCGGTAACTACGAATAACGGGCTGAAACTGCACCCGGGAGCGAAACTTGAGGCTAAATAGTGCTCATGTAAGCGCCAATTTTGAAAATAGGCATTTGTAAGCGTTTAGGCACAAATGCCAAAACTAGGCATTTATAGGCACTATAAAAACACTATAAAAGCCCTTCTTAACTCTAATTCATGCTCAGATATTCAAAGTGGCACGATAGGAACGCAAGGAACAAAATAGGCATTTGCCTAAATTTATCCGGCCTCTAGTGATCACATCGCCCCCTTTACGCGGAAAATTTTTCTTACGTAAGCGCTGTTCGCGATTCGCCAGAACACCTATCGCCATCGTGAATGATGGGCGCTGGCCAATGGGGAAACGTTCTTAGGAAATAGGGCACAAAACTCTTGCGCTATAATGGTTCGTACAAGAGAAAATTTCAGCCGATTCTGATGCTGGGCACGTTATTGGCGGAGGTGCCGTGTAAAGGGCATCTACGAACGCGAAGCGTTGTGAATACGGTGAAAACACGCCCACGACTGCGCTTGGAGACACCATGAAAGATTAGGGACCATGTTCACAAAGATTCATAAACGCCGTTCGTCAATGGCCAGCCGCCTTCGCTAATTATAGGTGTGTGTCCAGTATCAGGATTATTTCACGTTTCCGAGTTTATCCTGTTTACAAAACGGCGCCACGAAGTAAGACAAAAACACGAAGGAGCGCACGGAACACAAGCGCCGACACATCGGCGCTTGTGTGCTCTTTCGTGGTTTTGTCTTACTTCGTTTCGTAAATAGGAATCCTTACCAACTAGCCCAATTGTCAGTCCTACTAGACCGAGTTTATCGTGGTTTTCTTACACTTTTATGACATACTCGACGTAGCAGGCTGCGAAAAAAAAAAAAAGTTTATGGCAGCGTCGCACGAGTGGTGCCGAGCCTGAAGGAAGGGCGCAGCTGGGTGGTATCTCTTGTTGCTCTTTATTTTTGCTTTCTCCTTCTGTCTGTTTCTTGTATCTCTTTCTGTCTCCCTCTATCTTTCTCGCCCTTTCTTCTCTTTCTCTCTCTCTGCAACTTACACGAAAGTCTAAGTTGACGCGAGTTTCTGCTTTTGGCACCCATCAAATTGAGGCGCCATGGCCGAGAATCGAACCCGTGTCCTCGACCTTAGCAGTACAAGGCCGAAGCCGCTAAGTCACCTTGGCAGCTGTTCGGTGCAAATAAGTGTTCGCACTTGCTTGTTGCGATATACCAGGACATACGTATACAAACGAATGGTGCTAGCTAAAGTAAACAACGACAAGTGTGTCGGATTGTTCTTCTGGCGTTGTTTTTGCAGAGTCAGCATGCATGATTTAGACGTAGTCTTCCTCCAGCTGGTTGTGACTATTTGTTATGGGTATTTGCCATGTTCGACGCTCCATATCATTGTTTATATGTATACATGTATACAACTCATTTGTGTCATTGACTCCACCTTTACAGACTTGGCAACGGGTAATTACGCGCCGATAACCTTCACTTTTGTCAATAAGAACCGATACGCGATGCACGCGATGTCATCATTGTCTGTCGCACTATGATATGCTGTGGAACGCCTCCCCCGTGGCCTCGCAACTACGTCGTGTGTATGTTTGCGTGTTTGCAGGGAATTATCGTCTATAACGCATACTTCATACCGCCGGCGCTATTTTTGATTTTTGATTTCACGACCACCTAACACATCGCACGCAAACAGATCGCCATCTTGTTACGAAGAATTTTCATGCGATGCGCACAACGTAATCCTCCTTAATTGCTGCATTGGTTTCATAGGCCCCCGAAATGCATGCAAAAAACGCGACTGCTTTCAGAGCTTATGAGTAGCGTTGTTGTTGCGCAATATCTCCCTCGTGTGAGCTATCCAGGTACATAAAAATTCGATAAAATGAGCCACGCTTTCTTTTTTGAACCGCTGCGTCACATGAATATCGGGAGCGTTCTACTTAAACAGGTCGGGATGTGCTGCTGTGTGGAAGTACTCGATGAATAGTAATGGGTGCCCTCCTACGTCACTGAAACCGCCATGTTGGAGCACCGCATGGTGGGACGCGAAGTTTGTGATGTCACGTTTATCATATCATTACATCGCATGCAGGTTCTTTCGTTATTCACGCGCAGAGGGCAATCAAGTTGCGGCCGCGTCGTTATCACATCGAAGCAGGTTAACAGCAAAGTGATTATGCTGCCTTTACGTCATCAAAGCCACCATGTTGGTGTACCAGTACGTTAAGAAGCTGCGTCCATGACGTCACGTGCAAGCTATCTATATTCACTCTTCAGTGAGGCAAGGGTGTGCGCTTTTTGCTCTTTATACAGAACATTTAAATGAAATTTTCCAGAATACGGTCACAGGCTTTTGTTATGGCACTTCATTAGTGAAAGTACTTGCTTATATATGTGATTGATGTTTGGTTTCTAGTCTCAGATAAGTAGAGCGTCGAAGGAGTAATAGGGATAATGCAGTCGATCTATCGAACTTTGGCGACATTGACTGAGATATATGCAGACGCTGTGTTCCCCTTAGTCAGTTTCAATATGGCAATTCACGTTGCTCTGAATGTGGTATAAAGCCTTGGCACGCATCTGAGGCCGAAGGTGAACAAGTGAATTGTCAATCTGCCTCCTTCAGCTGTGTGTGTGTGTGTCTAATATATATATATATATATATATATATATATATATATATATATATATATATATATATATATATATATATACTTTCGCGATTTCACACATCGGTTTCTACGGAAGGGGCTTCAATGCCATGTCTCAGTTCACTCGCCTCCCCTTCTTGGGTGCTCCGTTGTTGAAAATTTGCTCTTCGTATGGGCTTGAAAAAAAACCGATGCTGTTTTCAGCATCCATTTCATTTAGCTTAAGCCGCAAAGGCGTTGTTGCGGTATTCTATTGGCATGTTCTTTTTTGTTCCATATCACTATATCGTACAACACTTGAAAATCCTCGCTTGCCTGATGCAATGGATTGTGTTAATACGTGCGTCTCCGAGACCAAAAGCTTTATTCTTTAAACTTCATACCTCGGCTATTTCTCTGCACAGATGATGGAAGGCCAAATGCTTTTTGTTCCCTGGCCATAAATGGCAGGTTGTGAAAAAGAAGAAACTGTTGATCACTGCGTTATTGATTGTTCTGATGCAGTGTTTACTTTGGGATGTTCTGCATGAACATTAAAGAAAGAGAGAGTTCAATATTAATTACATTACTATCAGGTACCTTGATCTGACAAAGGATAATCCTTACCGTAGTACATCATATTCTTTATTAGCTTGCATAATCGCTGGAGAACAAGAATGACATAGATATATAGGAATAGCGAACCGCTGCGAGCGACAAAGAACATTCTTTGAGGAACAAATGATTCAAGCGTTCTAGTGATCCCCTTGACTAGATTCATGCCTCAGAGTTGCGCTTAAAGCTGCGTCTGTGTTTAGCAGAAGTGCATCGGTCTTTCTTTCTGTAATAGCGTAAAAAAGTCGCGCGATATCTCAGTGGTTAGCGCGATCGACTCTTATAAATGTACAGTCATTTACTACCATGGGTTTAGATTTAAGTTGAGTAGCCAGGAACCTCGTCTTTTTCTTCACGCTTTGGCAATGACGAAGCTGACTTTCTTTTTATTATGTGTTGATTAGAAGACGTTGACGCTTTTATGTAGCGCCGTCTACTTCTTTTCGCAGACAATAGGATTATTAAATATCCCAGCCATGAAAAAAAAGAAACTACACAAAATCGCACCTAGAGACAGCTTGACAGTCAGGGCACTGCAATTACCATAAGCGCAATGCCCATTCACAGAGTGACACTAAAGACGACGCAAAATACAGTCCAGGCACGTAACACTATATATACAGTTCACATAAAAGGCAGTCACAAGAAGGTTGACGAGGTGGCCTGACGAAGGCACAAAAATTTAAGGAAACTTCCATGAACAGAATTATCCGAGATATGCGTAGCGCTATGATGGTCTTGCTTACGCGGCTTGTTATTGACGACAACGTGAGGCAACATTGTGTTTCACATTCCACATCCTCCCCCATGCACGTGTACCGTGTACCTCTTGTGCGCGCCTTGCCCATCCTCGTGTTTCCCGTTGTACGTATTTGTTCCAAACAAACAAACAAACAAACAAACAAACAAACAAACAAACAAACAAACAAACAAACAAACAAACAAACAAACAGACAGACAGAACAGACAGACAGACAGACAGACAGACAGACAGACAGACAGACAGACAGACAGACAGACAGACAGACAGACAGACAGACAGACAGACGGAACAAGACAAGACGACAAGGACGAGCGCTTTTTCCGTCCGTGTGTCATTTTTTGGGCTGCAGTTCTTTGCAATCCAACACTGCCTTGCCAACACGAAGCTATGGCTGCAAGGCCCAACTCAAGAGAGTGGTAAGCTGGGCTAGTTGGTATGTATTCATAGTAATAAACAGCGCGAAAAACTATAGACAAAAACGGGACGAGCGCCCAACTCGCCACTTTAACGTATTTGTTACTAGCATAATGAGTACAGATCTACGAGTGCTAATGTATGACACGTAATTACGTCCTCGTTATAGCGCCACACCTGCCATCCGCTGTCAAGCGCGCACACAACGTACTGCGCCAATGCTACCCTTCTGTTGAGAAATGGGTCAATAACGAGTGGCAGGTCAGCCAGGTATGGCACGATCTTCGGTACTGTCCCACATGTTTCGGCTACCAATTTTTCTTACTGACTCGCCCAATAATTGCACCCATTAAAGCCGTCGTTGGCTGGTGCTGACGGTGTCAGTGGACGTCGTCAGCGTAACGGAATTGAACGGGCGGGACAAACCCAATTTCGAGCACTTAACTGCCGTCGCACTAAAACGAAAGGAGAGCATTAAGTGACGGAGTTGTGCAGATGACCGCGAAGGGAAACGAAGCGATGGCTTCGAGGCACTTTCGCCGTATCTGTGCCGGAATCAGCGAGCGGTAGGACGGACGTGACATTGCCCGCCGAAACTCACGCTCTCGGCAGGGTTGTCTCTCTAACGGGAATACGCTAACAAGGAGCGAGATTGTCCGTTTTTTACTTGCGGGCGTGGCTGACTCGTTGCGAACGAGCAGGTAGAAACCGCCAGCCTTCGTCGCTTTGACGTAAACCTACGCTGCTTTCAGCAATCCATGCTCGGTTGAAATTCTTTTGATCAGCTTATTTTTTGAGCCTGTAGGCTCGGCGAGTTTTCCGAAGAAAAAGAGGTGAATAGTGGATAACGGTGATTTCTCTAAGCATATTGCTTTTCCTTGAGTAGCAACTCTAAATCATCAGTGGGCAGAAGCAAAAAAAGAAAAGAAAAGAAAGAAAAAGAGCCTCAGTAACGCTCGAATAGAAAGACACCAAGAAAAACCGAGTGAAGCGGCGTCAAGTATTTTTCAAAGCAAAATATGCAAATGGACATCATGCGTAGACGCCTCTTGTATAAGATAATAATGGACCGGGATGGTGTAGCGAATCTACCCTGATTTTTTTTTTTTTCATTTTCGCGCTTCGTGAGTGGTCCGAGTGGCGATGGATGATAAGAAAGAAGGATAATATATCGAAAAGGACCGTTGCGTTATCCTGGCCTTATCCTTTACATGGCTGGACCTGCTGGGGGAGTCTCATGCACTTTTAAAACACAGTAACGAAGCTAATTTCCTGGACATTTTTATTGAAAACTTCCGGTACTGTTGTCAACCAAACGAAACACAACTGCGGGGCACACGATCGAGGTTGGGTATGTACAGTATTTCCATGTACCGGAATAATTCACCGCAAGAAGTACTGTTGGGATTTGGTTCCTTTAACTGATAACTTCTTTACGGAATGAGCCTCACATATTTTACATTTATCTAGCACGTGCCCGAGTTGTCTAAATCCATTATCCCTCCCATTTAACCAATAGTGTAGAAGTATGTTCGCATGCGCATGTAAAATAATTACTAGGGTTTGAAGTGCCGTGACCACGATGTGAGCAGCGAAACGTTACAAAGACTAAGCGACCGCGTCAGGTCCGGACGTGTACGTCAGCAGTGCAACTGTACGCATGTGCTATAATATCGTGAACGGTGGTACCGTGTTGTTCGAAGAATGATAGACATCCGTTTAGTGAAATTGCGGATGGTTCGAGAGTGCATGGGCACGGCTTATCTCGTCATATTCAAAGAAGCAACTTTTCATAAATGCACCGTTTCATATTATCTGTCACCATTGTTTCATTCATATACAGTTTGAGGAAATTGGTTCTCTCGAAATGGGCCTCATTCTTTAACGTTTACTCATTCTATTTCAGCCGTAACAGCCGTTAATCTTTGAGCCTTGTTTTGTGAACACTGGAGTGCCCGCTGAAACGTCGCGTCATAATGACAGCATTTGGTATTCGATCAGTAGAGTGCATGGTGTACGGTGCCCGTTTGTATTACTGGGGAACGCTGGCTGAAATCCCACCGCTTGATACGCTTTCCGTCACTTTTTTTTTCAATGAGTGTGACCCCAGAGTAGTCTTGGCTTCGGCGTAAACTTATCTGAAAAAAAAAAAAGAAAGTGTCGCATTAGAAGTCGCACAAAGCAGATAAAAACAAGAATTACAGTTTTGACACACTGATGGTTTCTCAAGTACTGGCGCTAAAAAAATTACAGCTTCTCGTGCTCAGGAGGGCCTGAGCTGTGCGGTACACGTTGCCGCGTGACAGTCAGGCATACTCTACGTGCCTTATTACGTTTACCGGATTGTGGATTTCCTTTCTGAAACCTATTAGAACGGAAAAGCGACTCACACACTCATTGCGGTTGTTGACGGAGTGGGTCGTGGGAACCGGTCTCAGAGCCGTGGCAGATGGTAGCTGCGTGGCACAAACATGTTTGTCGGCAACCGGGAATTTGTAAATGAAGCAGTCGCGTGCTCTTCGTCGACCAAACGTTGCTGCCGACCGAGCGATCGAACCGAGGTTTACGTCGTGCAACAGGTATAGAATTGAGCACAGTGAAACGGTGAGGGCGTTTGGGCTATCTAGCAGTACAGGTAGTCGAATGAGTGATGTCTATCGATACATTCTTTTCAGCGTAGAGTAATCGCCAGAGAAGGCGGATTGAAAAAAAAATGTTGTGATAGCATATTGTGCGAGTTATCGCCTCCTGCGCAAGAGGTGGATAAGTGGAGTGGCGTACGGTCATCGTGCCCACAGCCAAGCCGCGACGGCCAAAACCCGAGTCCGGTTTTTAGCGTAAGCAGTTAACGCTTCTGGGCCCAGGTTCACAAAATTGTCTTAGGCTAGAGAAAATTTCTGCGAGTCATGTCGCTGGACATATCATTAGCGAAGGCGGCCAGCCAATGGCAGGGAACACTTACGAAAAACAAGCTTTGTGAATTCGGTCCGTGATCCCTGTTACGGCTATTCTCTATGTTGCTGACAGTTTTTGTTGTTGACAATAATAACGCACATTTATTAAAAGGGTGCTATGTAGTGCTTTCGCATAGTCCATCGTAATCTCGCCATCGCGCTTTCCAACAGGGTCAGAACTACGTCGATAGACACTTACCCGTGGCAGTCTTTCTTGAACACATCATTTTCATAGCAAAATCGAGGAAGGAGCTCTAAAGAAGTAGTACACCCACCTACATTTCTAACTACATCGCGCGAGCGTCTATACCACACGATGTGTCAGCGCGTTACAACGGCGATAATCTGCAAGACCGGAAGTAGTATCGCGCAGGGGAATAAAGCATATCTCTTGCAAGCGTCGTCTGCTACGCTGTTCCTTTCAGGACGATGGACGCCCTATCCTGGTGTCTGGATCAGTGTCCTTAAGGAAATAAAAAGAAAACAAAAGCCGCGTGAATAAAATCTTACTAGCGCGACTAGGATTGGCGAAGCGAAATCGCTGTTGCACGCGAGCGTTTCAATTAAAAAAAAAGTTTCGTGACGTGGCTATCTGTTAGCGCGCGCAAGGTGGCCCCCGTAGATAACAAAGGCCGAGAGTGCTTCCTTCGGAAAAAAAACAGCATAGCAGACGATGCGTGCACTGGAGATCACTCCGTGCGCCTGCGCATATTGCCGCCGGTATCGCAGATTATAGTCGTCGTAGGCTTTCGCATATCGTGCGGTCGATGCCCACGCGATATAGTTAAGAATGTGTGAGGGTGTACATGGGTACACAAAATTTTTATTTATTTATTTATTCACAATACCTCAAATGCTCCAGTGAAGGGGTTTTACACGAGAGATGGGCTATTACAATGCGTTAATTGTGTCGATGCTCGATCGCTGCTTTGAAGTTGATGATACTGGAGTGGTCACAACGTAAGGAGGAAGGTCATTCTAATCTTGTGCTGTCTTGACAAAGAAGGATGAAAAGTGCGCGATAGTGTGAGCATTACAGCTTCTCCGTGGTTGACGCGGTCTGAATGGCGATGTGTTAGCATTTGTGCTCTTTCCAATTAGGCCACCGTATCGTTTAACATGTCCAGCGTCAGGATTACCTGAAAATTTCTGTTAGAACAGCACTAGCCTAATAGTTTTTTTTTAATGAATACGGATCCAGGACTGGTATTCAGTAAATTAAAACTACTGTAGAGTTTCACGTGTCGAAACTAGTGGCCGACTCCGGATTAATTTTGACCATCCGGGGTTGTTGCTGAGCGTGTGCCGTAAACGGTGTTCTTGCATTTCGCTCCCATCGGCCGCCGTAGCCGGGATTCGAACCCACGTACTCTGGCTTTGGAGCGCGACACGTACCTTACTTACGAAGCTACTACGGCGGGTATAATTAGTAAATACTAATCACGATATAGCAAGGGGATAGTGCTTTAGGTATTTTTAACCTCTGTTTTTGTTTGAAACCTTTGTGACAACCTGCAGCGTTTCGACCTTTTTCTCTTTTTCCTGCTTTTTGTTGTGAGCATGTATGTGATCGCAGCAGAAGAGAAACGTATAAAGTGACGCAAAAAAACACAACAATTAAAGCATCAGAAACTCTGTCGAGGGCAGAGCGCGTTATAATAGGCGCGCGCAGAGGATTTCGCGCGATAAGGCGCTTACTCACGCCTCCAAGGACGCGTATGTCGGCGGAAATTAGAGAGGTCTTCCTGCTGGCGAAGTTATACTCCGGCTGACGAGTATTTCACGATCCCCTCGATTCGGCTGCGCATCACGTCGCTTTCAATACGAGCTCCTTCTACATGCATTCTCACGCGCGCGCATTCTCAAGCTTCGTGGCACGCAGTTGGCCGCCTTACGGAAACTCGAGCGCTAGATGCGTCGCATTTTTGTTCCGCTTTTCGAGCAAAAAATCAGCAAGCCGCGCAATCAGGTTTTTGTCGTACACGCACGCTCTCTCTTCGAGGCGCGCTGCAAGAAGTGCACTTGTGCCTAAACATTCTCGAAGCATCTTGTCACACAAGGGCTCTCTCCTGAATATAATACTAGCTGCGTTATCTGCGAAAGATATTTGTGTTACTTACGCCGCTGACTTCTATGGTTGCCAAATTCTGAAGCTCAGACGTTTCAAAGTGGCGATATGCCAAGCACTCCCTTTTAGTTGAAGGATGCTTCTTACTCGCTGCAAGTTATTTGCTACGAGAGTGACAACAACCTAATCATTCCTGGCGCTTTCCAGATTAGAATTTATGAGTTGAGCCAAATATTAGCGACTGTCAAGACTACTGATAAGTAATTGCATTGCCTGCCCTATTTTACAAAAATCATCGGTTGCGATTCGCTTGTTTAGCGATGCGTTACACGCGGCTATGACCGTCGCGCGTGAGTAAATCGTTTGTGCGATGATGTGCGATCAGAGTTAAGTACGCTGTGCCTTGCGTGTTACACCGCATTTAACAAACATAATTCACTCATCTTCGTCTCAGCACGCAAAACTCAATTGGGTTCAAAACGGTAAAGGCGAGCAGTCGTATCGTGCCGTTCGCGTAGGGCGTATACTGCTTAGGATAAGTGCTGAGCCACATGACGCGCGAAAGTGCTTGCTGGAGCATCTCCTCCGAGTCAGCACACACAGCGATGATAGCAGTTTTTTCTTTATTTTTTTTTACCGATTGTACTACGTCAGAGACGGCGCGTGCCATACGACGTCGTGGATAATGCGCTAAATTTCAGTGACACCTACATGGGAGCGTGCGACAAAAAGAGTGGTTCACACTTTCGAAGCCCCGCACGTTCTATTAATCGTGTCCTAAAGGTCACTTGCACATATAAGCAGTCAACTGACGACACCAGTGCACCTTATACGAGAGCTTAATGCTTCACTGGGACTTATCCGGATTATCCCGTAAAGACAACGCCAAGCCCCACCTAAGCCACTGGTAGCGGCACAGCCGCCACTTTAAAGGAAGGTGTCGCAGACTCGATCACGAGGAAAAGTGCTTACAAATAAATTAAGCTACTCGTGGAGTGGCGGCTTTGCGAAAAACTGGAGATGTCGGCTCGTGCGAGGAAGGCGTCGTATCATCTACCGCCGGTCTGTGCAGACTGGAGTGTCGGTCGTCCTTGCACTCTGAGCTGAAAGCCGGCAGTCTGTGTACGATTTAGCGCAAGGCATATGTTAACGCGGAGCCTCTTCCGAGGCATACTTCTACGTTTAAGGCTATGCATAGCGTTTTTGTTCAGAGAATACAGATTTTTTAAAATTAAAAGACTGTGACATTAGGTCACCTCTCGTCTTCGCAAACGATCTCTTCGTCGAGGCGTACCTTGCCACACCTAAAGTTGCGTTGCAAAACTTGTTAACTTTTTATCATCAACTTGAGGGCAGTTGTTCGTTTGGGAAAGTTGTTGGGCGTCACGATTTGTGGTGTACCTATTTTTTTAGAAACGAAGAAAAATCTAGTTAGTTGATATATAAATAGTCAAAGTTCAAAGGCGATATCGAAACCAAGCCGCGCATTAAAGGCGAGCGCTCCGGTACGCCAGACCGCAACTTTCCGTGACGAGGTAGTGACGAAATTTGATACATGATGCATGTTTTTATTTGTACAACCTTGAATAAAGCTTTCAATCCAGAAAATGTGACCGGACACCAGGTGTTCATCGGTGCGAATTGTTATCGAACTAAATGGTTCAGCGGAAAAGCCAGCTTCGTTTACACGAATACTTAGTGCATGTGCGCGCTTTTTCATGGCTTTCGCCCTTAATTTAACCTACAGTATGAATGTGCCGTTCCACAATTCAAAATGGCAAACATGTAATAATATAATAATAATAATAGTAAAGACAATCGTTGCAGTCTTTTGTTGGATAAAAGCACTTAGTCTCATTCGCAGGGTGATACAGCGCCTCATGTCTGCCTGCGAATGAGGATAAGCGCATTTAGCCAACAACGCAACTTACGCCTTTCAGCATGTCCATTCAGTATTGATAATAACAATCGCTTGGGCTTTACGTGCCAAAACTCGTGCCAAAATTATAGTGGTAACGTTGTTGGTCATCCGGAGAACGATTTACTGCCAAATTTACCAAACTTTTGCTGTTTTCAACTGAAACCAATAGGATCACAGAGGTGGACTTCCTCTCACAAAGTCTCTAAATGCAGAGAAGCCAGCTTTAAAGGCGCTTATTATGCACGCGCAGACATGTTCAATCACGCCCGAGTTCCCAACGCCTGTACGCGCACTGGTTCAAATCACGACATCTTCCTTTCGGTACAGCCCCAGAGAAGGCATTTTGTTATTCAGCTTCATTGCATCGACGTTCGAGCCTGCAGTTGCCGCTCAAGCCCCGTGTGCGAGTGGGTATCGATGCATAACTGGTGCATCGTCTGAGCGCGCTTGCCCACGTTTCAGTTGAACCGCAGGTTTCATATTCTACGTCACAAATTGAGTAAACAAAAGAAAGAAAGAAAGGAAGGAAGGAAGGAAGGAAGGAAGAGGGAAGACTAATAATATAATAATATCAAGGGTTTAACGTGCCAAAACCACGATATGATTATGAGGCACGCCGTAGTGGAGGGCTCCGGAAATTTTGACCATCTGGTGTTCTTTAACGTGCACTAACATCGCGCAGTACACGGGCCTCTAGCAATTCGCCTCCATCGAAATGCGACCGCCGCGGCCGGGATCGAACCCGCGACCAGTAGAAAGAAACACGTGCATTGTTGCGAAAAGTAGACTCATTCGCAAATGTCAGCTCGTGAGAGTCGCTTTGTCGTGGCCTCGCAACGCTACAACTATCACGAACTGACAGTTGCGGACACGTGAGTTGCGGTGGCATATTGCTGTGCTATATTTCTTTATCTCGCTCTTCTGCCAACAAGCACATTGAAAAGTTATTCCGACAACCTCGTAGCACTGCGTGGTCGTGCCTTTGGCTATGAACTTTGTTTTTGCCGCAACTCAAGCTTACTGTGCCATTTCTATTCAATTTCGACGTGTCGCAAGCGTCTGTCAGACAGGAGATGGCGTGTAGGCGCTCAAGGCTATCACTGCTACTATCGTCGGTTGCCTATTTTTCAGAAACGTGTACAAGATTGCTGGAGCATGACCTCATGATATCTTGCCACTCTGCAACGACTCCCGCTGGAGTCAGTAGTATTGCCAAACAATACTTCAGTGGAGTAGACAGCTGGTCTAGTTAGTGCCTAATTAAAGCATAGGGGCAAAAAAGACTATGCGCGAAGTAGAAGCAAAAAGTAAAACTGCTTACAGCGCTCACCCGGTGCTTTTTTTTTTTTCATGCTGTCCCTTTTAATTAAGAATTATGATGTATATACTGTAGTGCTTGTCAATGGGAAGTAGTCACATTTTCACCCCCCCCACCCCTTTCTTTCTCAAGCAACTGCTCGCTCGTAGTAGTGCAAACCGATAATACAAGACTGAAAGAACGAAGAAAAAAAATGTTTCGACAGGAATAATTGCCTATGATAATATGCGCAATAGCTTTCTGGAGTTCTACCGCATCACGATGACACATTCCAGAAAGGTACGGCTGACTTGGATAACCACTGCGGCAATGATTTCTGTTACAATTTTCTCTTTTTTTTTTTTACTCGTTGGTGCTGGACGATCGGGATAACGTTCACGATCATGCAAACATGCATGATCAGGGGAGTCCAATAGCGGCAGCAACGAAATTCAGCAGACGCACATGCTATAAGCTTCCTTTCGCAGCTCACCGTCGAAGTCGCAAACGTACTGTCACATGACACGGCAGTGGCCGTGCGGTGACCAAAAATCCCTTTAATATTTTCGTGTATCATGCAACATCGCAAGATATCAGCACCCATAAAGCCGCCAATAGAAGTTGAGCCAAGAATGAAAAAAACATGGTTGATCCCTCCGTCATAGAAATTGGTACAACATCAAAGTAAAACGTGTTCTTACAGTAGTAGTTGAATGTTTACTGTACATTGATATAAGAGAGCTTTCACAATGTCTATTGGTGTTTGGCAGCTATAGCACCGTTTAACGTGGATGAATCCACGTTGACGCTTGGTGGTACATCTTTATCCCGAGGATTAACGTCCATGATCAATGATTAGACAAACCCTTGTGGTAGCATTTAGTGATTAACGGTGAGAGCGTAATCAGAAACAGCGGAGTGACAGCCAGAAGAGCGTCGCTGCTTGGACGCAGAGCTTGGGCTAAGGTCGCCATCCCGCGGCACGTTAAAGTGTTATTGAGCACCACGGCCGGACTAGAGAGAAACGCAACACGCGTCGTGTCTCCCTTGTTGCCCGGCCGTGATTTTTCTCGGGGCGAGCGTCGTAAGCGGGGAACGCGGTGCTACAGCCAGGCGAGGCAGGCGCGCGTCGCAGAGCAATCTTTAGTATGGATGGATGCTATGAGCGAGGCGGACGCTTGTGCTAAGATTGACCCTCGCGGTGTGTTAAGGCGTCGACGAAATTGTACTTCTATTATAAAAACACCGAATGGTACGGACGCGTAGCAACGACGCGTTGCAGTAACTAATCGAGGAGGCCATGGTCACGATGCATTACTGGGTGATTCCACGTAAGATCGAACAAACGATGGCTGGTCGACCTCTCAAATTTATTTCAAAATTTTATATATTATTGTCTGATGAGTGGAAAGAAGAGATCCGCAATTTGTTTTGCCGGCAAAAATTTTTTCGAAGCACCGGAAATCAATAATGACAAAGAGGTGGAGTGGAGCGCTCATCCGCTCTGCTGTTTTGGCCAACTTTCGTTATGAATTGCACAAAATATATTAAAGTTGGGTAGCTGAAATTTCTTCAACTAAATATATGCATGTTTTTGCTTCTGCTAAGGTGTTTTTAGTTTTTATGTGTAGTGTAGATGTTTTTATAAAAAAACCTCAAAATTAGCCCAGGGAACGTTATTTTCTTTACTTTGAACGTCCTTATCTCAAAAAAGCCTTATACCAGAGCGACAAAAATTCCGCATTACGTTCTTCGCATGCTTATCTACCAAACTGCTGAACCTCATAATTATATAACGTTTCAGTAAGGAGATATGATCGGGCTAACTTCAAGAAAACACCGAACAATGCAAATTTCTGACGACAATTGAAAAAAAAAACCCATTTTTTATATTTCTTAAAGTTTGTCCACTTATTCTCCTCAACATCAGCTTTCACAATCATTGAAAACATGATGCATAATGTTGTTGCACTAATAGTTACGGCCCCTCCAATGAGACCCTTAGGCAAGGATTGGCAATACCGACCTCTTGCCCAGCAAGTGTATAAAATGCAGGCAGGATTGAATTTCTTTTTATTAAAAGGCCAGCAGGCACCGAAAAAGGTGTCGCCGGCACTGAAGACGTTAATTTTGAAATTATTTGGTCACTGCAGCGGCCACGAGCGCGGGGCTACCATGCAGGCGCGCGCGCACCCGAAATGCTCGTTGTAAGAGACGGTGCAGTGAGAGCTCGTTTTCGCGTCCTCAGACCGATTGAGTTCGAAACAGCAACACCTCTCGGGTGACTTGGACGCACGTGGACTGGTAGTCTCAGTGATCTGCTTAATGACGTCGATTTTTTTTTTCAGGGGGCATAAGAATGTCATCGTTAAACTGTGCGTTCCGTGAAGATCTTTCATAAGCACGCGTATCACAAGTAGTCCGTCTCACTGACAGTCACTGATCTTTCGGGGCGTTAAACGTTCCTTCAAAGCATTTATGTCTACGTCGATAACTCTGTGAAATTTTGGCTTTTTGCAATAATTAAAGGAGTAGTGACACGATTTTGAGACATCGCGAAAGGGACATTTTTTGCTTCGTTGTTATGCAGTGTCAACGCTGTCCACACACTGGAGTCGGAGAACACGTATAAAATATTTTAAATTGACTTTGAAGTTTTCGTCGCTGAGCATCTGCAAGCCAGCCCCACTGCAAGGACATTATCCCGACGAGTCAAGACAGTTCCCCCGAGTTTGCGAGTTCTGCGTCCTGCATGCAGCCTAAATCGTTGAAATTACTGTCAGGGTCACTGGACGACAATTCACTCATCGTTGTTTATGTGCACCACGAGCAGATGACGGATTTGCCGCTAGTACGTCGCGTATTTTTGTATCTCCGTGACGTCACACTGCCATGAAACGACACTGAGAAGCCGCCCCCCGGATATCGAAACCGAAAGTGTCTTTTTAAGGTGGCGCTAATTAAAATATATACGGGGTGATTCCACGTAAGATCGAACAATCGATGGCTGGTCGACCTCTCAAATTTATTTCAAAATTTTATATATTATTGCCTGATGAGTGGAAAGAAGAGATCCGCAATTTGTTTTGCCGGCAAAAATTTTTTCGAAGCACCGGAAATCAATAATGACAAAGAGGTGGAGTGGAGCGCTCATCCGCTCTGCTGTTTTGGCCAACTTTCGCTATGCATTGCACAAAATATATTAAAGTTAGGTAGCTGATATTTCTTTAACTAAATATATGCATGTTTTCGCTTCTGCTCAGGTATTTTTAGTTTTGATGTGTAGTGTAGATGTTTTTATAAAAAACCTCAAATTTGGCCCAGGGAACGTTATTTTCTTTACTTTGAAGGTCTTTATCTCAAAAAATCCTTGTAGCACAGCGACAAAAATTGCGCATTACGTTCTTCGCATGCTTATCTACCGCACTGCCGTATCGTATATTTATATAACTTTTCAGTAAAGAGATACGATCGGGCTAAGTTAAAGAAAACACCGGACAATGAAAATTTCTGACGAAAATTAAAAAAAAAAATCCATTTTTCATTAAACTTTGTCCACTTATTGTCCTCCACATCAGCTTTCATAATCATTGAAAACATGTTGCATAATGTCGTTGCACTAATAGTTACGACCCCCCCCCCCCCCGCCCCCCAATGAGACCCTTGGGCAAGGATTGGTGCCTGGGCATGCATCGTATATATTTTAATTAGCGCCACCTTAAAAAGGAACTTTCGGTTTAGATATCGAGGGGGTGGATCTCAGTGTCGTTTCATAGCAGTGTGACGTCACGGAGATACAGAAACTCGCGACGTACTAGCAGCAAATTCGTCATCTGCTCGTGGTGCACATAAACAACGATGAGTGAATTATCGTCCACAGACCCTGACAGTGATTTCTACGATTTAGGCTGCATGCAGGACGCAGAACTTGCATACTCGGGGGAACTGTCTTGACTCGTCGGGATAATGTCCTTGCAGTGGAGCTTGCAGATGCTCAGCGACGAAAACTTCAAAGTCAATTTAAAATATTTTATACGTGTTCACCGACTTCAGTATGTGCACAGCGTTGACACTGCACACCAACGAAGCAAAAAATGTCCCTTTTGCGATGTCTCAGAATCGTGTCAGTACTCCTTTAATTATTGCAAAGAAGCCAAAATTTCGTAGAGTTACCGACCTAGGCATATACGCTTTGAAGGAACGTTTAACGCCCCGAAAGATCAGTGACTGTCAGTGAGACGGACTACTTGTGCTACGCCCCGCCACGGTGGTCTAGTGGTTATGGCGCTCGACTGCTGACCCGAAGGTCGCGGGATCGAATCCCGGCCGCGGCGGCTGCATTTTCGATGGAGGCGAAAATGTTTGAGGCCCGTGTACTTAGATTTGGGTGCACGTTAAAGAACCCCGGGTGGTCGAAATTTCCGGAGCCCTCCACTACGGCGTCTCTCATAATCATATCTTGGTTTTGGGACGTTAAACCCCAGATATTATTATTATTACTTGTGCTACGCGTGCTTTTGCAACCACTGCCCTGAAAGATCTTCACGGAACGCACAGTTTAACGATGACATTCTTATGCCCCCCTGAAAAAGAAATCGACGTCATTAACCAGATCACTGTGACTACCGGTGTACGTGCGTTCAAGGCACCCGAGAGGTGTTGCTGTTTCGAACTCAATCGGTCTGAGGACGCGAAAACGAGCTCTCACTGCGCCGTCTCTTACAACGAGCATCTCGGGTGCGCGCGCCTGCTCGGTAGCCCCGCGCTCGTGGCCGCTGCAGTGACGAAATAATTTCAAAATTAACGTCTTCAGTGCCGGCGACACCTTTTCGATACCTGCTGGCCTTTTAATAAAAAAGCAATTCAATCCTGCCTGCATTTTATGCATTTGCTGGGCAAGAAGTCGGAATTGCCAATCCTTGCCCAAGGGTCTCATTGGAGGGGCCGTAACTATTAGTGCAACGACATTATGCAACATGTTTTTAATGATTGTGAAAGCTGATGTGGAGGAGAATAAGCGGGCAAATTTGAAGAAATGTAAAAAATGGTTTTTTTTTTAATTGTCGTCAGAAGTTTGCATTGTTCGGTGTTTTCTTGAAGTTAGCCCGATCATATCTCTTTACGGAAACGTTATATAATTATATGACTCGGCTGTTTGGTAGATAAGCATGCGAAGAACGTAATGCGGAATTTTTGTCGCTCTGGTACAAGCCTTTTTGGAGATAAGGAAGTTCAAAGTAAAGAAAATAACGTTCCCTGAGCCAATTTTGAGGTTTTTTATAAAAACATGTACACTACACATAAAATCTAAAAATACCTGAGCAGAAGCAAAAACATGCATATATTTAGTTAAAGAAATTTCAGCCACCTAACTTTAATATATTTTGTGCAATTCATAACGAAAGTTGGCCAAAACAGCAGAGCGGATGAGCGCTCCACTCCACCTCTTCGTCATTATTGATTTCCTGTGGTTCGAAAAAATTTTTGGCGGCAAAACAAATTGCGGATCTCTTCTATCCACTCATCAGGCAATAATATATAAAATTTCGAAATAAATTTGAGAGGTCGACCAGCCATCGTTTGTTCGATCTTACGTGGACCCTACTTCAGTTTACCGCTCCCAGAGGGCGACACCACCCCGCCGACCAAGAGCACTGTGAGAGGAAAGTATGAGATATAAAAAGTGCGTTTGTAGAGTCTCCCAGAGTGTGTAACCGTGGCACAGTGGATAGCGCACCCGGCATCACTTGTTGAGGACCGAGAAGTCGTGGGTTCGACTCCCGTTGACGGAACTTTGCCACTGATCGTGCGCATTTTTTCCACGTCATTTTCGTGACGGAAATACGTCTCTGAAGTCTTGGTGGACCCCGGCATAACACTCTTTCGTGTTAAAAGAAAAAGTAAAACTCAGAACGCAGATTCGAGCTTCAGTTTTTTTTTTCTCAAGTTACAAACAAGCGCAACCTGCTCTGCAGGCGCAAATAGGGCGTCCTTGCAGTGTCATTGTAAGCACAGCGTAGAATGGGAGTAACTATTACATGCGAGTGTTTCGAGAGAAGCACGCGCACGCTCATGTGCAAGTACCGAGCACATTGAGTCGCGTCTGCGCTGTCAGCGCAGCTCGGTTTGTTGCGAGCATCAACGTGATTATAGTAGCTGTAAACGTCGTATTCTTTCTATCGCTTATGTAATGGCAAGTGGATGTCGTTGTTGGGACAATGGCGTTTGTCTAACTTGATTCAGTTCGAGGTGTTGCGGCATCCGGAGTCCGCGTTGCGTGACCCCAATTAGACGTTTCAAGAACTGTACCACGGTGGTAGCTAAACAGAAATTCATTGCTCTTGAAAAATATGACTTGTGACTGCGCTCTTGAGAGCTCGCCGAGCTCTGACCAACTTACCTCTCGAACACTTTCAAC
Organism: Rhipicephalus sanguineus; assembly: GCF_013339695.2. Lineage (NCBI taxonomy): Eukaryota > Metazoa > Arthropoda > Arachnida > Ixodida > Ixodidae > Rhipicephalus > Rhipicephalus sanguineus. The sequence continues at coordinate 278,917,056 of NC_051176.1, forward strand.
CCCTAAGCGCTCAAGTACTGTGTAGCGACAATGATGGCTTCTTCCGAACCCGCTTGTGCCGTATAGAGAATAACATTGAAATGAATTATTATGCTTGTTCTCCCGGCATTGTATGTTTTTCATTGTGTGATTCCTTCTGCAGACTTGAGATGATGCTCATAACAGTGTTGAATGATTCAGACTTTGACGCAGTGGAAGCTGTGATCTCTTCTAAAAATAAACTCTACTTTTTCGCGGCAATAAACAAAACCATCGCCGATAGTATCGTGCGTGCTGCGCATGAAGGCCGCAGCGTTCCTGTGGTGACGTGTCTCTTAGTTCTTACACCTCTTCCGCATGCAGGGCCTATCATCAGCAGCAGCATCGTCAAGACCTTGGGATTTCAAGCGTAAGTCGAACACTGCTGCGGCCCGTGATAGGCCGATGGTGAGCTGCTTGTCTCGTTTCGCGCCCCCCTCGCAGGTTGCTCTACCTGACGGCCACGGTGTGCTTCGTATACTCGCCGGTGATGTTCGTGCTAAAGAACCCTCCGGGCCGCCAGGAGAACCAGTCATTGCTGCTGCGCAGCGGCTCCTCGGATGTCCGCTACATGAGCTATGCCAACGAGGATGACTCCCCGGAGCACAAACAACAGCGCTGAAAGCAGAGATTTAATAAAGGGGGCGTGGCTCACGCGTTGGCCGGCTCGGACCACGCGGCCGCCGCCGGCGTCGTTGGCTTGACGTCCGTAGTGTTGACTGTCGCCTGCTTGTGCTCGTCCGTTTGCGCAACGGACTCTTGCACGTTCGCATCGGCCGGCTCCTCAGTCTTTGACATGCGCGACGCGCGCAGGGCAGCCAGGTACACGCTGTGGCTGACTTTCATAAAGACCACGTACGAGAGTGGTGTGACGGTGTAGTCCGGGACGAAAGTGCCCCTCTCGGATGTGAGAACGGGCAAGCCAAAGTAGGAGAATGGTCCGGCCTCGAACACCAGGCTCTCCCTGCCAACCGTTACGCGCACGCGCCCCTCGAGGACTACGGTAAAGTAGTCGCACGGCTTGCCAGCATCGAAGATGTTCTTGCCTGTCGAGGGCCTGAGCGTGAAGAAAATGTTCTGTGCCATGAGACGGCGCAGCACAGCGGGAGTCACAAACTCGGAAGTGAAGGCGCGCACGGCCGTGCTCAGGAACTGGAAGGTGGCGAAGGCCAGCTGGGCCGAGACCACGTTCTTGCCCTGCTGGCCGCTGCCGATCTTGAGGAAGTCACTGAAGTCCTGCAGCAGCTGAGCGTCCTTGCGCCGCTGCTTGCGCCGGTTGTCGGCTGCAGAGAGATGGTTAGATGCACGCCACTGTGAAGGCCCGTAATTACATTTTTGGCAAGATATCGTCACAGTTGAATAGCGAGAACAGATATGAGTGTTTTAAAGTACACATCGCACATCTATTAAAACGTGACAAAAACAACATAAAAAACAACAACAAAAACAGCGAGACATGGGAAAAACAGGTTGCGTGAGTCGCTATACTACCTCAAATTGACCTCTAGTTGCGTGATAGTGTGATGCCCTTCAAGTAATTCTGGTACGTGGTTCACTAAAGTCCAGGCGCGTGAAATGTCGAGATCAGATGTGCTACCTCTGCGCAGTTTAATGAGAAAATGTCGCTCGCAGCCAACTCCAATCGTCCTCCTCAATATACCTTTGCGAGAAACAAAAATGCAGGTCAGTAAACGCTGAGCTAGCGTGAGACAAGTTAGTCGCGTTAAAATGAAGGTGCAAAATTTTATAGTAACAGTTAGAAGATGATGTTTCAAGTCTCTCAATTTCTGAAAAAAACATGGCTGATCCCCCTTTCATAGGAATCGGTATAACACGAAAATGAAACATATCTTCACAGGGGTAGCTGAGCGTTTATTGTGCATTGTTTCGCCACAAGGGTGAAGGAATGAATGCTATAGCAACAAACTGTAATGTCACGCGAAGAACGACAAGCAGCTCGAAACTCGCAGGGCGCTCTAAAGCAGAAACGACACACGAAAAGAACATACACAGGACGAGCACGAACTAACAACTGTCACAATTGTTACTTCTTTGTGTGTGAGCAGCGCGCTCCTTTCGGAAACGCGGCCGCTGCAGCGAGCGAAGTGACCTTCGTGCTCTCTGTAACGTCAACGGAAACTTGCGGTCAAAGCACAAGACGTACAAACCGCCTCCATCACGAGATAAGCGTGCACGCACGACAGACACCCCCCTGTAGAGGCGCGCTCGCATCGCAACGCGCTGGGCGACGACCTTTAAAGCGCGCCTTGCAAGCTCTGTGCGCTATCTCGCTGGTAATAACAAGAACACGCTGAAGCCACCGAGCTCGGAGTACCGCCAACGATAAATGGTGCATATAAATAGCTGGCCGTTAGTAACCGAGTGGTTAGCTCGCCGGCTGTAGCCGAGTGGTTCTGCGCCGCGCGCTGCGGAGCGAGGGGTCGTAGGTTCGACTCCCGGCAACGTTATTTTTTCTTCTAGTTTCTTTCTTTGCCAACTGTTAGTGTATATTTTACACTGTCATATCCGCGACGGAAATAAGTCAGTGGAGCCGTGGTGGATGGACCCCGGCATAAAACACTTTCGTGTTAAAAACAAAAAAAAAAACAATATGTATGCGAGATTCATCTTCAACAGCAGCGCCTTCGAGAGAGATAAGGGTATGAACACAAAGCAGCAGCCTCTTTACTATATACGCCGCATCGCTCCCGAAATTGTGCCTGCGCTCACGATCTCTGTCAACGGGAGTGCTGTTGAAGACGGACATTCGCCAATTCGCCCAATTTGCAGTTTTAATATGCACGCAAGATGACAGCGGGCGTTTTTGTTTGAAGTTAGATAGCTCAGACACTGCAGTGCGGTCGAGGTTAAAAAGATAACCGCAGGAGAAGGGCGGAAATGCGCTTAGTGTCAATTTCGTCTGCGTTTGCATCTTCCGTGTTCACAAAGGACGCCACTTAGGCATGAGGCTGCCGTCTTAAGTGCACCTAGGCGTCCGCGAAAATTCCTCTAACGGTGCGCTTGCCATATCGACACAGGGATGACAGTGTTGCACTAGTTCACTCACAAGGCTTCTGACATGTCTAATAATAATAATAATAATAATAATAATAATAATAATAATAATAATAATAATAATAATAATAATAATAATAATAATAATAATAATAATAATAATAATAAAGAAACACCTAGTAATTGAGAAAACATCCTGGTTTCAGACAACGTGAAATGGCATGATTCTACATAACAAAACTCGCGACGAATGGGCGCCGTTGGTTTTCTATACTGTATACTTCCCTTCGGTATCTCGGACGCCGAAGTACAGGTCTGCGACATTTCGAGCAGAGCGCAGTAATTTGGATCTCCACATTAAGGAAGCCGTCCTGACGTCCTCAACATTGAGCGAGTGGTAAGCTCCTAGGATTCAACAAAAGTTGCTAAGCGGACTTGTTGGTACGGCATTCCTGAATTGTGCGGTAGCGCAATTAAACGATGGCACCAGAAAGGCACACGAAGCCTCTGTGCGCGTGTGTCTCAACGTACCTTTCTTGTGTGCTCGTTTATTTGCGCTACCGTATAATTCAGAAGTCCCTAGATACTTTGATCACCGCATCTGCCTGCATCCGTCGGCGTGACCACTCGCTCGCCCGTTTGGTAAGAAGATAAAGGCTTAAAAACGTTAAGTTCCGCTCTCTCCAAAGTTGTCACAAAAAGCGACCACGAAAAAAAAAGTTGCAGTATATAGAGCGCCCTATAGTCACTTGTCACACACTTCTACGAGGATGTGGTGTAATCTAATTGAAACGTGGCCTTGCGAAGCTGTGTGTATAGGAAGATGTGCGCTCATTTGCCATCACCTCTAGAGTTGTGCGCGAACTAATTTCGACTGTGGTCGCTACAATGCGACTGCGTCTACATTTTTCTACGTTGCGTTTACTTATTTGTGACCATGCCAGAAGCACGAGTGATGGAGCAACTCACTTAGCACGTCGGTTTCGTCGATGATCTCTGACTGGATGATCTCTTCAATGACGTCCTCGAGGGTTACCAGGCCCGTCACGTTGTAAGAGGGGTCACGGTTTTCTATCTGCACCACCTGTCGCACGAATGCCATGTGCGAGTGGCCCTTCTTGAACTCGCGCAGGAGTGAGTCGAGGGTCTCGTCCTCGAATACGAAGCTGAGTGGGTGCTTGTAGAAGCTGCACACAGTGGCCAGCGGAATGGCGTCGTCGGGGTCCACGAACGTCAGGTCTTTGGTGTTGAGGAGGGACACTATGTTCTGCTTGGTGTTTTCGTAGACGGGAATGCGCGTGTAGCCGCGCTTTACGATTTCACTCATGGTCTCGAAGTCGAGCACAGCATCATACGGGAGCATGTATACGTCTTCAATGCGCGTCATGATGTCAGCCGCCGTTTTCTTCGTCAGCTCTAGAGCACCGAATATGATGTTCAGCTCTTCGTTCTCGAGTTGCGCGTAATCCTTGGTGATTCGAAGATATTCGGTAAGTTTCTCGCGGTCGAAGACATTACCAATCTCCTCTCCGAGCACACAGTCGAGTAGCTTGGATATGGGCCACGAGAGAGGAAACGTGATGATCATAAACAATTTGGTTATCAGTATTGTCCGCGCACCAATAGCGAGTCCATATCTGGAGCATATGGCCTGCGGAATGATCTCTCCCAGCAAAACAATGCCTAATGTGGACAGGAGCACTGCCACGGGTCCGGAGCTCAGCATCCCGTCCAGCAGGATGGTGAAGCTGCTGTTGACGCACACGTTGCCGAGCACCAGCGTGCAGAGCAAGTAGTTTCCGCGGCGTCGCAGCGGCAGTATTTTGCGCGCGTAGTCTCGTTCCTCGGGAGTACCGCACGACTCGATGACCTTGAGCTCGGTTTTGTCCAGCGCCATGAGGCCAAGCGTCAGTCCACTGAACAGACCGGACCAGACGAGCAGTGTGCCGATGAGCAAGAGGTTGATCCATACGGGAACAAGCATTGACTCGCCCTCGATCGTGACGAGCGGGTGGCCGCCTTGGTGCACCCAACGGCCGGAGAGTGACACGCACAGGTGGTACTCGCCCGCACGGGGAAGCTTGAGGGTGATGCGCGCCGCCAGGCCACCGTGGAGAGGCCGCAGCTCCCAAGTGTCGATGAGAGCCTGCTCGCGGCACAGGACTCCACGGGCCGCCCTCTCAGTAGTGAGAGTGATGCGCGTGCGCTCCGAAAAGTTGGAACCCAGCAGCAGGAGCGGCACCTCCTCGCCCACAGGTAGCATCGTGTAGCCTTCCTTGTTGGTGGTGGCCGTCATCTCGCCGCCACCACGCACGCCGGAAACCACGGCCACGTCCAGGTCACCTGTGCTGCGAAGCCGCGCTTGAATCAACGACATCTGAAGCCCGCTACGGCTCACTTACGCAGTCAAGCTGACAGCAGGGCCCTGGTGAACCCAGTTCTCGCCCTTTCGCAGACATAGGAACCAGCGGCCTTGCGACGGCAGGACTACCGTGGCGGAACCGTTCTCGCCCGTGGAGAATGGCGGCAGTGCGGGCGCCTGGTCGCAGCTGCTCCCGCGCTTGGCGTCGAGTGGCGTGAAACTTACAGGCTCGTGGTCCAGATCTGAGCCGAGCAGAATCAGCGAAGTCTTTTTACCGACGGGCACCGGTTCGTCGCTGCGCCAGCGGCCGTCGCGTCCCAGCACGAGCACGCCATCCACGGTGGCGGCCACAGCGGCCGCCGCCGCCGCGCATAGCACCATCAGCAGAGCGCTGGCCGCCACCATCGGGGCCCGCTCATCCCATCGCCGTCGCCCACAGGCGCGTCTCTTGGTCTGCCGGGCGCGCCGGCTGGCTCGGCAGCCGTGGCACCGCCTGCGCAAGGAACCAAAGTAGGCAATTCAACGCTCTTTTCGCGACACACGCTGACACTACTGTACAACGCACCGCCATTCAGCCCGGCGCCCTTTTGAAAAGGGTATTTAATGCTCGTCAGGATGATGATGATGATGATGATTTCCTCTTCTTGATGGCGCTCACCCACAATGGGGGATGGGCCAAGAACCGGGCGGCAGGATGTTTAGGGTATCTATTGTGGCTGCCATGACTTCACCGTCGTCGTCGTCTTCGTCAGCTCTATTATGCAATCATTTTTTTTTTTTTTGTGGTACGTATACTATAATAAAAGACAGAACTGCGAGTGATAGACCTGGAAATTATAGGGGCGTGTTCCAGAAATAGAAGGATGGCAATGTGGATCAGAGAACAAGTGGGGCAAATTATAACATCCTTGTTTCGACAAAGAGGCCGGAAGAAGCGAAGTCGGCCAAGCCAGCATGTCGTGCTGGCTTGGCCAACCAAATTCAACTTTATCGCAGGCTGAATTGGTTTTTTTCAGACATTTTCGAGAGACGGAATATTTCATCCCTCGTTCGACTTTTTGGCTTCCTTATCACGTGTCGATTTCCGACATCGACCGGCAAGTTTTCTGCAATCTACCTTCGCTGTATTTGCCACCGCCGCCGAATGGGCTTCCCTTTACCAACTACAACCATTCCACACATTAAGACTAAACCAGAAATTCCATTGGAACTCAAGTAAATATCTTTCAGGACGATGTGGGAGGACGTAATAAAGATTCTGCTGTCGGGATGTGCATGTGCCTGAAATCTCCCTTCGTAGATCTGGTTGCTGGTTGGTTACAGAGAAACCAACCTAATTTCTCGAATGCCTTAGAAATATTTTATTCTCTTGTCCCAAGACATTGTCGTCCTATTCGCTTAGTGTGAGTACCAGGTCACAAGGGTTTAACCCTCAATGAATATGCAGAGGCACTTGCGGTGGCATCACATAATGGTCCCGTAATCTATATTGCCGACGTTGGCGTTTGTCTCAGCGGCGCGGTTTGAAAAGCTTGCCACGTCGGATACCTTTGCCAAATCGGCTTTGGCAACATCTGAGTTTCCCCACCTTAAGTATCAATGAAAAAATCGTTGGTGCTGCACTAGAAGGGCAGAAATATTAATTACCAGGATACGATGCCGAGTTCCCCTCTGAACTTTTACCTACACAGGTCGGGTCTTATACAGTCACCCTTATGCCTCCACTGCAGAGTGAATCTCTGCATCGTTTCTTTTTAAGATGCAGATTATTCAAAAATCTAAGAAAACGATTGCTAGATCAACCTCTCCGAAGAATGGGCTTACGTTTATCCCTTCCGGTGGTTCTTTCCTTTGGTGCAACTGAAATAGGCTTTAGCCACAGGAACGTTTGCGAAGCCGTGTGCGATTTTTTTACGGGAAACAAAAAGAATAGAATGTTAAGTTTATGTACAATTTCACTGTTTCAACCTATTGGTTTCTTTTTTTTTTTTTGAAAATCTGGATTGGACCAGTAAATTTATTTTTCAACCATCCATTCCTAAACGTATTCGGATTTTAAAACTATTTTATTTCTAAAATAAGGTACCACCCGTTTCATGGCCGATCCCACACGGTGGGTTGCGCCAAGTAGCTGAGGATCAACCGACCAACCAACCAACCAGATATGGGTGCATTTTGTATCCCCTGCAGCGTGGCAGACGACGACAACGATAACAGCAGGTTCAATTCAGTAATATGTGTTTGATGCCGTGTGTAGATACCTTCACGAAACAAAACGAATACGACTTTAAATTCCCGCTTGTATAAGTATTATTATAATAGAAAAAAAAAAAGGTTTTCATATTATTTTTATTATTATTGTGCTTCTTCTTCTTATTTTTATTCTAATTGCTATTCGGGACAACGATTAAAGTATCTGATCTGAATGTTTGAAAAACCATTATTGCACTCTTTTGTTGATGCGTACGTTTTTTTTATTACTATTATTTATTTATTTATTCTTTTTATTGGCATCGACATTCAATACTCAAAATACTTAAAAAAATTTTCATAAGATGACTTCTTGGCCAATCCCCCAGAGTGGGTATGAGCCATGCAGTAGAGGCTACTTCTACTACTACAATTCAATAATTAAAAACAAATAGCTTACCAAGGAATTACACCATGCAGAAAATATAGGAAGAATTCACCAACTACTCGGCCGATCCCCTCCACAGGGTAGTGCCATGAGGAGAGGACAACAACAGCAGCAGCAGCAGCAGCAGCAGCAGCAGCAGCAGCAGCAGCAGCAGCAGCAGCAGCAGCAGCAGCAGCAGCAACAACAACAACAACAACAACAACAACAAATGCATTGACCAGATAACCGATGGCCTGTGTTATGTACAATGGGTGCCAAAGTATGGAAAAACACATTATGCGGTGTCAGAGAGAAAAGCGAAGAGAGGAGTTGGCAGAGAAATAGCAGTGTGACGTCGAATGACTCAGGGACGGAGTAACTCAAGACCGGCGTGGGAAGCGATGGACATGAAACGCGGCGTGCAACAAGAGCATGCACTTGAGTAACACGGGATGGCTGTCCGGGCTTCTGTCAACAGAAGGCATGTGCCGAGAAGACAAGAAGAGACAGTGCAAGATGATACGGAAGCGCGCCCAAGTTTTTTCACCGCAGATCACGCAACGCGCATCGGTAATGAACGCGCTGCGTCGCGACCGTCGCGACCGTCCTCGGCCGCATCGGTGTAGTTGGCGGAAGCTAAGAAGGAAGCGCAGGCTCTTGTTCACGGTGTAAGAATATTCAGGTGTTGACACTGCGCGCGCCTAAGCGGCCAGAAAATGTTCGGTCGTCGGTCCGTTGAACGGTGCGCCATCTAGTGGCTTGAGGCGGAGTGCGCCGCGCTCGCCGTGCCCTCTCCTGTTGCTCTCTCGATTTCGCCCCTCGACGCCGCTTGGCGGATGCACATTATCCAACAAAATGGCACAAAAAATGCACGTTATCAGCAGCATGCGCATAGACGACTGCCCCGCTTTTCGTAGCGCCCTCCAAGACGGTGCCGATGAAACCGCAAATCATCTGATAAGAACCCGAACATTATCTGGACGCGCGTGGATTGCGGTTTCCCATGCGTTGGGGGAAGAGTGTCATCACCTGAGTATATTCTTACACCGTGCTCTTGTTTGCGCAGTGTAATAAGCGCAGCGTCTCATAGCTGACGAGATGGAGCGTTCAGCTGAGTGGGGCGAGATCGCATGTCACTAGCGTCACTAGTAGATATGGACGCGGCGGCACGTGCGTGCCTACGTTGTTGCCTTCAATACATGCAGTAAGTAGCATCGTGATATGGCTGCATTACATACATTCTGAATTCACAAAGCTTTTCAAGCGAAGCTTGTATTGCCTCACAAGTATGATTCGCGTTGCAGGTGTGACCTAAAAAACCAAAACAAAACCGCGAGCCCAAAGAAATGCGGCCCTCGAAGGTGTGCCGGTCACGTGCGTATTCGTATGCGCCGTCTTCCAATAATCGTCGCTCTGTCTCGATCGGGAGCTTGGCGGCGACCAGCCGTTTCTGATACGACAATCTGATCTTTTATCGAGGTGACCTGTCACTTGACGTTGCCACTTTTCATTGTTGCTTAGGTATGAACGCATGACCACCGTTGTTGCCTGTAGCAAGTGAAGCGTTTCGCTGCTAAGCACGTGCGCGAAGGTCCCATTCCCGGCACGGAGGAAGGAAGCAGTCAGGAGGGAGCATTGCGCAATGCGAAAGAAAGAAAAAAAAATGTAGGACGTCAGTCAGTGACCCTCGCGCCATGCTTCGCTTGCCCCCATTTTTCCGACAGGGCGAGGGCTCCTGAATTTTTCTTCCTAATTGCTCGTTGCCATGGGCCGGCCACATAATCACACAGCATCACAATTAGCTGTAATATTATCTTACGCACAATTCAAGCCTTTCAGCTCGAAATTCAAATTTATTACTGTAATTCAAATTTAACTGTAAGGGGGACTTAAAAAGCAGTTTCGAATAAAAAATAATCCAAATCCTGCACCTGTTTGAATCAAACTGAGCCACATCAATTAAACCAGCTCTGCGTCTACAGTCGTGACCAAAACAACCAAGATGGCCGCATCCAATCTGTTTCATTTGTGACCTAGTTGCTTTGCTACCCTGCTTTCGCTCCACAATTGCTTTTTCTTGGCAAGTACTGCAGATTGGGCAAGTTGGTGCATTATTTTTTCTTGGGGAGTTGACACTAACTGAAGGACACGATATTGTAGGGAAAAACTGGGATGGAAAGAGCAAGACGCCGACTTCCCTACTCCTGCCTCTCTCTTAGAGTTTTGTTTGTTGTTTTGCGCTGCAGTATCATGTCCTCCTTTCGCTCCAAGATGGCATATTTGAAACGGAAGACAATGGAAATGAAGGTATTGGGCACCGATCTATTCTTTGAAGAAGACGTAGTGATCTAAACGATTTTAACGAGATATCAATGACTGAATGGCCACGGTAACGCAAGGACTTCCCAATTCCGCTCCAGGTGGTGACGGAATAACCACAAAATGTTAAAAATCCTTTTCAAGGAAGCCCCTGACATCTTATTAGCTGTAGTTAATCATTCTATCAAATTTTCATGGATTCCTTCTAATTGGAAAATTGCTAAGATAATTCCAGTTCTTAAAAACAACTCCGCAGGATACACCATTGACAATATTAGACCAATTGTGCTAACTTCTAATCTGGCTAAATTAATAGAAGGAATTCTTTATGTTCGTCTTATGAAATTGGTAGAGGATAAAGAAGTTTTCAGCCCCTTCCAAATTGGTTTTAGACCTGGATGTTCCATTTGGCATGCCCATGTGGACTTGGAGAGCCGAATCAAATTAGCGCGCCGTCACAGACAAAAAGCAGCCCTGGTAACATTGGATATCTCAAAAGCTTACGTTAGTGTAGAACATAAAATGTTATCGGATCAATTAAAATTTCATGATATCCCTAATTATATAGTGAGGTAGTTTAGTGAGTTTCTAACTGCAAGGGAGTTTTATTGTTCACTAAAAGGTCATTCTTCAAGTTTATATTGCCAGTCAAGAGGGGCTCCTCAGGGAGCAGTCACCTCCCCTCGTCTTTTTAATGTATTGCTAAGCAATATTCCCAGTCATGATGGTGTATACACATACGTATATGCAGATGACATAGCATTTTTTGCGTCAGACACTGATATACATTCGCTGAATACTCGGTTACAAACGAAAATTGGTTACAGGCTATCATAGATCGGCAAAAAATGTGGAGCTCACTCAGACTCACTCACGAAACATATCTTACCCTTAGAGCTCACTCGGACTCAGACTCACCAAACTTTTCCTCATCCGGACTGACTCGGACTCAGACTCACTATAATTTTTCTCAATCGGACTCACTCGGACTCAGACTCACCAAAATATAATTCACTCGAACTCACTCGGACTCAGACTCACGGCTCGATCGGAGTCTGAGTGAGTCTGAGTGAGTCGACTCATGAGTCCGCTAGCCTATAATTAGCCTTTTTCTACCATAATGTCAATGCTCTTTAACGCCAATATCTCGCATAATCGGTGCGCTACTTAGCACCTTTTGATCTCGTACCTTCAAATACGAGTTATCTGACTTTGTAGTTCAATAAGGACCGTTTTATTGAAAGAGATGACTCACACGAGATATTTTTATCTCATAACTTCCCATGAAGAAGTTTGCGGGGGGAGGTCAAGGCACCTTCTCCCCCTCTCCCTCCTTATCTCACGCCTCTGATCAATAAATAATGAGCTGACGTATGAACGGTAGCGCGTTGACGTATGCGGGACTACACGTGAGTATAAATGTGAGCCGACATAAGTCTGATAGTAATGCTGAAGTTGAGTAGACAGGACCATAGGTCGGCAAGAAATGTGGAGCTCACTCAGGCTCACTCATGCAATATATTTTGCCCTTAGGGCTCACTCGGACTCAGACTCACCAAAATTTTCCTCAACCGGACTCACTCGGACTCAGACTCACCAAAAATTTTCCCAACCGACTCACTCGGACTCAGACTCACAAAAACTTTACTCACCCGGACTCACTCAGACTCAGACTCACGTCTCGATATGAGTCTGAGTGAGTCGACTCATGAGTGAGTTTGCCGACCTATGCAGGCTATCCATTTATGTCTTAATGATTCAAAGAGCGCAGAGACAGTTTTCCCTTTGGATGACCCAGTTAATATCAGACTAACTTGCAACCTGCAGAACATACCACAAGTGGACTCGGTAAAATATCTGGGAATAATTTATGATAATCGCCACCTTTGGCATACACACACTGAATACATAACCAAGAAAGGAGTACGGGCGCTAGGAGTCCTACGAAGACTTTGCAGCAGTCGATCGGGGGCTGCGAAGGGACACACTAATTATGATATACAAAATGTACGCACGCCCAGTATTAGAATTCGGATGTGTTTTATATTCAGATGCACCGGCTTATAAATTGCGTCCTTTTGTACTCCTGGAAAGGGAGGCCTTAAGGCTATGCCTTGGATTACCGAAATTCGTAGCCAATAATGTCCTCTACTTAGAGGCAAGATTGCCCTCTCTTTTGTGCAGATTTGGGATACTAACGGTACAAACATTCCTAAAGATGTATGAATATCCTATAAAACTAAAAATTATTTTCATGTCTCAGCCAGCGTTATTTTTTTCAATCTTACTGGCCTCGGTTTCATACACCGTAGGTGGGCTACGTACAAGCACTCGTTGGGCCATTAGATGTTAAACTGAGTGAAGTTCCTTCCATTGACAAGGAAAGACAGGATCTCGCAATCATTTTTGACGATATATATCCAAATCATGCCAAAAAGTTGCATTACCAGATATTAAACGGCCTGCTACAAAGGCATTTAGAGGGGATAAATATAACAAATATCACAGCTACAGATGCCTCACAATCCGAAGAAAAATCTGGTATTGGTATTTTCTCCGAGACCTTCAAGTGGTCATTCTCATTAAGAGTTCCCGATTTGTTATCAGTATTTTCGGTGGAATTTCTAGCAGGTGATTATGGCTTTACGAAAGCTCAGCCCATCAACCTCAAGAGTGGCCGTAGTTACAGATTCTTTATCTTTGTGCTCAGCACTCGCTGGAAATAGGGACTCTCATTTATCACGTACTTTTCATTTTCTCGTTCCCACCCTCGTAACTTTAATCAGATTAATCTGGGTACCGGGTCACAAAGGGATAAAAATGAATGAAATGGCGGACACTCTGGTCAAAGCCGCTCTCAGTGGTACGATACTGTCAATGATTCCCACATTAGCACTCATAATTCATGACATATTTAGAAGGCGTGCCATAATTCAAGACTCCGGTAAAACATTAATCAATCATCTAAATGAATATCGACACCTATTGTTCTCTTGGCGTAGGAATATCTGTTCAACAAGAAAAGAGGAAGTTATTTTTACTAAATTACGATGTCGCGTTCCAAAACTAAACTTTTATATGCATAGAGCTGCGTCTGGCTCCTTCCCCTCTTTGCTCGTTTTGCAACAAGGACGAAACAGTTCAACATTATTTTTTATCATGTAACCGCTTCAATGTACTGAGGAAAAACATTCTCAAAGCGGCGTTTAATCGAACTACTAGATTGAATTTCATTGGTTTTAATATTCTATCCTTGGGAGCCTCCTCATTAAGTCATTGTAACCGGGAGTTCTGTTCGGCTGTACAAAAGTTCTTAATTGAATCAGGGTGGTTTTGATTTTGAATTCTTAAATTAGCATTAATAATGTATTCTAACTATCCTATAATTCATTAGTCATTCAACTGATATGTGACCACTTTTATCTATAACTTATTCGTTTCTTGGCCAATCCCCCAGAGTGGGTGTGAGTCGTTCATAAAGGCAATCATCATCATCATCAAACGGCGCGGCATAAAACCAGCCCTTGGAAATCTCGTACTTTTTGATTTCTAAAAGTTTCATCCCATTCTAGTGAAACTGATTGTGTGTGCCACAAAAAAGTGACGCCCATAGTCTTTCGAAATCTCATACTTTTCGATTTTTAACGTAATCTAATACAGTTTTTCAGAAGACGACAGAAAGGTTTGAGTCAGCCTGTCGATTCTCACTGCTATAGTAATCGCTGTTTTTCAGTTAAATGTGAACGCGCTCGTTTAGCAGCCTGGTTATGATTGTTTTATAGCGTTAGTAGCAATTTTTGACGCGCTTGCTGTCCAGGTGTTGTTCAGAGAAAAGAAAAATTAGCGCAGCTTGCGCTGAGTCGCGCAAGGCTGGGTCACAGCGGAGCTGCTGGGCACCTAGCTGGTCCTGGCTTCGCTAGGCTTCTGCCCTCTCACCTATCTCTGTCCCACCCCTTGCTATACTATACTATGCATGCTCGCTCGCCAATGCACCACGTCAAATTGGAATGAGCCACGTTTCATGCATGCGCTATTACACTCCCTTGACCCCACGTTAAGCCTTCGACTTTCATCAAGACTTCGCTACCGTTCTGGGTAGATCATGGCTGGGCGTCGCGTTTACCCATGCGTATGCGTTTCGTATAGTGATGGCCGACACCGCCGCCTGCGAACCCTGCGGTGACGAAGAAACAATTCGACATGCTCTGTGCGACTGTCCGGAGTGTAGCACACGGAGGCAGTCTCTTTGTAATGCTTTCAACAAGTTAGACGACCAGGCTCTATCAGAAGAAAGACTACTACGCCATCGTCCAGACTTAACGTCGCAGCAGAAGGCCTTACAAACGCTACTAGGCTTCCTGCGATCTACTGGCCTGTCAGAACGACTCTGAGTGGAACGCTCTCGCGTGTGTGTGTAGTTGATTTTTTCCCCCTTATTATTTATTTTTTATCTCTCTCTCTCTTTCAACCCCCTAATCCCCAACCCCAGCGCAGGGTAGCATACCGGTTACTACTACCTTCTGGTTAACCTCCCTGCCTTCCTCTTCTCCCTCTCTTTCTCTTCCTGTCTTGCTCTGTCTTTTTTCTATCTCTTTTTCGTTTCTGTTTCTTTCTATATCCTTCTCTCCATATTTATCTGTTCTTTCTATCTTTCTTTCTCTCTGGTTCCTTCTTTCTTTCTCTTTCTATCTTGCTCTCTGTGTTTTTTTTTTATCTTCTTCTCTCTCTGTCTATGTTTTCCGTCTTTTTATCTTTTTACGCCTTCATTCCCTTTACTTCTCTCCATTTTTCTCTTCCTCTTTCTTTCTATCGCTTTTCTCTCTCAGTTTTCTATCTGTTTCCCTCTCTCTTTTTCATGTGTTCGTTTTCGTTTCACACTCGCACCTGCTGTGCACGGTAATGGGGCTTGCTCAATTCCTGTGGCGCATATCCACCTCAGCAGTTTTGCACGGCGGAGCACAAGTTACCGATAGCTTAAACATCTTCACTATAAAGATAATGAAAAAAAGCGCCTGCCGGTTCATGCTGATGATAGCCTTTTACAACGGAGCACAAGTTACCAACAGCTTAAACAGCTTCGCCGTTAAAACGGCACAAGTTCTTCTAAAAACCTCGTATCGAAGCTACCCAGTTGAACGGGATTATTGCGTGACACACGTCAATGCAGAAATGGGGCCCCGGTATACCTCGCGCGTCTCACTCGTTTTCTATACTTTCAGTTTTTCGTGAGTAATGTGAAATACGGCCCAACTTACGAATCACACAAGCGACACTGAGCTACTTTTTATAACAACGGCTGTTGTGGGCTCTCCCCTGACTTATAGCTGAGGTACGGCGTTCAACGAATAAACATCAGACGCGAGGAAACAAAAAGATCCCGTTCCTCATGGTTCCACGTTCTCCTCCCATGGCCCGCTACTGCGTAGGGTAGGAAACGGGATTTTTTTTTGTTCTAGTTATCCTCTCTGTCTTTCGTTTTCTTCGTCTGCTTTATTTCTCTCTCTCTCTCTTCCCTCCGCTGTTTCTCAGGCCTCGGTCTGTTGCGTCCAGGCAACTCACGCCACAAATACCTGGTCTTCGTATGTCTTACAACGAAAGTGGCGGCAGTGCTTCGTCAAGTTTAAAGATTGTTATAACTCAGCCCGTCAACAACAATAGAAAAATCTAACCGGCTGCGTTTTCATCAAGCGACGTGGAAATATTTCTCTTTCGGGTGAACAGAAAAAAAAAAAATGACAACAGGCTCCTGCGGCGAAATAACTTTAAAAAGATCGAAAGACATCGAACGCTGGTGCTGCGGACCGTTTCAACAGCTCCTGGTGGGGCACGATGCGAAAGACTTGAAAAAAAAAAAGCGATATAACTGCAAGCGGCCGTTACCACGTTACATTTTGCGGTCGTAGCAAAGGTTTCGTACTTTAGGTGAAACGAATTAGTTATTCGATTGTCCTTTTTCTATCGCTATCACGAAAGTTTGGGCTCCGTCGCATTTATTTTTCACGCACGTCATTTGATTTATTTAACTTATTTATATAGGAACTGACGCCCTTACGCAGATAGTAATATACAAGACGCATTCTTCTTATGACGGTGGCGAAAGCGCAATGCGTCGTGTCGCATTGTCGCAACATATGACTCAATCTCGACGCAGTAAATGTTCTACAGATGCGAACACATGGCTGCCTTTCCTTCTTTGTAACTTAGCTGTCAATTAAACTTTAGCTGTCTTTGTTAGCATAGTCAATTCTTAGATGAGAAACACAGCACTGAATGTAGTGATGTCAAAAATAAACTTCGAATATGATTTAAAAATTAAATTTCAAAAATGATTGTAATGTAGAACACAACATTACAAACATCTTCAAAATTGGCTAGCGCGAAAATCGACACGGACTAAGAAGGAACACTGATGTACAGGACAGGCGCTACTCGCAACTAAGCTTTATTCAGAAACGTCTTCCTACATATATACACAGCCGAGTGGCGCGCGCAGGCGCAATGCACATGACGATCGACATGGTAATCAGGACCGGGATACCAAAACATATTCGCATTATAACCAAGTGTCTAAGAACAGTCTTTCCTTACTGCGCAGAACAACAGAAGTGTCACTGATACATTCACGGTCTTTCTTTTTAATGTGATAAGCCTCCATTAGTTCTCTCGCCAGCGCATTCCCACTTCTGCCCAGAATTCGAATGCTAGAGAGCACTGGCTCACAGGCACAGGTCCTACAATGCGTAGGCAGATGAAAAGTCAAATTATTCTTAACAGAGCGCTCGTGTTTCCGTGCTCGATCGTTGACGCAACGACCAGTTTGTCCGATATAAACCTTGCCACAAGTGAGTGGGATTTCGTACACGACGCCTACGGCGCATGTGACGTAGGGCCGGACGTGCTTTTTTCCGCACGTCGGTTTTTTAAGTGGTCCCGAAATGCGTGGGCATAGCCCAGCCAGTTTATGCGGCGCTGAAAAAACTATAGGTACGTTGTACCTATTTGCCACATTTTTTAAATTGTGTGCCACTTTGTGCACATACGGCACCACTTCCGGCCTTTTTTCTGCACGAGCAGAGCCAGGCTTCCTTCCCCTTCAGTTTCTGAAGGAGGGTTTCGGACACAGCAGTCCGTGTCGATTTTCGCGCTAGCCAATTTTGAAGATTATGAACCAACTAGCCCAACAACGTATACTCTTAAGCTACATTACAAACAATCCAGCGAAGAAAAATTGTATCCAGAATCAGGTTCATTGATTGGTTCATTCATTCGGCCGTTCGTTAGGGTAATAACTTCTTCCCCAGTGCAGGGTAGCCTACCTGGCTCAGCCCTGGTTAACCTCCCTGCCTTTCTTTCATCCTTATTCTCTCTCGTTCGTTTGTAATCAACATAATACCGGGGTATGCAGGAGATACATCGAATGGCAAACTTAGAGACGGTAGAAGGGTGGCGGGTAAGAAAGCAGAAGGACATTACGTTGAGCGAGGTAACATGGAAACACTTTGAACGGAAAAAAAACACAGCGCCCAACGTGGGGCTCGAACCCACGACCCTGAGATTAAGAGTCTCATGCTCTACCGACTGAGCTAGCCGGGCAGACAGCAGCAGCGTCGGTGCACATCATCACGTGCGTCGTTCGAGATTAAGGTGGCTCAATTTAAGAGGGAAGAAGGAGAGGGTGTTGGGCGACGTAACATGGAAACCCTTTAATCGAAAAAGAAAACAGCGCCCAACGTGGGGCTCGAACCCACGACCCTGAGATTAAGAGTCTCATGCTCTACCGACTGAGCTAGCCGGGCAGACAGCAGCAGCGTCGGTGCACATCATCACGTGCGTCGTTCGAGATTAAGGTGGCTCAATTTAAGAGGGAAGAAGGAGAGGGTGTTGCGCGACGTAACATGGAAACCCTTTAATCGAAAAAGAAAACAGCTCCCAACGTGGGGCTCGAACCCACGACCCTGAGATTAAGAGTCTCATGCTCTACCGACTGAGCTAGCCGGGCTTTTTTTTTTTTCTTTATTGCCTGTTTTTCTTTACAGGCGGTCACACAGAAACAGGAATGGTAAAAACACACTTGGACCAAGCTTTGGTCCGTAGTGTTCACATTAAAATTTTTTTTCAAGTGACACAGTTCGTCCAACATTGGCAACCAGCGGGGAGGTTCTTCTTGGGCTCTATACACTTCAGCAATATGCCTTGTATTTGCAATGAAGTTTTCTCGGACAGGACGCGTGTTCTGGTCCATATGTCGGACAGCCAACATATGGACAGTCCATATGTCGGACAGTCTGCCAGATGCTGTGAAGACTAATTAACATAAACATGTCATATGGGACGTCGTCTTCATTGTCCACACACAGAAAACGAATGCCATAGCTCGTAATGGGCAGCTCTTTTTTCAATGTTCTTTGAAGGATGTCCCAATGAAAGACTGCGTCCCAGCAATGAATAAATACATGCTCTATTGTCTCAGGTGTTTTACAAAGCAAACAATTGGTTGTCCATGGCACATCGATTCCCTTATCCGCTAACCATTGCTTTACGGGGAGCGTACCGGAATGCAGTTTAAAAAAGAATGTTTTTGCCCCTGCTTTCACGTTCATCCTTTTGACCCTTTTTAAAACGTCCTGTCCGGGACCTCCATTGAACACAGATCTGTACAAGGGTGTTGGTAACAGGACATCACGGAGATCTTTGTACAGCTTCTTTCGTTTAACAGTGGAAAGATATTCGATAGAAAAACGGACTTTCAAAAATTCAAAAGATTGTATAACTTCTCTCAAAAATCCGGTCACATATCGGCACATATCATTGTTTGATGACACAACAAAATCTGGAATGCGCGAAGACAGTCTTACTTGTATCACAGTTTGCAGAAATTCATTTTTTTGATCTCGCAGGAACATAAAACGAGAGACAACTTGTCTTATAAATAAATGACATAAACCAACTCCTCCGTTGTGAACGGACTGGAATAAATTTGAACGACTTGTACGTTCCCATGACGATTTCCACACAAACACTGCAAAAATCCTATGAAATTTCTGCACATTAATGCGCGACATACAGATGACTTGCATGACGTACCATATTTTGGATATAAGGAACATGTTGCATACGGACGCACGCGCGAAAATAGACAAATCCCGACCACCCCAAGCGTTTGCCTTTTGCTTGAGTGTTTCTGCTTCAGCCCTTCCAGTAATCAGTGTTGTCACGATGGCTTTCCAAAGGTACACCAAGATACTTTAAGGGTTTACTTTCCCATTTTACGTTGAGGTATACCTCAGGTCTCATATCCCAATTACCGTACCTAAAGGCAGTTGTTTTGTCCCAATTAATTATGCTGCCCGTCATGTCGCAAAATTTATTTGCCATGTGAACAACCTCACATATACTCTGTCTAATCTTGGCAAAGTACCGCCACATCATCGGCGTAAGCAAGTAGCTTTATCTCCGCATTCTGTAACCGAAAGCCGTGGACACTTGTATTATTAATTATTGATAAACAAAAGGGTTCTAGGTAGATGGCAAATAACAATGCTGATGGCCGGACATCCTTGTCTGATAGAACTGAGTATTTCAATTTCCTCACTGAGCTGCCTATTGACTATCAGACGAGTTACACACTGCGAGTATGCCATCTTAAGACCATCCAAGATTATTTCACCAACTTCCACATGCTTCAACACACTGAACAATACTTCATGCGAGACACGATCGAAGGCTTTTTGTAAATCTAGTTGCATCATTGCTATTCGTTCTTCGAAGGCATCACAAATCTCTAGAACGCTTCTTACTATATGTATGTTTGTTGTAATGCTGCGACCTCTAATGCCACATGTCTGGTGTGTTCCAACAATCTTTTCGAAGACATTCTGCAATCTCCTGGTTAAAACCTTCATGAATATTTTGTAATCAGTGTTCAAAAGGCTTATAGGTCGATATGATGCTACAGATTGTAGTTTGGTGCTATCATCTGTTTTCGGAATTAAGACAGTATGCGCTTGCGTGAAAGAGCACGGTAGTTTCTTCTTTTCATATATGCTTCTACCATAACTTCGTACAGCGCATCTGCTACTTCTTTAAACGTTTTATAAAACTCAGCTCCGATTCCATCTGGGCCGGGCGTCTTTCCCGTGCTTAGGTCGT
Organism: Rhipicephalus sanguineus; assembly: GCF_013339695.2. NCBI lineage: Eukaryota > Metazoa > Arthropoda > Arachnida > Ixodida > Ixodidae > Rhipicephalus > Rhipicephalus sanguineus. The sequence goes on from NC_051176.1 coordinate 278,937,536, forward strand.
CGATAGCTTTTTTGATTTCCTGCACGCTGATAGGAGCCCCTAATCTTTCTTGTGTATCTGTGTCAAGCTTGGGCATGATAGGGAGAAAGACATCAGTAAAGCCTCTGGCCATCGGTACACGCTTGCCGAGCAGATCGCGATAATGTTCCACGAACGCTTCCATTATCTGAGCTTTTTCATTTGTCAGCCGATCCTTGTGCATTATTTCCTTTACTTCTTTTCTTTGTGCATATTTCTTTTCGTCCCCCAGAGCTCTTTTTGTGGGTGTCTCGCCCATCCAAAGCTTTTCACTTCTAGTTCTTATTATAGCACCTTTATACTTCTGTCTGTCTAAAACTTCCAGTTTGTTTTTAGTATTTCTAATTTCTTCGGTAAACAAGCCAGGTTTCATACTTTCTTCCTCCAAGAGAGCTTGTAGTTGCCTTTGTAGGCTCCTTTCCTCCTGCTTCTTCTCAAAATTATTCTTAGTAGTTTGTTCTATCGCCTTCATTTTGACATCTTGTTTGAACGTTTCCCACTTCGCTTCCCAGTCGTCTTTTTGATTATCATATAGCTTCGTAAGGGCTTCGGTTACATCTCTGCCAAAAGTTTCACCCTTCAAGACATTATTGTTTAATTTCCACAGGTACCAGTTAAATTTATGTATCCTCTCCCTAGCACCAAGTGTAAAGCTAATCATACAGTGATCGCTGAAAGACACCGGTGTAACAATATAATCATCACAGCACATAACAAGGTCCAGCGAGATGTACGCTCTATCTAACCGTGCGTGGCTTAGACCCTGAAAGTGCGTAAACTGAACTCTACCATTAGACATGCATAGGCCAACATCTTCCAATCCCTTCTCTGCAATCGATTCGCTCAAAATCACCGCACTTTGATCACATAATTGGACCGGCTTGGCACGGTCTTCTTTCGCGCACACGCAGTTAAAATCACCAACAAGTATTACATATTTGTCACATTCGAGTAAATTTCTTATTTCTTGAAAGAAAACTTTCCTTTCGCTCTCTCGGTTCGGGGCATACACACATATCACGCGCCATTCAAATTTCAAGAAAGAAAAATCACACACTACAAAACGTCCGTTATCACTGCTTATTACACTTCTTTCAACAGCACCCATAGATTTTCTGATGAAAAGGGCACATCCTCCTGATAATCCATTGGCGTGGGACACACAAACGTTATACATTGAGCGAAAGGTAAACACCATGCGATCATTATCCTCCTCAGTCGCTAATTTGGTTTCCTGCACAGCAATCACGTCGAATTCATGCTCCGAAAACAATCTACTCAATTGGTACTGCCGCCTTCTAGAAGCTAACCCGCGTACATTTATACTGGCAAAACGTACTGCTCGCTCAAGTCTCACTGCCATTTTTATGGTAGAAGTAAGTGCTCACCAAACAGTCTGCGCTGAATAACGCCTACTCAGTCATCGGGCACACCTTCTGGGCAGGGGGCGCGCACCTAGTGCGTCGTCAGGGGGGCGGCTTGGCCGGCCTCTTTTCCCCTTCTACGACGTTTGGCTTGACCATCAGCCGCTGCCTCCGAAAGACAGCCGCTTTCGCAGGCGGTTCTTGACTGCTTGCATCATTTGGTTCTGATGGGACTGCGTCTCGTGGTCTTTTCCCTCCCGTCCCGGGTTCTTCAGCGTCGTGCCACTCCATGGCACAACCGTCGGAAGGTTCCTGGACAGTCTGAGTAGTTCTTTTGCTCTCACTCGTTTCAGCGGTCACATCCTTTGATACATGTGCCTCCTTTGCGCTGGTCGATGATTCTGCGGCAGATTGCACACTCGCACTGTCAGCTGATTTTGCCGTTTCTTTCACTTCCGTCATGCCTCCTGTACTTGGCGTGTCCCCTGCAGAAGTCACCTTGGCTTTCACCGGTGATTCTGCAATAGGTTGCACCACCCTTGCACTTTCAGTTGACTTTGCCGCTTCTTTCTTCAACTGCGTCATGCCTGCCGTACTTGGTGTTTTCCCTGCAGAATCCGCCTTTGATTTCACCGATTCTTCGGCTTCGGCCTCGTCCATAGTGAGCTCAGATTTATCCGTGCCCCCGGTGTTCAAGGTAGCTGCCGCATACGTCCTCGTGCAGTTCGCTTGGGCATGACCAAAGCGTTTGCACGTGTCGCACCGCGGAACTCGACAGTCTTTTCTAATGTGGCCAATCTGCTGGCAGCGCAAACACCTCGCCGCTCTTCCGAGGGCCACGATAAGTGCGAGCTCCCCTCCAACTCGTAACTGGTGGGGTATATCGTCCAGCGTAATGTTAGCCTTGAGCCGGAGCGTCACGGTTCTTGTCATGGTATTCTGTTGCGTGTAGCCATCAGTTCGCCATTTATCCATTCCTACGTCAACGACCGTCCCGTAAGGGATCAGCGCATTTCGGACGTCTTCATCTCGCACGTGGTAGAGCAACCAATGCAGTTTCAGACGGACGTCGCGGTGGCTTGGGTCGATTACCATGCATTTGAGGCCTTTCACAGTCAATTGCGGTTCAGCTAAACGTTTCTTCACACCTTCAGCGCTTTTACAGGTCACCGCCCACACGTGATTCATCTGATATGCGCCAAGCGCAAGAACCTCGGTGGGCGGGACACGTCGAAAAAGGGGTTCACGAAAATCTTCCGCGTGATAAGGCCTTCCTTTTACGTCTGCGTGCAGAAAAACAGTGTTCTGAACCACATACCCATTTGGCAGAGGGGGCAAAATGACGGCATAATCCTGTGGCATTTCAATCCTGGAACCGCGGCTAAGCTGGGCCGCCGATGCCGCTCCAACGGAGCTCATGATACACACGTCCGAACGCTTTCGCAACCGGAAGTGGAATCCCCACTGAGCTAGCCGGGCAGACAGCAGCAGCGTCGGTGCACATCATCACGTGCGTCGTTCGAGATTAAGGTGGCTCAATTTAAGAGGGAAGAAGGAGAGGGTGTTGGGCGACGTAACATGGAAACCCTTTAATCGAAAAAGAAAACAGCGCCCAACGTGGGGCTCGAACCCACGACCCTGAGATTAAGAGTCTCATGCTCTACCGACTGAGCTAGCCGGGCAGACAGCAGCAGCGTCGGTGCACATCATCACGTGCGTCGTTCGAGATTAAGGTGGCTCAATTTAAGAGGGAAGAAGGAGAGGGTGTTGCGCGACGTAACATGGAAACGCTTTGAACGGAAAAAGAAAACAGCGCCCAACGTGGGGCTCGAACCCACGACCCTGAGATTAAGAGTCTCATGCTCTACCGACTGAGCTAGCCGGGCAGACAGCAGCAGCGTCGGTGCACATCATCACGTGCGTCGTTCGAGATTAAGGTGGCTCAATTTAAGAGGGAAGAAGGAGAGGGTGTTGCGCGACGTAACATGGAAACGCTTTGAACGGAAAAAGAAAACAGCGCCCAACGTGGGGCTCGAACCCACGACCCTGAGATTAAGAGTCTCATGCTCTACCGACTGAGCTAGCCGGGCAGACAGCAGCAGCGTCGGTGCACATCATCACGTGCGTCGTTCGAGATTAAGGTGGCTCAATTTAAGAGGGAAGAAGGAGAGGGTGTTGCGCGACGTAACATGGAAACGCTTTGAACGGAAAAAGAAAACAGCGCCCAACGTGGGGCTCGAACCCACGACCCTGAGATTAAGAGTCTCATGCTCTACCGACTGAGCTAGCCGGGCAGACAGCAGCAGCGTCGGTGCACATCATCACGTGCGTCGTTCGAGATTAAGGTGGCTCAATTTAAGAGGGAAGAAGGAGAGGGTGTTGCGCGACGTAACATGGAAACGCTTTAATCGAAAAAAAAAAAAAAACAGCGCCCAACGTGGGGATCGAACCCACGACCCTGAGATTATGAGTCTCATGCTCTACCGACTGAGCTAGGCGGGCTTTTTTTTTTCTTTATTGCCGAAATCATATATTACAAGACATAAAACCTGGCAGCCAGACTTTGGCTACCGCGGGATTAAAATCTTTTCATGCATACCAATACATCGAGTACGGAGATCCAGTCTGGCGGATCGGCGAGAGCGCGATACACACCTCGCAGACGCACGACACTTTCAATGAAATGTTCGCGAACAGGGCGTATATCTTTATCAACATGCTGATATTGCGTTCTCGTTTTCCACAAGGCGTGAAGTCCCAGGACCATGATAACATCGTACGGAAAGCCCCCGGATACGTCTACCGGTAAGAAACGAATGCCATAAGTGTCAAGGGGTAGTTGTTTCTTTAATGTGCGTTGAAGCACATCCCTATGAAATATTGGGTCCCAGCAGTCTAGAAATACATGTTCAATCGTTTCCGGATTTTACATAAGATGCAGTCGGTGGTCCAGGGTATAAAGATGCCTTTATCTTGGAGCCAGGTTTTAACAGCGAGTGTGTTTGTGTGCAACTGAAAGAAGAAAGGTTTTAACTGATGGTTGTATAGGCATTTTCTTTACTCGTTTGAGCACATCCTGTCCAGCGCCTCCGCGATGCGGGAAACGGTACAAGGGCTCTGGTAGCATGTTTTCCACTAGGTCCTTATATAGCTTTTTCTTCTTAACATTAAATAAATAATCTAACGAAAATCGTGCGTTCAGCAACCTCAACGAGAGAACCACCTCGCGCAGGTACCCGGTTACAGAAACGTTGATCGTTTCGCGCGACGAAGTTCCGGGAGTAGTCGCCGTAGCCTCGTTTGTATGATAGTGCGGAGGAACGGGTGATTTTGATCCCGTAAATACATAAATCGCGACACAACCTGTCGCAAAAACAAATGGACAAGACCAAGGCCACCTTTCTTAACAGGGCGGAACAAATTCATTCTGCTAGTCCGCTCCCAAGTGGACGCCCAAATAAAAACAGCAAAAACGCGGTGAAGTTTTTGTATGCTAACTCGCGATGCACATAACACATTCATCACATACCAGATCTTGGAGATCAGAAAAATGTTACAGACAGTGGCTCGTGAAAAAATAGACAATTGCCTGCCTTGCCACGCAGTAGAGTTTTCTTTTGCACTTCGCGCCTGGTCAGACCAGTGCGCTTCTGGATCACGATAAGATTCAAGTGGCACGCCTAGGTAACGTGTTTGAATTGCCGACCAGCGTAACCGAGAGTAATGCTCTGGGGTAACATCCCAGTCACTATGCCAAAACCCGTAACTCTTATCCCAGTTTATTTGGGCAGCGGTGCAGTCACAAAAGTCGCATACAATATTAGTGGCTTGTTTGATGCTCTCCCTGTCTGAGCAGAACACGGCAACATCATCTGCGTAAGCCAAAACTTTGACGTGTGCTGTCTCCAGCCTGAAGCCCGTAATAGCTTCCGTGTGGTCAATGGCCAAACAGAGCATAAAGTGCAAAAAGCAAAGGCGACAAAGGACATCCCTACCTCACTGACGAGCGGACGTTCACGCTCTCCGTAAGTTCCCCGTTAACTATAATACGCATGGTGCAGTCCGTGTACGCCATTCTGACGCCTTCTAGTATTACATGTATTATATAGTATTATATTACCTTAATCTCATGCTCTACCGACTGAGCTAGCCGGGCAGACAGAAGCAGCGTCGGTGCACATCATCACGTGCGTCGTTCGAGATTAAGGTGGCTCAATTTAAGAGGGAAGAAGGAGAGGGTGTTGGGCGACGTAACATGGAAACCCTTTAATCGAAAAAGAAAACAGCGCCCAACGTGGGGCTCGAACCCACGACCCTGAGATTAAGAACCTCATGCTCTACCGACTGAGCTAGCCGGGCTTTTTTTTCTTTATTGCCACCTTTGCACATAACAGAAATTTACAAGCACTTCGTAACCAGTCTAAAAACACCATCCTGGCCTCGACTGGTTTTATGTAAAAGCGCTTCATTACAGCCAACTCATCTAATAACGACACCCGTTCGGGTTGTTCGTCCCTAGAATTGTACACATCTCTCATGTATACAATGCTTTCTGTTAAATATTCATGCGCAGATCGGGCATCTTTATCTACATGGCGCACAGCTATTCTTGTTCGCCACACGCTATGAAGCACAAGCAACATAAACATGTCATAAGGCACACCATCTTGATTATCCGTAGCCAAAAATCTAATACCGTATGGCGTGATTGGCAAGTCCTTTTTCAAGGTGCGCTGCAAAATGTCCCACAGAAAAACAGCGTCCCAACAGTCAAGAAAAATGTGGTTGATAGTCTCGGGTTTTCTGCAGATAAGGCAATCTATCGACCACGGGACGAAGAAACCCTTCTCTAGTAGCCACGACTGAGCTAGCCGGGCAGACAGCAGCAGCGTCAGTGCACATCATCACGTGCGTCGTTCGAGATTAAGGTGGCTCAATTTAAGAGGGAAGAAGGAGAGGGTGTTGCGCGACGTAACATGGAAACGCTTTGAACGGAAAAAGAAAACAGCGCCCAACGTGGGGCTCGAACCCACGACCCTGAGATTAAGAGTCTCATGCTCGACCGACTGAGCTAGCCGGGCAGACAGCAGCAGCGTCAGTGCACATCATCACGTGCGTCGTTCGAGATTAAGGTGGCTCAATTTAAGAGGGAAGAAGGAGAGGGTGTTGCGCGACGTAACATGGAAACGCTTTAGACGGAAAAAGAAAACAGCGCCCAACGTGGGGCTCGAACCCACGACCCTGAGATTAAGAGTCTCATGCTCTACCGACTGAACTAGCCGGGCAGACAGCAGCAGCGTCAGTGCACATCATCACGTGCGTCGTTCGAGATTAAGGTGGCTCAATTTAAGAGGGAAGAAGGAGAGGGTGTTGCGCGACGTAACATGGAAACGCTTTGAACGGAAAAAGAAAACAGCGCCCAACGTGGGGCTCGAACCCACGACCCTGAGATTAAGAGTCTCATGCCGACTGAGCTAGCCGGGCAGACAGCAGCAGCGTCGGTGCACATCATCACGTGCGTCGTTCGAGATTAAGGTGGCTCAATTTAAGAGGGAAGAAGGAGAGGGTGTTGCGCGACGTAACATGGAAACGCTTTGAACGGAAAAAGGAAACAGCGCCCAACGTGGGGCTCGAACCTACGACCCTGAGATTAAGAGTCTCATGCTCTACCGAGTGAGCTAGCCGGGCAGACAGCAGCAGCGTCGGTGCACATAATCACGTGCGTCGTTCGAGATTAAGGTGGCTCAATTTAAGAGGGAAGAAGGAGAGGGTGTTGCGTGACGTAACATGGAAACGCTTTGAACGGAAAAGGAAAACAGCGCCCAACGTGGGGCTCGAACCCACGACCCTGAGATTAAGAGTCTCATGCTCTACCGACTGAGCTAGCCGGGCTTTTTTTTTTCTTTATTGCCTGGCATGGACATTGTACAGGGCAATCATTGCACAGACATATAATATAATACAAAAAGAACAAGCATTGCCATCAGTCCCATTTGGACTGATGTTGTCCTCTTAAAAATACTTAAGGGTTGCCAGAGGTTCAAACCTTGACAACCATTCTGGCTCAATCTCCTGTATTTTACTACACTCAATGAATGCAGACATGCTTTGCCTGAAATAAATTACTGCTGGCTTTGCATCCGGGTCGAAGTGGTATCCGGCCATTCGCGCACGCCATATACAGTGGAGACCGGTCAACATCACTACATCAAATGAGACCCCATCATCGTTTGTTACTGCGAGATACCTTATCCCGTGTGGGTCTAGTGGAAAATCCTTCTTTATTGTCCTCTGTAAAATGTCCCAAAAATGTACTCCTTCCCAACAATGCAAAAAAACATGGTCTATTGTTCCTGGTTTCTTACATATCAAACAGTGTGACCCCCATGGTGTAAAAAAGCCCCGTTCCTCTGTGAAAGTCTTTACTGATAGTGTTCCTGTGTGTAACTTGAAGAAAATAGTTTTCACCCCTGTAGGTACCTGCATGTTTCTCACCCGCTTCAGTAGATTCTGTCCCGGTCTTCCACTGTGTATGGCCCTGTACAATGGTACGGGCAAAACCATCGCACATACATCTTTGTACAATTCTTTTCTTCTAACACTTGCTAGATAATCCAACGAAAAGCGAACAGATAAAAAACGTACACTGTCTACCACTTCCTTGAGATAGCCACGCAACGTCACGGGCCGGCTATCCGTAGTAACAACAAGATCTGGTAAGGCACTGCCTAACCTGAGCTGGCATACCGTACGCAAGAACGGATCCCTGACGTCACGGAAAAACAAAAATCTATTTACTAATTGTCTCACAAATAGGTGCGCCAAACCGAGACCCCCGTCCTTCACGCGCCTGAACAAATTTGTCCGTCTGCACCTTTCCCATTCCGAGCCCCATATAAAAACTGCGAACACTCTGTGCAGCCTTTGCACGTTGGTCCTTGAACAATGTAGCACCTGCATCACATACCACAGTTTAGTGATGAAAAACATGTTGCACACAGTAGCCCTAGCAAAAACAGACAGGTTCATGCCTTTCCACCTGTCTGCTTTTTCCTTCGTCTCTTTTTTTATTTTTTATTGAAATGGTGAAATAGGAGAGGTTGGTGCCATTATAGTGGCACCGGCTACTCCTTCTCGCTTAGAAGACAAAATATGTAGTAACAAAATTAATAAGGGCACAAAATGCAATACAGTAGAACACATAGGAAAATACGCACAGCCGAACATCACATGGCAGTTCATATACGTCTAATAGGTTCATATGTACACAAGTGTTGTATGACAAGTTCAAATGGGAAAAGTCAGTTCACCTGTATACGTTCAAACTCAAATATTCTATATTGCTTGACATACACAGGAAAACACACTGACACAAATGATGACACATAAAACCAAACACACTATCACAAACATAACACAATTCCTTCAGTATGAATGGGAAGTCGACATCGTGTGCAGTAGGTCAATATTTCCATAAAATATTCGATTCTTCAAGAAACTTCTTGAAGGCGACAAGCGCTCTTTTCTGAAGACTTGCCGTTGGCCATGGACCTAGTATTTTAGTTAATGTGAAAGGCCTTCTATCTAAAAGTAACAGACTTGCTCGTAATACTTTTCGTTGTGATTCATATTTTTTGCACTCGATAAGCAGATGATGTACATCTTCGTCAGGGTGGCCGCAGGAACATTCTGTACTAGACGCACGTTTTATCCTGTGTAGGAAGTGTCGCGTAAATGCTGTGCCAAGCCGTAGGCGGTGGACTAATGCTTCAAATCTCCTATTTTCTCTCAAGTCTGATGGAATGCATAGTTTTATGTCAGGGTCTATTAAATATAAGTCCGAACTTTTAGACTTTTCATCGAACCATTTGTCTTTGGTGAGGCTAAGGGTTGTCTGTCTAAGGAGTAGGCGGATTTCATTGTGAGAAATTGGAAGGCTAATTGTCTCTTCGTTATTGTGTGCCCGATTTGCCGCGGCGTCCGCTGCAGTGTTTCCTGGAACGTTGCAGTGACCTGGTATCCATTGGAATGCGATCACGTGATTCATTGCTTTTGCTTTTGCGTGTTCTTTTAGGGTCTCATATAATAGGGAAGAGTTTAGAGAATCTTTTCTAGTACTTTGTAGAGACGCTAGAGCGGCCTGTGAATCGCTAAAAATGACCCATTTTTGCTCCTTTCTTACTGATGTTATAAAGCGCAACGCTGATAGAATTGCAAAGAGGTCCGCAACGGTAGAAGATGTCACTCTACATAATTTAAATGTCTGCTCCACTGCCAAGTGTGGAATGACAAAAGCCGAAGAGGAGGAATTTGCATGGCAAGAGCCGTCTGTATACACGTGACTATACTGTGGATATAGGTTATAAATCTGGAATAGTGCCAGCTGCTGCGCGAATATCATGAACATGTCCCTTTTAGATATTATTCCCTCAACCGACAACTGTATTTTTGGTCTTGGCAGCATCCAAGGAGGGAAATTATTATCTACTCTGCTTATCTCATATCTCGGTAATAGTGCTTTATGTTCTTGAACAATATTGTGAAGCTTACATTTATTTCTTTCTATAAGTGCGAGGTTCAATGGATGCGTCTCGTGCTGAGTTAAAATGCGGTAAACATGTCGACAAGTTTCGACTGTTCGTATGACAGTAAACGGCGGATGACGAGCTCCAGCTATTACGAGAGGACTCGAAGTTGCCTGTGGGACTCCTAGGCACACCCTTAGCCCCCTTGCCAGTAACCTCTGAAGGCGTTCCTCGGTAGTTTGCGATAACCCCTGGAGAATAGGCGCCGAATAAGCAATCTTTTGCTTTATTAGTGCGTTATGCACTTGCAGTAGTGAAGAGACTGATCCCCCCCCCCCATGTTGTGCCAGCGAGTCGACGGATTACGTTGACAACTATGTTGACTTGTTTTTCTAATGCGCGAATGTGCGACGCCCACGACAGCTGTCTGTCAAGGATAACGCCAAGAAATTTATGTTCTTTCACCAACGTTAATGTTTGTCCTTCCAGTGTAAGATTGAAATTATTCATCTGTCGTCTAGTGAAAGGTAATACCGCTGTCTTCGCGTACGAGAGACTCATGCCTCTTTCCTTCAAAAAATTGTCGATAATGTTAAGACCCTGTTGCAGCACTGTTTGAACTTCGCGTATATCTGATCCTGAGGCCCATATGCAGATGTCATCTGCGTAGAGTGAATACCGCAATCCAGTTGGTAATTTTCCCGGTAACGCTGCCATTACACAGTTGAAGAGGAGTGGGCTTAGAACACTTCCTTGTGGAACGCCCTGTGTGACGGAATGGTAATTACTTTGTCTCTCAACTGTTACCATGTATATTTTCCTTTCACTTAAAAAAATTGAAATCCATCGCAGCGATCGACCACATAATCCAAGTTCTAACATCCCAGCCAGCACGTGAATGTGACTAACAGAGTCGAATGCCCTTTGAATGTCGAGAAATACCGCAATTGTGACGTTTCCGCAGATGCGTTCGTGCTCAGCGCATGTGACGATATCTAATACCGCATCCATTGTGCATCGCCTTTGCCGAAAACCTGTCATGTAGTCTGACAACACTTTTGTATGTTCACACCACCATTGAAGTCGACTGTTTACCATTATCTCCATCAACTTACAGAGACAGCTTGTGAGACAGACCGGGCGGAAGGATTCAAGGCATAGAGGGGTCTTTCCTGGTTTTAGGACTGGAATTATACGACCTAATTTCCATGAATCAGGAAGAGTCTCTGATATCCACATATCGTTAAATAACTCTAGCAGTGCCATTCTACCTGCTGGTCCAAGGTTCTTCAGCATCATATATGTAACGCCATCTGGTCCCGCAGCTGTCTTTGTACGACATAACTCAAGAGCACTCTTCAGTTCGTCTAAGCTAAACTCACAATCAAGTTGAGGGTGTTGCGACATAAAACACGCACGCACCTTTTGATTGGCAAGTGCTTCGGAACTTGTAAATTGTGGGCATGTAATTGTGATTCCCGGTTTGGTTATTAGCCGACAGAATTCGTCAGCAACATCCGCCTGCTGAGTGTTAAGGGCTATGGAAAGAGCTCGGAAAGGATTGCTCTGGGTAACGGGACCGCTGAATGATCGGACAACGGCCCATATTTTAGGAACAGGAGTGAAAGGACTCAACGACGAGCAGTATTCTCGCCATCGTCTCTTACCTAATTTCTGTAAGCGACGGTGTGATGTTGAGTGAGTTTTTTGTGCCGTCTTGTAGTCCTCGAGTTTCCCGCTGCGACGGTAAGCCCGTTCTGCTCGTCTTCTGATTGCTCTTAAGCGTTCATATTCTCCGTCAACTGCAGCATGTTCATTTGGGACAATGACCTGCTTGGTGCTAATCTTATAAGAGTCGCACAGTATAGTTGTAAAAGTTGCTAAGTTTGGCTTTTCGCCTAATGCACTCGTTATGCGATGACGAAAATGCTGCCAGTTAGTATATTTTGAGTAGCGCTGAGTCCTTGTACTCCGCATAAGCCGATGTTTTATCAGAATCGGGAAGTGATCACTGCCATGCGTTTCTATATCAGTTGACCATTCAGAACCCTCAAGAAGGTCATGTGAGCATAGCGTGACATCGATACAGCTGGAGTAACGATACCCTCTTAGAAAAGTTGGAGAGCTATCATTTAGCACTGTCAGCTTGCATTTCTCGGCAGCGCACTCAATAACATGTCCCCGAGAATCAGTATGTTCACTGCCCCAGATTACGTTATGAGCGTTGAAGTCCCCACACACCAACACACATGTGTCTGCGATATCAAACACATTCACCAGGCTGTCTAAAGATATTTTGCTAGAAGCTTGTAGATAAAGGCTTATCACAGTGACACTTCTATTTCTAAAAGATATTTTACATGCCACAAACTCCGGTATGTCTGAGTCACTTGACTGTATTAAATAGGACGGCAGATCTTTTCTAACGCATAGCATCGCTCTGCTGTTTCCAGCTCTGCGCGATGATTTATATATCACGTAGTTAGAAAGTCGAAAAGTCATCACGCACACCTGCCTCCTGTATGCATAATACAGGAAAGTTATGTTGAGCGAGTAATTTACGAAAATCAGCTGTCTTATTACGAAGGCTGTTAGCATTCCACTGATATATGAAGACATTGTCATAACGACTATTCATAGTAAGCCTGCCGTGAAGCTGACTGAGGTTGTGGGAGCACTAGCGGCTCCATTGCAGTAATGCTTTTACCTCCGGTAGGTTGTTTGCTTTTGGAAGGGCGCTGAGAATTGCACGAAGAGCTGTGAATAGCATCGGTAGGATCACCTGAGCCAGAGGTACAGACGAGTGATCATTAACTGGCGCTGAAGCTCCGTCCGGGGTCGGAGCAGGCCGTCGAGGAGGAGCATCAGATGACCGCTGAGATGGTTTCTGTGGCAGGAGCGAACGCTGAGGTAATCGCTGAAATGATGTTTGATGAGGTGTCTGCCGTGGTGTCTGGGAGAGGTGAGCACCATTATCTGAGAGCAGATCGTGTCGCTCGCTGACCGGAGGTTGTCTGCTCGGTTACTTTAGAACTGTAGAATAACTCATTTTATTCGCTTGGTCCTGCTCTTCGTAGGCATTTGAAGCCGCATATCTTAGTGTCAGGGTTAGGTGGGGGCACATTATGTGGAGGCGGCCTTCCATATGTCCACTCGTGCCTGCGTAATCTTGATGCAACTCTGTTCTGAGGGCACCCGGAGTAGCTGTATGGTTTCCTCCACAGTTGCCGCACTTTGGCTGCAGCACGGACTTGCACTCCGAGTGGTCGTGGTTCACTGAGCATACCTTGCAGCGACGTGGACTGTGACAGTTCTTGGCTAAATGGCCAAATCTCTTTGACGCGACCAATACTCCTCGCTGCCGTTATAACATTCAAGGGGAACACCGAGGTACTTTGTCGGTGTTTCCGTCCAGTGCACATTCGCAAAATGGTCCGGCTTTGAAGGCCACCTTCCGTGCCAAAGCCCAAGGGATTTCCCCCAGTTTACGCGACTCCCTGTGACGCTACAAAAATGTTTCACAACACTTATCGTTTCCTCTACACTTTCTTTGTTCGTACAACACACCGCAATGTCATCTGCATATGCCAGCGGCTTAACTTCCACTGCCGCCAAGCTGAAGCCGCGTATTTTTTCGTTTTCAGTTATCGCTAAGCACATCGCTTCGATGTAAATACAAAACAAAAGTGGACTGAGGGGGCAACCTTGACGCACAGAACGCATTACGTGAATGTGGGCCCCCAAAGACTTAACAATTAAGCGTGTTGTGCAGTTCTGGTACGCCAAGGCCACTCCCTCCTTGATGATGGTACCAACATTATTATGATCTAAGATGACAAACAAAATATCATGCGCAACACAATCGAAAGCTTTCTCCAGGTCTATCTGGAGCACAGCAACGCCAAGTAACTCCTCGTCACAACACTCTAGCAAACACCGCATCTTGTGAATGTTTGAGCTAATAGTTCTGCCTTTGATTCCACAAGTATGGTGCTCTCCAACAATTTCTTTAATGACCCCTTGAAGTCGCGCTGCCAGAACCTTCATAAAAATCTTGTAGTCAACATTGGTCAGCGATATGGGCCTATACGATGTCACCAGTTTAAGTTTTTCCCCTTCGTCCGTTTTAGGAATTAATATCGTATACGCTTTACTAAAGGAGGGCGGCAGAGTTTTCCGTTCGTACGCCTCATTGAACAGCTCAGCGCTCAGCTAACCCCGGGGACAGTTCTGTTCTAAATGTCTTATACCACGCAGCGGTTAGGCCATCGGGTCCCGGTGACTTTCCGGGGTTCAAATGACCAATCGCGCGTTCCACTTCGCCTTCCGTTATTTTGCCTTCTAAAAGCCTTTCTGTGTCGTCACTAAGCCGCGGCATGCGCTTAAGAAACTCTTCTTTAAAACCATGTACATTCGCCTTTCGAACTGCAAATAGTGACTGATAATACCCAAAAAAAGCCCGTTCGATGGTTTTATTGTCGCTCGCGAGAGTCCCGTTGCAATAGACCTTATCGATGTGGTTTCGGCGTCCTTGCGCTTTTTCGAGACCAAGCGCCCTTTTAGTGGGCGTCTCCCCCGCGACAAGATCATTTGCTCGAGCGCGAACCCAGGCTCCTTGATAACGCTCTCTGTCATACTGTTCTAATTTTTCCTTGACACTGCGCAACTCGTCTTTACAAGTCCCAGGCTCCCGACTTTCTAGGGCTATCAGCTGCTGCACTGTTTTCTTCAGACTTCTTTCTTTCATTTGCGCTTCGAATTTTAGCATGCTCGATCTGTCTAGTGCTTTCATTTTCACCTTCTGCTTTAAACACTCCCATTTCTCTGCTACAGTTTCCGTTTTTTCCATAAGCACTTCATTAATGGTCTCGTGCACTACTTCTAAAAATGGTTCGTCTTTTAATAACAATGCGTTCAGTTTCCATAAACACCAGTTGAAAGCCTTACGCTGTTTCTTCATGCCTATGCGACACACAACCAAACAGTGATATGAAAACGACACTGGCTCAACCGAAAAATCGTGACACATAGGCAAAATATCTAGGGATAGGTATATGTGATCTAAACGCGCATGACTATTGCCTTGAAATCGCGTGTACATCACTTCGCGATTTGCTACGACACATTCATACACGTCATCCAAGTCATTTTCGTTTATTAATTTGCCTAGCACGTCACTGCTTTTATCACGAACGCCAGTGCTATTGACTCTATCGCGAGCACTTAAAACACAGTTGAAATCCCCTAACAAAACCACCCTCTTATCACACTTTGTCCACTGAAACAGGTTAGAAAAAAACTGAGCACGCTCTTCTACACTATTCGGTGCGTATACGCATATTACTCTGATTTCAGTGGCACAATAAACAAAGTCACAATAAACACTTTGAACAAGAAGGCTTTGCAATTTTTTCACAAAAAGAACACAACCCGCGGACGTTCCTATCGCATGGCTTACAACCGTGTAATATCGGTCAGTGAAACGGCGCACCATGCTCCCGGTCTCATCCTCTCCGTCTACCTTGGTTTCCTGGACGGCTAGGACGTCTATGTCTTGGTCTGTGAGCAACCGCAAGAGCTGACTTTGCCCACGCCTAGTCGCCAACCCTCTGACGTTAAGCGTAGCTATGCTGAATGGCGGAGTCAGTGCCATGGTGACTTATTCGCTAAAGGAGTAGGCCCGGAGCACGGTGCTTACCTTTCACGACCAGCCCTCGGCTAGCCGACTCCAGGACCATCCTACTTCCCGGCGCGGTTTTCTCTCGCCTTGTCCGCCAGTCTCCTGTCGGTAGGGACTTTCGGCTTAGGTTTGATACTAAGCCGCCTCCCTTGCGGCGCCTTCGCAGGCGGCTCCTGGCTGTTGGTGGAAGACGCCCCAGCCAGCTCTCCCGAGTCGTCGAGCGGACGCTTTAGCGTGGCGCTGGTCGTGCACATCTCGTCCTAGCTGTCCGCCGCCGGCTCTCCCTGACCCTCCGTCCTGTCGGCTGCCCCCACTGGAACCACGTCCCTCTCGACCCTCTTCGGCCCGACCGCTGACGGGGCGCTGGCCGGTGTAATCAGATGCTGGAGAGCCTCCGGGTCCTTGGGTGTGTCTCCCGGCGCCGCCCCTCCAGTAGTCACAGGGACCACTGGGCTTCCGACCCTTTGGCGGCGTCCTCTGCCTCGGCCGCGTCCATTACGTGCTCAGCCATCGCCTCGTTCATCGCTGGCCCCGTTGCACTGGCGTACTTTCTAACGCAGTCGGCTTCGACGTGTCCGAAGCGTTTACAGCGTGAGCAACGGGGGACCTTGCACTCTCGGCGGACGTGTCCTGTGCCTTGGCAGCGCAAGCACTGCATCGGCCGACCTGGCACAACCAGCAAGGCCAGTTCTCCATCGATCCTGATCTGATGCGGAAGGTCTTCGACCTTGACGCCGCTTTTCAGCTTCAGGAGGGCTGTTCTTGTGGTCGAACACTTGTCGGACATGCCCGGGACACGCCACCAGCTCTCGGCTCACCTCCACCACCTTGCCGAAAGCCGAAAGTGCCGTCCGTACTTCGTCGCTCACCCCGTGAAGCAGCCAGTGTATTCGCAGCCGCGCCTGCCGGTCCTGCGGGTCGACGACGACGCAGCGCCGCCCCTTCACCTGCAGCTCCTTCAATGCGAGCAGGCGTTTCGTGGGAGCGGCGTCATTGAATGTCACCGCCCACACGTGGTTGTATGTGTTTCGTCTTCGTCGTTCGCGCTTTTCAAGTTTTCACTAATAGTGGTTAACCTGGTACGCACCGAGGCTTACCACATCCGGCAGCAGGCCCGTTGGCGTCAATGCGTCGTTCGAGATTAAGGTGGCTCAATTTAAGAGGGAAAAAGGAGAGGGAGTTGCGCGACGTAGCATGGAAACACTTTGAACGAAAAAAAGAAAACAGCGCCCAACGTGGGGCTCGAACCCACGACCCTGAGATTAAGAGTCTCATGCTCTACCTACTGAGCTAGCCGGGCAGACAGTAGCAGCGTCGGTGCACATCATCACGTGGGTCGTTCAAGATTAATGTGGCTCAATTTAAGAGGGAAAAAGGAGAGGGAGTTGCGCGACGTAGCATGGAAACACTTTGAACGAAAAAAAGAAAACAGCGCCCAACGTGGGGCTCGAACCCACGACCCTGAGATTAAGAGTCTCATGCTCTACCGACTGAGCTAGCCGGGCAGACAGTAGCAGCGTCGGTGCACATCATCACGTGGGTCGTTCAAGATTAAGGTGGCTCAATTTAAGAGGGAAAAAGGAGAGGGAGTTGCGCGACGTAGCATGGAAACACTTTGAACGAAAAAAAGAAAACAGCGCCCAACGTGGGCTCGAACCCACGACCCTGAGATTAAGAGTCTCATGCTCTACCTACTGAGCTAGCCGGGCAGACAGTAGCAGCGTCGGTGCACATCATCACGTGGGTCGTTCAAGATTAAAAACTGAGCACGCTCTTCTACACTATTCGGTGCGTATACGCATATTACTCTGATTTCAGTGGCACAATAAAAAAGTCACATAACAATTCTGCCTGACTGCATGAAAAAACACTTTGAACAAAAGGCTTTGCAATTTTTTCACAAAAAGAACACAACCCGCGGACGTTCCTATCGCATGGCTTACAACCGTGTAATATCGGTCAGTGAAACGGCGCACCATGCTCCCGGTCTCATCCTCTCCGTCTACCTTGGTTTCCTGGACGGCTAGGACGTCTATGTCTTGGTCTGTGAGCAACCGCAAGAGCTGACTTTGCCCACGCCTAGTCGCCAACCCTCTGACGTTAAGCGTAGCTATGCTGAATGGCGGAGTCAGTGCCATGGTGACTTATTCGCTAAAGGAGTAGGCCCGGAGCATGGTGCTTACCTTTCACGACCAGCCCTCGGCTAGCCGACTCCAGGACCATCCTACTTCCCGGCGCTGTTTTCTCTCGCCTTGTCCGCCAGTCTCCTGTCGGTAGGGACTTTCGGCTTAGGTTTGATACTAAGCCGCCTCCCTTGCGGCGCCTTCGCAGGCGGCTCCTGGCTGTTGGTGGAAAACGCCCCAGCCAGCTCTCCCGAGTCGTCGAGCGGACGCTTTAGCGTGGCGCTGGTCGTGCACATCTCGTCCTAGCTGTCCGCCGCCGGCTCTCCCTGACCCTCCGTCGTGTCGGCTGCCCCCACTGGAACCACGTCCCTCTCGACCCTCTTCGGCCCGACCGCTGACGGGGCGCTGGCCGGTGTAATCAGATGCTGGAGAGCCTCGGGTCCTTGGGTGTGTCTCCCGGCGCCGCCCCTCCAGTAGTCACAGGGACCACTGGGCTTCCGACCCCTTTTGGCGGGTCCTCTGCCTCGGCCGCGTCCATTACGTGCTCAGCCATCGCCTCGTTCATCGCTGGCCCCGTTGCACTGGCGTACTTTCTAACGCAGTCGGCTTCGACGTGTCCGAAGCGTTTACAGCGTGAGCAACGGGGGACCTTGCACTCTCGGCGGACGTGTCCTGTGCCTTGGCAGCGCAAGCACTGCATCGGCCGACCTGGCACAACCAGCAAGGCCAGTTCTCCATCGATCCTGATCTGCATGCGGAAGGTCTTCGACCTTGACGCCGCTTTTCAGCTTCAGGAGGGCTGTTCTTGTGGTCGAACACTTGTCGGACATGCCCGGGACACGCCACCACTCTCGGCTCACCTCCACCACCTTGCCGAAAGCCGAAAGTGCCGTCCGTACTTCGTCGCTCACCCCGTGAAGCAGCCAGTGTATTCGCAGCCGCGCCTGCCGGTCCTGCGGGTCGACGACGACGCACGCAGCGCCGCCCCTTCACCTGCAGCTCCTTCAATGCGAGCAGGCGTTTCGTGGGAGCGGCGTCATTGAATGTCACCGCCACACGTGGTTGTATGTGTTTCGTCTTCGTCGTTCGCGCTTTTCAAGTTTTCACTAATAGTGGTTAACCTGGTACGCACCGAGGCTTACCACATCCGGCAGCAGGCCCGTTGGCGTCAATACGTCGTTCGAGATTAAGGTGGCTCAATTTAAGAGGGAAAAAGGAGAGGGAGTTGCGCGACGTAGCATGGAAACACTTTGAACGAAAAAAAGAAAACAGCGCCCAACGTGGGCTCGAACCCACGACCCTGAGATTAAGAGTCTCATGCTCTACTACTGAGCTAGCCGGGCAGACAGTAGCAGCGTCGGTGCACATCATCACGTGGGTCGTTCAAGATTAATGTGGCTCAATTTAAGAGGGAAAAAGGAGAGGGAGTTGCGCGACGTAGCATGGAAACACTTTGAACGAAAAAAAGAAAACAGCGCCCAACGTGGGGCTCGAACCCACGACCCTGAGATTAAGAGTCTCATGCTCTACCGACTGAGCTAGCCGGGCAGACAGTAGCAGCGTCGGTGCACATCATCACGTGGGTCGTTCAAGATTAAGGTGGCTCAATTTAAGAGGGAAAAAGGAGAGGGAGTTGCGCGACGTAGCATGGAAACACTTTGAACGAAAAAAAGAAACAGCGCCAACGTGGGGCTCGAACCCACGACCCTGAGATTAAGAGTCTCATGCTCTACCGACTGAGCTAGCCGGGCAGACAGTAGCAGCGTCGGTGCACATCATCACGTGGGTCGTTCAAGATTAAGGTGGCTCAATTTAAGAGGGAAAAAGGAGAGGGAGTTGCGCGACGTAGCATGGAAACACTTTGAACGAAAAAAAGAAAACAGCGCCCAATGTGGGGCTCGAACCCACGACCCTGAGATTAAGAGTCTCATGCTCTACCGACTGAGCTAGCCGGGCAGACAGTAGCAGCGTCGGTGCACATCATCACGTGGGTCGTTCAAGATTAAGGTGGCTCAATTTAAGAGGGAAAAAGGAGAGGGAGTTGCGCGACGTAGCATGGAAACACTTTGAACGGAAGAAAAAGACAGCGCCCAACGTGGGGCTCGAACCCATGACCCTGAGAGTAAGAGTCTCATGCTCTACCGCCTGAGCTAGCCGGGCAGACAGTAGCAGCGTCGGTGCACATCATCACTAGCGTCGTTCAAGATTAAGGTGGCTCAATTTAAGAGGGAAGGAGGGGAAGACGGAAGAAGGAGAGGGCGATGTGGGCTGTCTGATAGAATACTCAATAATAATATGTGGGGTTTAACGTCCCAAAACCATGATATGATTATGAGAGACGCCGTAGTGGAGGGCTCCGGAAATGTAGACCATCTGGGGTTCTTCAACGTGCATTAAATCTAAGTACACGGGCCTCAAACATTTTCGCCCCCATCGAAAATGCCGCCGCCGCAGGCCGCGATTCGATCCCGCGACCTTCGGGTCAGCAGTCGTGCGCCATAACCGCTAGACCACCGTGGCGGGGCGATAGAATGCTTGACTGCCATGCAGAACGCCAGGGTTCGATTACTGCTTCGATTCTGATGTTTATTCTTTGCATTTGTCGGGTCAACGCGGCTGAAGGCGCATTTTCTTAACGCTTCATGTTTAAATTAACAATGTCTGTTCTCGCCGTTTCTGGGTCGATATAAATTCTGAAGCGCCTGTGGGGCATACCGCGTACCGCGGCCCGTGATATACGTGCATGTGCCACGCGTGATTAGAGGAAAGGGTTTTATGACGTACACGGCAGGATTTTCGCGTTATTCATGTCGTGACCACACAGTCACGTTCGTCATACCCTCATGCCCTCCTATGCCAATTTTGGTCTACACCAAGTTAAGGAGGTGGCCACGAGAGCACCGAGACGTAGCCGGATAGATAGATAGTCATATTTACGATAGATGGCAGCGCACACCGGGTTAAGATAGGTTAAGACACATGCACGAAACATGAAAAAGACGAACACTAGCGCTGAACTTCAATTGATCTTTATTGACGACCTCATTTGCTTAAATAGCATCTTTTTGCGCATGCGTATTACATATCGCTAAAGCAAATTCCAAAGACAATCTCATTGCAACAAAACTTAGGAGACGCAATCAAATCACAATGCAAGAGCGAAAGGATTCAAGGGAGCAAAAACCAAAAACCAAAACCACCAAAAAAAAAACAAACAAACCACATCACGTGCTAATACCTAAAAACTTCCTCTCTATTAAAGATAGAGCGACCGATGGGCAACTAATGCAGTCTTCCCTCCTTGCGAAAATTTCTGCCGCTTCTAAAATTTCACGTGTAATATTGCCTTTCACGTGCTTCAGTTGAAGTTCAGCGCTAGTGTTCGTCTTTTTCGTGTTTCGTGTATGTCTCTTAAGCGGTGTGCGCTGCCATTTATGACCAACCAACTAGCCCACAAGTACATTTTAACATAGATAGATAGATAGATAGATAGATAGATAGATAGATAGATAGATAGATAGATAGATAGATAGATAGATAGATAGATAGATAGATAGATAGATAGATAGATAGATAGATAGATAGATAGATAGATAGATAGAAATGCTCAAAGTGCTTTTGATTCGCGAATAAATGCCTCGCATTGAAAAAACGGGGCCGCCAACTTGTCCCGCGTAGCTTGATGAGTAAGGTTAGCAATATTTCGGTTATCGGTTACTAGTCAGGTGGCTCCCTAAGTCCCCGTAACACGTTTCTAATGTACGATATAGATTGAAAGAGAAGTGTTTTATTGAGGAAGAAAGTGGTATCAGTTTCTGGTTATACAGGTTTATTCAAGAAAATGTATCCTGGCGGGTTTAGGATCATCATGCTCGCGTCTGATACCCTTGTTTTTCAAACATTATGCGCGTTTACTAACATTGTCATATCAAATACCACGTCCCCGTTTTCTTCACAAGGCAAGAAGCGAATTCCAAATGGTGTCTAGAAAAGATACGAAAAGACACGTTCATAATCTAGAACAATCTAGAAATGATACGTTCACCTGTTTCCGGCTTATTACACATCATGCAGTTTGCCCCCAAAGGAGATAGATATCTCTGTCTTTTAAACGCGGTTTTACAGGGAGCGTGTCGCTGTGCAACGAAAAGAAAAATGTTTTAGTTGATGCCCTGCTATACTCCGTTTCACACACCCGGTGCAACGCTATGGAAGGTAGTGAGACTTCTTGCCGCAGCTGTGTTCGAGCCAGGAAAAAGTTCTATCAATTTACCACCCGTAATGCGGGGTCTTTTTGTTTGTTTGTTTTTAGACTGAGTAATGAATGAAGATGCTTTGTGCCTTATAAATAAAGAAACACTGTTATGTACACGGTTGTCAATAGGTTGGTCGTTACCACTTAGCGTCTATTTGTTTTCGTATCGTAGCCTCCGCGATTAGCTCCTGCAGCGCGCAGCCGGTGCCAACCGACTAAATCCAAGCTCGAGACGCGTGGGCTTGCCCATTTTGCTGGCCGAACTTCTTGCATAGCTTCCACAGCGTTGTACCAGATGTATGAAACGAAGTGTAGGAATTCTTTTTAGTACATATTTTTCAGGTCTTGATACATATATTTCACGATACACTAAGTCCTTATACAATCGTGTTTGATTACTGAGGACAAATAATCTATAACGAAAAGTGCAGAATAGGAAACTGAAAAGCATAAAGAACCTTTTTCAAGAATCCTTTGACTGCTACTTGCATTGAGGTACAGGACGATGCAATGTGCTTTGGTAGTGCGTCACGCCGGCGCGCTTGCAGAATCCGTGCGTAAGGATCCGTCACTTTGCGTGAATAACAAAAAAAAGAAAGAAACACGCAAGCAAGACATCTTGCTTGAGGAACACATGCGATAAAATCAGTCGCCCCTTCTTGAACTTGTGGAAAAGATCCATTCGGACGATTCGCTCCCAAGTGGATCTCCAGAAATACAGCAAATATTTTTTTCGCACGCACGCTCGTGACATACATAAGATCTGGAGCACGTAAGAGAATTTCGCCACGAGAATGCAAACCTCCGCCCGTAAAGATCGAAAGGTCGCATCCGCCCCATTCGGTTGCCTATGTCTTAATATATGTTCGGTTTCTTGGGTGCTCTCTTCGGTGATGAATGGGTGATTATTAATCACTCTTCGATGGTTAGTGTCAGCCGGGACTCGAGTTCACGGTCGCTATATTTATAACGTGCCTCGAGTTCACACGGTCGCTGTGTTTACAACGTGCGTCGAGTTCACGCGGCCGCTATGTTTACAACGTACGTGCTTGGAGCCCAAACAGAGACGATGGGCTAAGATCCGGGGAGCGCTGGCTGCCGCTCGAATTCACCGAGAGCATTTATGCCCCGCACAAGAAACAACAAAAGTGAGACTGCGAGCCGGGAACGCGTAGCAACGCCTCGCCGGAGAGGAGAGAGGAGACAGAGAGAGAACCGAGACACGAGCGGCGTCGGACGCAACTGAACGAGCTCCAGCACCGAATCCCGTTTTCCTCTTTCGCATGTAACCCCGCCGATTCACCTGTAATTTCAGTTCAATACAGTTTCCTTCTCTAAATCGAACCTTGCCTTATATCCATCATTTGGTCAACCGCTGACATTAGTAAAGACCCAAGGTACCTGGATGACGTAGTGGTAAAGTTAATCCCTTCACAGTGTTCTGGTTTCGAATTCCAGTCACCGTGCCAAAGTCCTAGACATGTGTGCCCGCTAATGACACTTCCCGTATGATATCTGGGTTACGAGGAGAATTATGTCCAAAATACAAAAACAAGTGAAGAGCAAAATGCAACTGAGAGACAAAGTTTCTTTCTGAGAAGCACTAACAGAACTGCGCATGAATACACGATATCTTCCTCAGCCTCCGCTTCTTCGCTGACGCCTCGGTCGGTCGGAGATGGCGACGGGGTCGCGAGCTGGGCAGCTGTCTCTTTTTAGTGTTTCCTATATGTGCTGGAACTTCTCACATGGCCCACTTTATTATACTTTGTCGATGGCTGCTTTTACAAAGATAAAGCCCGCATGCTGGACTTGAAAGCTGATCAGCCGGAACTGCTGATGACGCCTGCAATGTCGCCGCCAAACCTTTGTTTGTCAACGTCTGCTTAGCATCCGCTCAAAGGGGCTGGGGGAAAGAAAGGGACGCGTGAAAAGCGGTCGATTTGCATATCTGCGCTGTCGATGCTCAGAAGCGGTGCGCAGGCGTACGGGCTATAGTTTTGCAGGAAGCGCTCGGTGTTTACGCGTCGCTTCGCCGGTCGTCCCCCAACCTGATTGTTTATTTTATTTTTGTTCACTTTTTATTTTTTTACCCTTTCGACGCTCTGCTTACCTCCTGTCACTCATGCGCAATCGCGGAAGCTTTCGACAAACTGAATCCAAAACGCGAGGTGCGCGCTCTTCCGGACGCTTGTCCACGCGTAGCGAATAGCCTGCTCTCGCTGCAAAAGCGAGCGCGTCTCCCATGACTTTCGAAAGGAAACGCAAAAGCAGAAAAAGGAGCAGCTCGCTGACGCTGCAGCCGTAACGCGTCACACCATACTGTAAGAACGCAGTTAGTGTCTGTTCCGGGGCTGCGTGATGGTTCACGGAGTTGCGTTGCAAGTCGTTTTTCTAACGAGTGAACGAGGCGCTTCGTGTTCCATAGAGCGACAGAATTGATACCAAAGGAAGGAAAGCACAGTCGAGGATGGCAGAGAGTTAGGTGGCGTGATGAAACCAACAAATGTGCATGCATAAATTGGAAGCAGCTCACGTATAAATTGGATGTCATTGGGGGATGCCTTCGTCTGGCAGTGTACATAATAGGTTCATAGCGATAAATGACGACGGTGACCGAAGTAAAATCCAGCTTTTCGACGTTAATGCGCGATATAAGGGTAAATGACAGAGTTACTCTACACCTTTTAGGCTCATAACGTTTTCGAATTTAATGCTTTCAGCCTTTGGGAACTTATTCTCAACAGTAAAATACGGTCGATCAACTGTGCTTCAAAGCATACCGTATTGGGAATCAAACGTTAACGTTTCAACGACTCGTGCCATACACACTGCTATATGCATGAGCCGTTAGGAAGGACTTCTTAATATGAGTATCAGGAAGTTAGAATTGGTTCAGATTGATAAAACGTACTCTGACAACGCTAATCTCGTTAATTTCACCATCAAATGCCTATTAATAGAGGAAAATATCAAGGCCAAAGTTTTTTCTCGTCACGGATTTCAAAGTGATTTTTTCGTATTTTGGCGACATTGGCTCAGTGAAGTTCATTGAAACTTGGTATGTTAAGTCTCTGGCCCCCCCAGAAGACAATGTACTTAATTTTTGCCGATTAGGAACCACGTGGGCCCTAGCAGACGCCGTCAAAATTTATGACGTCACGGCGATTGGTGCGGGTACTTCACGGTGGCGTCGCCACCCGCATTTTGTTTTCGCGCTCTTTCTCACTTGCCAAGCGTGGTAATTTTGGTATTGTGAAAGAGTATTTTACTAATGCGAGAAAAATCGCTTTTCTCTTTAGTGTCCCTTTAAGAAGGACTTTTTTAACATTAGTATACTAATGTTAAGAAGTCCTTCTTCAAGTCTCGATGACGACTTGTAGAGATCGCCAAACGACATACTGATCGCGTGAGCTGAATGAAAAAAAAAAAAACACACAATAATAAAATGAAAAAAAAAATTGCAAGCCCTGTCCATTGCACGCGAATACCGCAAGCTAAAAGCCCGACAAGTGACAGTCATGAGGTGTGTTTATATGGTTACTATATATATATATATATAGAGAGAGAGAGTTGCCGCGAAGCTGGATTTCCTGGCAGTCGACTGTGTGTAAACGTTTAGTTTCACCAGGAAGTAGCAAGCGAGCGCGGATTGCGGCGCCCTTGCGACTTTTCAGGACACACATATAAGCGCGACATGAATCAGAAGTTTTGGCAAGTGCAGGTCCAGTCGTTCGCACAGCTTTCCTCTGTTAAGTGAGGAGGCTAGCTTTTGCGATGTTCTCACTGGTGACACCACCTGACGAGGCGAGTTAGGGCGCCACATGCTTAAATGGCCGTGAGCCTTATATCAACCGCAGATATGTGAACGTGAATATGCCTGTCTTTATCGTCGTCTCTGTTTTTCTGCGCTGTAAACTTGGGATCGGGAATATGGACATCGCACCCAAACAAGTACGCATATGCGTGTCAGAGCTGTTTAACAATTTACGATATAGATATATATTTCGAGCGGGGGAGTTGTCAGCGAGTTTCATTATATAGCTTCACGCCCAGGCATCGCAGCCGTAAACTCACTCTCGCATGTGATAATTCACTTGCCTCACATGCGTGTAGTCGCCCCTTCCTATGCGACGGAACCAGCGTCCCGCCAATCACCACACTGATCAAATCTCGATCGTCACATGGACAACAATTAAGCAGCCCATATGATCTTTTGCTCCGAGGCGCAGGCGTCCGAGTGCCGACATCCTGTGCTAGTGTCATGCTAGCCGCTAGCTCAAGCAGACGCCCAACTAGCCACGGCTCTCTGTGCACCACTCGCTCCTGTTCGCTACGCCAACCCGCTTACGGCGCACGTTTCCTCCGTCTGCCTCATTTCGCTGGATCCGAATACTTCTTCTTTCGTCGTCGGACGTGCCGCAACGATGTGTTCAAGTTGGTATTTTAACGCAATAGCGTTAAAGAGCTCGTTTCGCAGAAATTCCGGAGTCTGCGTCGTTGGTTGTGAGCGAAAAATCATCTTGTTCGTGACCTAAAAATCAAGAAAGATTGCAAATGAAATAAATAACAGGAACCGTAGGTTCGAGTGAGAACTGAACCCAGGCCATTTGCGTGACAAGCAAGTGTTCTAGCACAGAGCCGCACTATTGCTCGAGATTGCTTCGGAAAGAAACACTATATGAATGTCATGTAGTGGAAGGAGTCTCCTCCTTAACGCATGTAATATTGCGTGGCAGAAGCGTAGTATCGCGCCAGGCGTCAAAACTTATGAAATGTGCGACGAGTGGGTGGTTCAAATCTGCCCACCCATTACAAAGTGTGCAGCTGCGAGGGCGCGCGTGGCACCTTACGGCCGCGTAGTGGGCTTCAAGAGGAAGAATTATCGCGTAGTGGGCACTTAACAATTGTACTTGCCGTAGGTATGCTAGGATAGTTTGAAACGGCCAGTGTTACGAGAACAGTAATTCCTTTCCTTGAGGCACGGTTGAGGCAAGCACCGAGAACAGAAGCCAGGCTAGCAGTTCAGAAGGCGATGCGCACGGGGCCCGATTACGCTGTCGCGTTCTACTCTCGAAGGCGAAGCTTAAGCGTCCTCCAAGTTTTTTAGCAGCGGAGCTGTTTAAGGCGGCCGTTAGTCCGTGAGCTGCGAACAGAAATGATCATCCTCATGAATCGGCGTCGTCTTCTTCATCTTCTGCTTCGCTCCCAGAAGACGTGCGCCGATTTCTCCGACGCGGGATGTGATAACTCTCATGGGCGAGACAACGAGTACAGAGATAGAGAAAGAAAGAGAGAGGAATCCTAGGGTGAGAAATTTCTTCGCGAGGCGAGATTCGAACCAGCGTACCCACGATCCGAAGGCGAGCGTCTTAACCACTCGGCTATCCAGGCACGCTTGCAGAGCATAACATAGCCTTGTATAGTATAGTATAGCAAGTGGGCGTGAATGGGAAGTGTGGTTGAACAGGCCAGATGTGACGGTGAGGAGGAGGAAAAGGAGGAGGGGAGAGAGTAGAGCACTAGCACAGAAAGAGAGAGAATGAAATGCAGATAGAGAAAGAAGGAGAGAAAGAGACAGATGTAATAATGTAACAATTGTTGGGTTTTAACGTCCCAAAGCCACGATGTGATTATGAGGGACGCCGTGGTGGAGGGCTCCGGAAATTTCGACCACCTGGGGTTCTTTAACGTGCACCTAAATCAAAGCACACGGGCCTCAAGCATTTTCGCCTACATCAAAAATGCGGCCGCCGCGGCCGGGATTCGATCCCGCGACTTTCGGGTCAGCAGTCGACTACCATGACCACTAGACCACCATGGCGGGTAGAAAGAGATAGAATCAGAGAAAGAGAAAGCGAGAAATACAGAGAGAGAGAGAGAAAGGGAAGAAAGACAGATAGAAAGACCGAGAAAGAAAAATAGATAGAGAGACAAAGAGATAAAGAAATAGAAATAAACAGACACACAAAAAAACAGAGAGAAGAGAGAAACAGAAAGCAATAGAGGAAGAAAGAAAGAGAAAATTGGCAAAACTTTGCAAAACAGAAACAGCCAGGACTACCTAGGTGCCCATCAGTTCCGCTTTCCCTTTAGCATTACGCCTCCAATGCAAGCTACGCTATTTTTTTTTTCTTTTTCGACTCTTGGCACACGTTAACATCGGACGCGGCTCGGTATCTGCACGGGCGCGCACATTATTGATGACATCTTCGAACCTTTTATTTGAAAATATTTGCGACGTCAGTTTTATTCTTTTATCACAGCGTTCTTTACTGAACGAGCGCCAACTGACAGGCAAATGCCGAGAACTCGATAATTGCGTGAAGATATGATAGCGTGATATTCTCACTTTCGTTCAGACGGTCTCTGCTTTCATCAGCATGAGAGGATGGCCGATAACGGCACTGACACGCAGCGTTGGTGGGATAAGCAAAGGCTCGTTTCCCACTCTCGATACTCTACCAGCGCATGTCTTGCGGCGCTGACTTTGGTGGCAGCGCACCTGAGTCCTGGAGCGGAACCTTGGGCACGTTCAATAATTGTTCAGTTTTCAAACGTTATTTTCGAAGTGTATGTATATACAGCGAAGCTCCTTCATATCTTCGTCTTTCACCCAACGCTAGATGGTGCCGTCGCTATCAAAATATCTTCCTTTCTTTTAGGAATAAAATTAAATTCACGTAGACAAGACATAAGGCCGAAAAATACGGCTTCGTGGCGCACAGGTCACCGCCCCGCTAAAAGAGGACGCTCATGGCGTCCATCCATCCATCCTTAAGAATAGAAAAGGATGAAGGAAGGAATATAACTGGCCTCAACACGAAAGAAGCATGTGTACGGAGGCGGTGGCGTAATTTTCTTATTCTTGATTTTTGTTTATGTTTATATGTTTGTGTTGGTAGGACCGCGGTTCGCTTCCGGTAGCCGCTTTCGGTTTCCTTTTGCAGTCTGTACGTAACGTTCTTTTGGTCTACGCCGCACCTCCGGTTACAGCTATGGAGAAAGAAAAACTTAAAAGGGAGCATTACGTCACGCAGGCAGCCTTGGTAATAATAATATAATTGTCGGGGTTTAACGTCCCAAAACCACGATACGATTATAAGGGACGCCGTAGAGGAGGGCTCCGGAAATTTCAACCACCTGGGGTTCTTTAATGTGCACCTATATCTAAGTACACGGGCCTTAAGCAATTTCTCCTCCATCGAAAATATCGCCGCTGCGGCCGGGATTCGATCCCGCGACCTTCGGGTCAACAGTCGAGCACCATAACCACTATAGACCAACGTGGCGGGTTAGGCCGACTTGGTAGGCGAGCGCTCTGTGAATCCAGCAGTGTCAGCCCAACACGTGACTTTTACAGCTGAGCTGTTATGCTTTTCGTTGTGTCGTCACGCGTTCGCAAAAACTATCATCATCATGAATGGCCTCAACCTTTGCAGCGCGAGCAGCGCAATAACTCTGCCGACGCGCGCCCTCTTCGTCCACTTCTTCATCGTCTGCTCCGCTCCCCGAAAATGTGCGCCCGGCGCGAGCTCTGCCGCTGCGCCGATTTGTTCAGCGTGGGATTACGAAGAGAGAGAAGGAAAGAGAGAAATAGAGAGAAAGAAAGGCACGAAAGCGAAGAAGAGACAGGAAGACACAGAAGGAAATACGCACAGAGAGAAAGAGATAAGAAGAAACAGACACAAAAAAAGATAGAAAAAACAGAGTGCAAGACTGAAAGAGAAAGAAAAGAGAGAGAGAGACAGAAAGGGAAGGAAGTGAAAAAAGAAAGAGAGAGAAAGAGCTATACAGAGAAAGAAATAAATAAATAGAAAGAAACAGAGACAGTAAAGAGATGGAAAAAATAGAGAGAAACAAGAAAGGCCGTCCAGCTCCGTCGTTCCTTTATGCTTGGCACCACTGGTGCGAACCTGCCTTTTTTTTTTTCTGCGTCAAGATCACGCGAGAAATGAGATTTTCTGAGACGTTGGGGCTTCGTGACCGGCAGTTTTTAATCGAAGTGAGCTTGTTCGGCGCAGCGCGGCCGGCTCACGGAGGAGGTTCAAAAACAGAACTGAACTGGGGCTACTAAAACCTACCGCGCGCTCTGACGTTTTGATCACGTGTTGGGCTGAAGCAGTAGGCTTCAATCGCATTGCTCAATGCTCCCTCCTAACTTTTTTCTCCCTCTGTGGTTACAGCCTTACTGGGAGCCAAGTTCAGCGAGACCTGTTCTTCGAGGCAGCGTGAGCCTGCAGCAGCAGCAGCAGCTACGGCCACGAAAACCCAGATATGTTCGAAACTGATCGCTTAGCTTTAAAAACACGCGTTTGTAAGATGTGGCACGGTGCGCTTGTGGTAACAGATATATTATCAGTGCAAGGGCCAGCCAATATGTAATTAACAGCAGGTGCGAGTCGAAAATCTTTGTAAATTTTGCCCCAGCACTAGAGTACCTTGAGCAGCCTGAGTAGTTCATCGTTTCAGAGCGTTTTCTGCGATATACCCGCTTGTATACAAACAGGGGCGTCTGCCAAATAAAATAAAATTAGTCGGCGTATCGAGCGTCCACTTCTACGCAAGAGAATGGCGGCGTGACTCCCTTCAGTTTAACCGTGATTTACCTCTTTCGAACGTCTCGGCTGCCATTCGCAGCCTCACGAGGAGCGCGTCCGAGGAGAAAGGCGTGTTTCCTGTCACGTATGCAGAGGCAGGACAAGAGTGCGCACGTGTCCGCAGCTCGAGCATTCCAAATAAGAAAGCCGAAGACGCGCAGCGTGACTCGAGCGCAGACATCCGGGTTCTGCGAACAAGCGTGGATGCGGTGTCTTTCCTCCGCTAAAACAAAACAGCATCAGCAGTAACAAGAACGAAGACGAGCAGCGTACATGGGTGTTTCCGTAACCTGGAAGATGGCGCGACGCAGTTGGCCGGCCGTAGTCTGATTACCGCATTGTGCACTCTCGTTGCGGAAACAAACCAGGTGCACAAATACTTGCTGCCCAGCGTTGTCGTGGCAAGTGCGCGAGGATTGACCAGCCGCATTGGCAGTTGCGCAGCGCATCATAGCAACCCTGATGTCCACTTGTATGAAAAGAAGTTAAAGACAAAAGGTGGGGCCGCCACAGTTCTTCAATCATACCATTCGTGAAAATCCGTTCCGAAAGCCAGGCATGTCCATGGACGAAACTATGGTGGCTAACAAACCGACTCGCCACCTGGGACCGATGGCAGAAAACACACCACAATGCCGCAGTCGATGCAGTACGTCTTCGCTGTTATTGCGCGATTTACCGCAGCAAGAATTAATAGAAGTGCTCTGAAGAAACCTTGATGAGTTCTATAGGGTGTTTTT
Organism: Rhipicephalus sanguineus; assembly: GCF_013339695.2. Lineage (NCBI taxonomy): Eukaryota > Metazoa > Arthropoda > Arachnida > Ixodida > Ixodidae > Rhipicephalus > Rhipicephalus sanguineus. Next base: position 278,968,841 of record NC_051176.1, read on the forward strand.
TTCTTTTTTTTTTGAATATGCAGATTTTTTATAAAAGTCCTATTACAGCAATGCTCCTGTCATTTTCGCACACGAACTCCACGTCGAACGGGAAATACCTTGTCGCAGCTGAAATGACACTGTTACGACTAATTAACGAAAAATCGTTAATTAACTTTTTAATTTTTAATTAGTAATTTCAGGGCAAATGTTTATATTACAAAGTTGTAGTGCATGCCAGTTTATGGCATACACATTCTTTAGAAATCACAAAAGTTGCACGTAGTTCGAGGTATTTGTCATCGAATTTCAATGACGAAATCGAAACTGATCGCGCCCGGCGCGCCCGAAGCGCAACCGTTCAGTTACATCAGACCGGATCTACCTGTACAAGGAAGTGACGAAATTTGAATGAAGGCGCGCCGCGGCGCGGCCATATCTTTTCGTGAAAAGCTGCAAGTCATCTCACTTGTGCCAGAGCATCGCCTTACTTTTGCGTGTAGTGTTTGGTGTTAATCGGTTTCTTTCGAGCTGTGCATAAGAAAACAGCTATCTCAACGTTGTCTTTGTCTGGGAAGCATAACACTCAGGGGCAGCCACTGTGGCGCTTCTTCTTGCAGACAGGCGAAATAGTTTTTCGCGCCTCTTTATAGTTTAAGAAACAAATAAGCACTACACATCGCACGCAGACAATAAGCTCTCTACTCGTGTATTGCAGAATGCTTGCCGATTTTTTTTTTTTTTACCAGGTTCCGCTTCGGCGCGCCTTGATTCAAATTTCTTCACTTCCTTGTCACGATTAGTTCCGGCCAGACGTAAGAGAGAGGCCGCGCTTCGTGCGCGCCGGGCGCGATCAATTTCGAATTTGCCCTTCAAATTCGATGATGAATATCTAAGACTATGTGCAACTTTTGTGATTTATATAAACTGGGTATGCCATAAATTATCATGCACTACAACTTTCTAATGTAAACAAGTGCACTCTAGTCAATAATGAAAAAGTTAACGAGTTTTTGTTAATTCGTCGCATCAACGTCATTTCACTGCGGCAAAGTATTTCCGCCTCGACGTAGAGTTCATGCGTAAAAGCGACAAGAGCCTGTCATAGAATTTTTATAAACAATCTGTATTGCCTAAAAAAACGAAAAAAAAAAACCCGCCCTGTATAGAGGTACTATCATCTGCAAAATATAAGCCGCAAGCGTAAGAACTGGCAGAGGTTTGCTAACAAATGCACCGGAAAAAGCAAAAATGCTTTTTTTAAATCTTGTTTTCTTGCGCACAGATGGCGCCAAAACCAGCAGATCCCCGCGATTTCGGTCAATGGCGCGTTCGGATTCTCATTAATGGAGCTTATGGGGAGTTCCGCAACCCGTACGATTGAAGAAATCTGGTGGCCGTACCACCACCGTATTGCGGCCTTAAATCCAATTGAAAAGAGAATAATGCGGGGATGTTTAAATCCAAAATTATATTTGGAAATAAAAGACAACCGTGAAAAACAAATTTAAGTGAAAGTTATAAAAACAGGAGCGGTGCAGGAATGAAGAAGGTTGCCTCCTGCGCACTAGTACGACTACTAATAATAATATCTGGGGTTTTATGTGTCAAAACCACGACATGGTTATGGGGCACGTCGTATAGCGGGGGCACTGCTGATTAATTTCGACCACCCGAGGTTTTTTAACGTGCGCTGACGTCGCACAACACATGGGCATCTAGCCATCTACCCTCCATCGAAGTGCGACCGCCTGCAGCCAGGATCGAACCCGCGCCTTTTGGGCCAGCAGCCGCGCACCGTAACCACTGTACCACCGTGGCGGAGGCACATTAGTGTCACCCTTATGGGGCGACAGAGGAGAATTACGCCTTATCTGATCCGTTCGCGTATTATTGACGATTGAAGGAAAAAGATCGGATGATGCGATAGATGACAGGAACAGATCCAAGGTCTTGCTGGCGAAAGGGAAAAGAGCCAGACCAGCATCCGTTTAGAGAATATAAAGTAAGGAAAGACACACACGCATACAAACGAACGCGTAAGAAAAGTATGCAACGAGTGATGATCGCCATATAGCGGGAACATCATGGTCAAAGCGGTACAAACGGTGTTTGCAAAGCACGCGCTAAAGTTATCTCCCGCAGTTTCGCGCGGCTCGTAGAAAGCTGCATCTAAAAGTGACAATGGATGTAGAACGCTATGTATTTTGCAAAAGCTCGTGCAACAGAAGCAAGTTTTTATAATAGATTACGAATTATCCGGTTGATTGTCAGTCGCATTAAATTATCTCTGTTATATACATACATTGTGTGACTTGTAAACTTTGTGCAAGTGTGTCTTTTTTAAACATGATTTTCCCATTTTCTGCAGTTTAGATTTAGAAAGAAAATGCTTTGAAGCAGGGAGCCGCCTCAATCGCCCGCTGACAGTTTTCTTTCAAAAGAAAAAATGCATTCAGGTTATTTGCCCGGGTTTTCATAAGGAAAGCCACGCGGATCTCTTTAATAAAGTCCAGACAGGTACGCCTGGCGCCACAGCTGGAGGATAGCCCGCTGGAATCATGAGAAATGAAATGATACGCCACCCTGCACGTCGCGAACACACAGCAGAGACGTTCGGCCGTATGCAAAACTAATCGTGTTGCGCAATGTTTGATGCGTTTCGCGCGAACTTATGGGGGAAATACGCCTCTCGTGCAGTACACGTGCAGGCAGGTGGCCTCAGCCTTCCAGCACTCTCGTGTCGGATACGACACGCGTTTGTTTCGCGGTCATTGCTCTCGCGAGAGAGGCTCGTGACAAGCGTTGCGAGAGCCGCGCCTCGGGCCAAGGCGTCACGAGCTCGACATTAGCTTCGGTCGATTCTTGCAGTCAACGGTACTGGGTTCGATCATCCAAAAAGAATTTCGCTCGTAAGTGCCCGCTTTACCATACAGTTTCCTAATAATACACTAGAGGGAAACCTGGCGCTAGTGTCTACGGGAGCTGCAACGCATGGCCGCGGCCGTGGCATGGCGTTTCAGCCAGCATGGGAATGATGGGTAGTACATGGATTTGTCTAAGCTTCGTTCTTTCGGCTCCGTGTTACCTACAGCCTGTTTGTCGCAAGGCGGAGTTCAGCAAACGTTCAGCAGTTCCACTTCACCACCTTAACCTTCTAGGCTCACCAATTCAAATCAGGTCACGAAGTTCACAACGATCTATTCTTTTATCCTAAACAAACGCCAAAACACAACAATAAACGAAGCCACAAGTGCTTCGAAGCCGCAAGCACGAAGAGTAGGCAAATCCATGTACTACAAATCATTCCCATGGTGGCTGAACGATCGCAGCGCCAGAGTTCCCTCTAGTAAATATTGTAGGAAACTATGCGCTTTACCACTGGCTTGGCGCCATCGCTCGCGATATGTCCAGTGTCAGCACTGGTTGAAGTTTTCTCCGACAAACGATAGCGTACGTTTTGTACAAATACGACACCTAGCTCAAACTATAGAGTGCCTCACATTTGATTTAACAAAACCTCTCGGACGTAGCATTAACGGAAGTTCGCTTCACCGTGTGACCTCGCGTAGGTATACTCCGCAATTTATGGGAATTATAGCTTGTATTACAAGAGCGTCGGCCAATCAAGGCCCGCACTCAAAAATAGTTGTTACGACCAGTTCATGACCAATTCGTAAACCGGTTAGGCAAAGCAGCTGGCCAACTGGTTGGCCAGTTAGATCTGATTGGTCCTAATTCAATCCAACTGGGCGCCCATCTAAACGCTGCACAATGACGGATGACAAGAAGGACAAACAACCGCGTTGAATGACAACTCTTTTTTATTATTATTAAGGAAGGAACTCAAACCGGCCGCGGCGGCCTCATTTCGATGGAGGCGAATTGCTTGAGGCCCGTGTGCTCACGTCAAAGAACCTCCGGTGGTCGAAATTTCCGGAGCCCTCCACTACGGCGTTCCTGATAATCATATCGTGGTTTTGGGACGTTAAACCCCAACAATTAATTAATTAGTAACGCAAACGTTGTAACGACCACATACGCGCGGCAACATATACTGAAGAAGAAGCGGAGCACTACCGCACATGACCAAATGAGCATGAGATAACCTAACCTGCGATTAGATTTCACCATAATCATTGCGGTTGTTCAGATGCATTAACTCCACAATAGCCAAGGCCGCAGACGAAGAGCGAACGCAAGACGCCCTGTTTCTTGCGATAGCAACAGCTTCAAAGATTTCACGCGCATGAACGAGCGCTTGCGGACCGCGCACAGAGAGCTCTCTGCAATGCGACTCTGCTTTGACGGCCGAAGTCGTATTCGTTTATCAAATTCTGGGTTTCCTTATACCGCCGATGAATATTGAGGCATGCCGTCGTGGGGAACTCCAGTATAATTTTTACCATCTAGTGTACTTTAACGTGCACCTAAATCGAAATACACGAGAGCTTTTGCATGTCCACCCCATCGAAATGTGGCCGCCGGAGATCCAACCCACGACCACATGCTGAGCAGCGCAATGTCATATTCGCTAAGCCCCTTCGGTGGGCCTCGCCTGTGTGTTGTTTTTGTTGCCTTTTTTTAAGTGCAGAACGCTTTAGGGGTCCGGGCTGTCGTATGCTGTCGTCGTCTCATGTAGCTTGGCGTAACGCTGGCAAAGCCACGTACAGCACAGCCATCTGTAGCATACTGAGCGCGCGCTCGCGCCAAGGAGAAGTCTTCTTTCTTGTTCTTCGAGCGCCTTGATGACGATATCGAGTGCGGAGCATTTTGAGGGCCCGGGCTGTCGCGTATGCTGTCGTCGCTTGGCGTTACGCAGGCAAAACCATGTATAAAAATAGAAAAAAAGAAGAAGCAAGCCAGAAATAGAGAGAAAGAAAGGAAAAGAAATAGGAAGGAAAATAGAAATAATAGAAATAAATAGAAATAAACAGATTAAAAAAGACAGAAAAGACTGGGAAAGCGAAAAGCAATAAATAGACGAGGAAAGAAAGAGAAAACCGAAGAGAAACAAAGAAGGCCGCCCAGTTTCGCACCTCCTTCAGGCTTGGCACCACTAGTGCGAAGGTGCCTTAATTTTTTTTTTTATTGATGACCACATTCATCAAGTGATCACACGGCCGACAATGGCTCGTGTGATTACTGCAGTCTCGAGGAGATCCTTCAAATGTTATGTGTGACCGTCTTCGCTACAGTGCGCAAAGACGATCGCTCGCAATTATGCTAGCCTGCGTTGATCTCAGAACGGAGGTGCGAGATACGAAGGCAGTGTTACAGTTCCTATAAGGACACCTGCAAAAGCGGCTTTATAGCCTTAATTAGTGTTTATTGCGATATACAAGTCATGATCCTGCGCTGTAATAATCTGCCGGGATCATGGAGCAAGATTTTTTTGGAGGTAAAACTTGGCATGCGCGTTTGGCGCATGCCAAATTTTATCGCGATGCGTTTTTTTGGCGATCGCGATTTTTTCAGTGCCCTTCTACAGGCATTTGTATATTTTTCCAGCCATCTCTCACGCTTTTGCCACGGTTTCGTTCTTTCAACTACGGCCATCTTATCGGGCTTTCTTGTTTCGCTACATTCTGCTTACCGGCGCAGATCACCTCCATTTTCACAAATAATTCTATAATTTGAAATCAGCGCTCGTCTCTGCCATCTTGTCTTCCGGTTGTTACTGTTTGGCGCTGAAAACCCTTGCAACTCCCCGAATTTGTCTTCCTAATCGCACGACGTAAAGCGAGTAGTTTCTGCATGGGACGGAAGTCTGCGGGAGACCTTTCAGTCGGAAACCGCAGATAAATCGCTCAACCGCCCCACCTGAGCGAGAAGCAAGGAACAGTGCAGGCAAATTATGATCACCCGAAACAGTTCGGGGTTTCCTCAGCTGCACATCATGCCACGTAGCTGCTGCACGCGGGCATTAAGACGCCCACGCCGACAAGAAGCTTCGGTTCGACAAGGCATGAAAATTAGCGCCATGTCTGACTTGTTCCAAGGAAATACCCTCGAAGGAGAGTGCGTCTCATGAAAGCCAGATCCACACCAACAGAGCGAACCGATAGCGCATATATGACCGCGCGCGGCTGCAGTCCTCGAGTATAGATGCACATAAGGGAGACCTTAATGACGGCGGCAACGCTCTAATTTGCCATTCAAATTTGTCAAATCAGTGTCGTCTTCCCTCTGTCGCTCGCGCGCCCGCTAACGATTCCGCCGCCGGCGAGTCGCGGTGTCTCGCGGACCACTGCGCGCGAGCAGACTAGGGGATTTTCGGGCTGAGAAAATGCTGTCGGCGTTTTCCTCTCCCATTGCGGTCGACCGTCGCAAAGCCGGCGCCATTTCTCCTATATACGAGCCGATAATGGGACGCGCGGTCGCGTTGGGCTTCCACCCGGCCGTGTCCTATTCCGGGCGTTTCATTAGGCCTCCGATACTGAACTCCGCCACAGCTGCCAGCGCGGCCTCCGGTGGTTGCTCCGCTTCATCAATCACGGCAGCCACAGGAGACGCGTGCGCAAACGACGCTGCCTACGCGTTGGCTCTTCGGCTTTACGTCGCGTTAATTCGGCCTCCGCGAGACCGGGCCTGTCATGTCCAGCAACCTCCGAAGGCCAACGCTCGCGCGCGTTTAAGGATACATCGCCGCGTGCTGCGGGATCGATCAAGCTTGTCACGTATATAGTCGCCGATTCTCCGTTGTATGTGCCTGGATTCGTCCAACAAACTCATCCACATTCCCGAGCGTATTTCAACCATATTCTGTAGTTCCAGGCTTGTTGATTCTGACCGTATATTCATGATTTCTGTTATGATATTCATTCGACCGATTTGGCCAACTCAACGGAGCTGTATAAGTGCATTACAGACGCCGAAGACAATGTGATGCGCGTGCTGTGCCCAAATGCGGTGGACTACGCGACGTTCCCAGGCCAATTCAATGTTGGACGAAAAGCGGACTACGGGCCCCTGCTTGTCTACAATGAATGACATTCTGGCGTCGCCATATATGACAGTGCACTGGAGAGTGTGCCGACATTTTCACTGCCTCTAATTCGAGGGCCAGGGCGAAGCTTCGTCGGTGACGTCGGCAGCTCGCTGAAGTCAACGTGAGTGCAACCTTGCCAAGTCGTTGGCGCCTGACAACCGTATATAGATGCGAACAGTTCGAGTCGGAGCACAGGAACGAGCAGAACACCGGAGCAGAATAGAAGCTGATGATGATGCTGATGATCGCCTTTATGAATGGCTCACACCCACTCTGGGGGATTGGCCAAGAAACGAATAATTTATAGATAGAGTGGTCCCATATGAATTCTGTGACTAATAGAAGCTTGCGCGCAGCTTCTTCCTCTTCCACCGTGCTGCTCTTTGAGGGGGTGGAGTCTGCATCAAATTGGCAATTGACCGAACAGGTCAGGTGACCGCTCCTCAGGTAATGCGTAATAAGTACCTTCACTTCCAATGACTGGAGAATCTCTTGCTTGCTGCTTTTTGTCTATTTGTTTTCTTCATCCCGATCCCTTGCAAAACATGAAAGCAAATCTTCAGTAAATATCACCAGTGAAAGCGTCACTAACTTGTTGCTCAGCATCAATACGTACACAGCGCCGACAGCCCCTACAGCTAGATACCTTTCCTGCACTGAACGCTGCTTAGCGTGTGAGCCTCCCAATTAAATGCCAAATTGAATTAACAGGTACTGAGCGTCACTGAGAATGCGTTTAACTCATAAAAGGAAAAAGGTAACATTGTGAAACTACATAGCGAGTTACAAGAAACACCATACTTGAGGGTTCCTGATAATTTTTACCATCTGGGTTTCTATATAACGTGCACATAAATGTAGCAAGCGCACGAGTGCTTTTGAATTTCGCCCACAACGGAAATGCGGTCACGACGGCCTGGAATCAAACCGGCAACCTCTTAAATTCATAAGCAAAAGATATTAATGCCTCCATCCAATTCTTATGGTGATGGAAACCTGTATAGGTCAAAAAAATTTTTTTCCCCTATCAATTAGGTTCTGCAGCTTATCACAGACAGGCCTGTAATATTCATAACAGCATGTTATGATAATGTGCAGGGATGTTCTTACAATAAAAAATATGAAAAGCAGCAACCCCCTTTTCGATCCACAACAGAAGGCAATGCGTTGTGTAAGCATAGAAAGCACACGTGGCAGGCCGCGCGTGATGACTTCCAATAGACTTTTTCTGTCGGCGCTACACGTTGCCTTTAATGGTGAATCAAAAGAGCGATACTGACAAACTACGTATGAGAAAGCCGCCGTTATGCGTTTGTGTCGGATCATCAGCAATTTTTATTGGCGGCACTGTCACTTCGATGAAGACGCCGGGCGTGAGAACGAGCGGGTTCGTTAATTTGAAGGACGTTTGTCATGGGGAGTGTGTAATCCATACGCGGCCGAGTTATATTTAGCAACACGAGAAAAACCTACGTCTAACAAACTTATAATTCACATGCTGAAGCTGATACTCACCTTGTGCATGCACGACTATCGAAGGAGGACTGAAGGCACAACATGGCCATTCTGTTACTTTAGATCTATAGAATGATTGAATCATTCCAAACAAAGGTTTCGATGATCTCGGACGATCATCGACCATTTGGTGAACTTTCTGAGTAATTAACATATTAATCATCCACGTGAGCTTTGTGATTTCTCGCAGTGCCGCGCGGTTTGGTCGCACCGACAGCGCTGCAACAACCTTCGAACATCCAAACTAGAGAAATGGGAGATGTCTCGACGAAGCCTATCGCAAACGCAGGCGCATATTGGTGGTTCGAAACGTGACTGGTTGATCGGCGATCACTTTGCGCCATGCAGAGTTAACTTATCTGTTACCCTTTGCGCGCAGAGTTCCAGAGGTCCCGTCATGGCGTATTCAAAGTATTCAAAGTGCTACGGTGAAGAAGAAAGAAAACAATATAGGGCACCGATAACGGTACGTGCACGTGTTGCCCTTCATGCTGACTGAGTCAAATATCATCCGCCGCTAAGTTCTCGAGAGCCCGGAGCTGCATAGGCAGGGTTTAACGCAACATCAGCGAATCTTTTATCCACGCTTTCATTTTATATGGTTTTACGCTTAGCGTTTCAGGCCTCAACAGATAAGTATATCAGATGAATGATCACAAATTAGTATTCGAAAGTGGCGAATAAATTTTCGCCATTATGCTGGTGAAAGGGGCTGCATCGTGCCGTGGCACACACGTGCGTCGTATACTGCAGCAAAACGTTCACACGGCAGTATTCAGCTGATATTCGTTAATCCCGTGCAATGCTGATAATAATTGTCGGGTTTTGTCGAGACGCTCTGCTGGTGAGGGCAATGTCCTAGAACGCGCCGTCAGCGCAGCACTTCGCAAGAGACCCGTGCGCACGAGAGTCGCGTTACAAAAGCCTCTCTTTATTCTTGACCACTCGTTACACAACCGCGAGGGCGCGACTAGTCGATTATTATTCTCTACGCGCCCTCTACAGGACTGACGTCCCAAAACCACGATATGATTACGAGGGACGCTGTAGTGGAGGGCTCCGGAAATTTTCACCACTTGGTGTTCGTTAACGTGCACCTAAATCTAAGTACACGGGCCTCTAGCCTTTCGCCTCCATCGAAATGCGGCCACCGCGGCCGGGATTCGATACCACGACGTTCGGATCGGCAGTCGAGCACCATGACCACTGGAGCACAGTGGCGGGTCACATGCAATGCTGGGTGGCGCAGAGGCTACGGTTCAGCGAAATGCTATGACGCTCGTGTTTCTTAGGTTTACGTGTAAGCCAAAGAACGCCAGGCGGGTAAAAATTTGACCGTAGCCCTCCGCTAAAGGTGTCTTTCGTGCCCGGAGTGTTGCTTTGGGACGTTAAGCCCCGCGAATAAATTAATCAACATGCGCACGCTTGGCATGCAGGTCGCTCGATTAGCATTCCTGTTTCTAGTAAATTTACACATACATGACGACTTTCGATATTTATAATTGCAGCATATAATGTGGAGCGCACTTCACGACGCTAGCTAGGAAAAGTCAACCCAAAGAGATGGGAGTGCGTTTCCAAAGAACTGGAAGATTGCATCACACTCGAGTTTACCCACATACGTGAGCTTCCTTTTATACATGATATCGACAAGTCTTCTGTTTGGGTCTATATATATGCCTGCGGATTTATCTCATGACGATAACGTTGGCCTCGTAACAACCCTTACGCTGCAATATTACGAACTTCGCTTCCTTCCATCAGGCTGCGCCAATAAGCTATGTTAAGTAGAGAAAGCACCCTTCACTCTCAACGCAACATTCCATGCCACTTCACACGGACGACCTCCCGCGAACACCCAGGCATTGAGTTATCATAATCCCGCTGCCTGGGAATATACGGAAGTGCTTCTGCCAGCAAAGTGCGAATCGCCCGCCTTATGAATATCATTACCTGCAACGTCTTACGGTGAAGCGTGGGCGCCGGCTCGTCACTTCGGCCGGTGGTCGACTGGCCGCCGGCGAGTCTTCATCGTTGGCATCGCGTTGCAGATTTACTCGCGAAGTGGCACGAGGAACAGAGGCCGAAACCACGCAGGTTTTCTCACTGCCATCGCAGAACACGCTTACCATATCCGAATGAGAGTCGTGGCTTATCTGCTGAATTTCGAGTCCTCTCGTGCTGCAACATGGGGGCGATCCGTTCGTTCGCGAGCCGGCACGTCTCTGCACGGACAGATCGACGCTTATCGGGTTGTTCCCCGGACGCGCCGATAAACGGCGCTCTGCAATTAAAAACAATCGATCCACTCGCGCGGGGCTCGAGTGGAAATGACGGCGTGGCAACAGCACTTGACCTGACGCCGATAGCGTTGTATCTTTCCCCGCGCGCCCGACACAAAAGTTCGCTAATCTAAAAGCGTCTCTCCCGGTGCCATGCACGAGTCCGGCGCGTACGCCATGCAATATCAGTAAACATGGTCACGCAAGATGCCTCCGCCAAACGCCCTTGAGGTTCGCGTCCTTTATTCTTTCTATTCGTAACTCTGATGGTGGGCAAATATGAGTTTGCAACTCGTACGCATCGCAATGAGTGCTTTGTGTGAAGTACACGAATGAGCTCAAAGGGTAAACACAGCTTGCTGTCAGATCACGGCCTGAGCTCGATGGATGGCCCGGGTTTCTCGCGCACTCGTGGTGCCACACTGAGTCGCTCGTCTTAAAAGGCTCGTCCCGCGCGATTCCCGATGACTCATGACTAGAGGCCGGATTTTTAGGCATTAAAAAATCTCGTTTTAGGCGCCAAAAATAGGCAGGCAAAAGAACGTTTTAGGCCTCCAATATCGTAAATATAGGCACAACAAACTTTCACACGCAAATAAAGTTTATGCTGATGATAGTTTCCTGAAAGGCCGACATATTTCTGTGGCACACACTCATTTGTTTTAATAACTGTTGCATTAATAATAATAATAATAATAATAATAATAATAATAATAATAATAATAATAATAATAATAATAATAATAATAATATCTGGGGTTTAACGTCCCAAAACCACGATATGATTATGAGAGACGCCGTAGTGGAGGGCTCCAGAAATTTCGACCACCTGGGGTTCTTTAACGTGCACCTAAATCTAAGTACACGGGCCTCAGACATTTTCGCATCCATTGCCTTCATTTTAAGTGGACCAGTGGTGAGTAGTGGGATTTACCCAATGTCTGTTGCGCATGCCCATTTACGATGCCCGCAAGCGTTGCCACGCGTCACGGACATGAAAGGCTCTACCAAGAACAGCTTCGCTGTTAAAAATTTGGCGCAGCTTGCACTAAGTCGCGCAAGGCTTGAAACCTTGATTATCAAGTGTCAAGCAAGCATTCTGTTGAAAGAACACAAGCATGTCAACTTTCTTGCCCTTCAGCCTGCTCCACCATATAACACGCACTCGAGGAACCAAGTTTAGGTCGCAATGAATTCACGCGGTTCATTTTATACTATCGATAGTACTGTCGAATTTACTATTGATAGCGCTATCGATATTTTTTTTTTTTACCATCGATAGTTCGGTAGTCACTCAACTATCGATAGTATCGATAGTACCATCGATAGCTCTGCATCACTACAGTGAACACTGGCGTAGCCAAGCTGGGCTTGGGGGGGTCAGTGCCCCCCCCCCCCCAAACATTTCAGTTTTGCGTGTGTGTATATACACGCACATACAAACGCATGCGCGAACACACAAAGTATGGTTGAACGTCTCCTCCCCCCCCCCCAAAAAAAAAAAAAATTATTCTGGTTACGCCACTGCTGTGAACACCTTAAAAAGTAAATTACATACAAAACAAAAGCTGTTTGCGCATCACATTTTTTTATTTTCTAGCTCTCCACTCTCCTTTCCGCTGACGGCTCACCGCGGTTTCGCATTCGCCAGGCATTCGCCAACCGCTCGCGTCGTGTCAGCTCGGCGGCGAATTCTCGGCGACGTGTCCCACATCGCTGTTGCCGTCGGTTGATTCCAGGAGTTGGTTGAACTAGAGGACTAGGTTAAACCCTATAGTTCCGAACAGTCAATATCGCGCGGTAACTTGAATAACGGTCTCAAACTGCACCCGGGAGTGAAACTTGAGGCTAAATAGGGTTCATATAAGCGCCAATTTTGCGAATAGGTATTTATAGGCATTTGTAAGCATTTCGGCACGAACACCAAAAATAGGCATTTTTAGGCGCAATAGAAACACTATAAAAGCCCTTCTTAACATCTAATTCATGCTCGTATATCAAAATGGCGCGATAGGAATGCGAGGAACAAAATAGGCATTTGCCTAAAATCCGGTCTCTAATGACATCACCTCCCAAGTTCACGGTTACGACGAAAGTCAGTGCTGCACGTAAACAAAACACTTTGATGTGTAACTGTATATTGAAATATTTGCGGCCAATGTGCAGCGCCGCTGCACCTCTGATGGTTATAATGTCGATGGTTTATCCTGGTTTAGATCGTAGCAGTGTGGGGTATGCCGAGCAAAATTTTCGAGCTCATTGCGCGGAGTTCTTTTAGGTAGGTCACCACCTTCAAAAACACATTTTTCGGGGGAAAAATGTGTTTTTTTGGATTTAACATTTTCAAGGTCCCTATCTATTCAAGAATATTTAGCAATAAGAATTATGTACTTATCTTGAGCCGTTCGAAAGTTATGACCATTTTTTTTCAACCCCTCCTAGACGCATCCGAAACAGAAACTGGAGGTTTCTCATTCCACAACACCTGTCATCACGTCATAAATGTCTCTTCGACTACATATTACGTAGTGCAAAGTCGTCTAAGTACGTTTTAAAGCTTGTGGGACACGATGCCTTCGATTTATTTTGAAATTTCCACTACACGGCTGTTTTTTTTGTTTTTTTTATGCCGTTTCGAGCTCTTGGGCTTATTAGCTCTGGCCTTTCAACGAGAAAGTTATAGCCCTACATGATATACGGTGAAGTATAGGACAGAAAAGAAGCGTCAACGCAAGCTAGGGAATCAATATACCAAGCGTGGACATGCTGTGGAGCACGCGGATGAGAGTCAACTGGAGACGCAAAACCAGCTAGAAAAAGGATACGTGCTTCAGCTCGCTCAAGAGGAGATTGTGCTGCTTCAAAGCACGTCCCAAGATATACGAGCCTGGTGAATTTCAGACATATTGAATGTTTCTTTACTACATGGTCATTCGGTTCGAATCTTTAAATCCATTTTTCTCAAAACGTGACTTTTTCCATCCTACAGTTACGCGAACAGCGATAACTTTCCTTCTAATAAATATTTTCGCAAAAAATTTTGCGTGCTGTTTTGTTATAGCTCGAACGGTGCATTCAAGCAGAATAAGGTAACTTTTTGTACGGCGGCCAATTAAGGGCAAAACAAACCTGCCAAATTTCAACTTTATCAGGCTCTTCATGATAACGCACCCTATAGCTTAGAGATGTGGTGATCGTGGAGGTGAAATGCACTGGATATTGTCCTCACTATGTACTTGCCAAGTTGAGTTCGAATCGCACCAACCATTTTGTAGTTATGACTGTTGGCGCAACATACATATTTTGGCACATTTTGATTTTTATCAATTTTGTTTTTTACATTTTTAGGAATTTCATCATTTTAAAGTTTAAATTTACCTAAGCCCTACAAGCCAAAACCATAATTATAAGATTTGAATTACAATAGTAAAATTTTTTCTCGAAGGTGGTGACCTAAGGTGGTGGTGAGTCCGTCAACTTTCGTCCTCCACTTTTGTGCCGAAACGATGCAAACATTATTGCGGGTTCCTTGGCGTGCTATAGCAATTAATCATGCACACATTTCCAAGCGGTAGATTTGAGGCAGTTACAATCCCAGACCTTCCCCAACCCCGTTCATCTCATGAGAATATATCCAGACATCTATTCAGACGGTAACTGCAGACTATGCGGCTGGGCTCACGCATCTCTCAGGGACATTCTTTAGGAATGTGAGGTTGTAGGCACAGAAAATGCAGTCTCCCCAGATGAAGCTGCGGCGCGGAAACCTCCAAGGTCAACTATGGACCATCCAGCAAGCCCGTGAGGCGGCGAGGAGACCAATTCTCCGGACCTCCTCGGGGGTGGCCTAGGTTCTAACTCCGACCACGAATTTGCCGGAGCTCTCAATAAAGTTGTTACCACCACCATGCAGCCATCACCCAATGCTCGACTGAGCGAATAAGCAATCATACTTCCTTTGTGCGTGCGTCGGTATTCGAAACTTCAAAAAGAGAATGTCTTTGGAAAACCTGGCGAATATTTCAAAATGTCAATAGCGCGTAATAAAACATATTGGAGCAAAAGCACGAACAAATTAAAGTCCGCTGGCGCAGTCGTAGGCATAAAAACTTGGAGGACGCTTGAGCTTCGCCTTCAAGAGTAGAACGCGATAGCGTAATCGGGCCCCGTGCGCATCGCGGCCTTCTCAGCTGCTAACCCGACTTCGGTTCTCGGTGCATGCTTCAACCGTAACGCAAGGAAACGAACGTCTGTGCGCGTAACATTGGCCGTTTCAAACTATCCTAGATTGCCTACTGAAAGTATAGTTGTTAACTGCCCACTATACGCCATAATTCTTCCTTTTGCGAATCAGCGAAGGGCTCACTACGCATCCGCAAGGCAACACGCGAACCTACGCAGTCGCTCACTTTGTTGATGCTTTTGCTGATGATGATGATTAAATATGACTGATCGCTTTGTAATGCGTGGGCCTTTAAAACACCCACTCGTTGCGCAATACACATGTTTTGACGCCTGGCGCGATTCTACGCTTCTCCCACGCAATATTACATACGTTAAGGACACTCCTCCCACTGCCTATGTTTTTTTTTTTTTTGTTTTTGAAAGATGTTTCAAGCAATGGTGTGACTCTGTGGTAGAACACTTGCTTACCACGCCGAAGGCCTGGGTTCGATTCTCACTAGAGCCGGATATTTTTATTATTGTATTTCATCTTTCTCGATTTCTCGGTCACGGACAATCTTTCGCTCACAACAAACGACACCGACGCCGACACCGACACCGGAATTTCTGCGAAACGAGCTCTTTAACACTATCGCGTTAAAACATGAGATATTACGCTCTTGGAGTCGCTTAGAGGCCACTTACTTACTGGGTATAGAGAGATCATTCGCAATTTCCAAAGGGGCTTATGTACGCGAACAAAATGCTTATTTTTACGTAATGTTCCAATTGCGCTTTTTGTAAACAACACTTCTTAACGAGCAAGGTGACGACGTGCAACACGCTAACGTTGCGAGTTCTAGGATGTGCACATTGTTTTATATTCATTGGGCAAACAGCTGTTCATTGTAAAAAAAAAAACTGCTTGACAGGTATTCGATCCGAATATTTCTCAACTAGTTTGATAGCTTTACAGGCAGTATTGGGTTCCCGTAAAGATATGAAGGTTGAATCTGTGACTTCACTCGTAATCATAAAGTTGTGTGGGCGTCACCATTACAATGAAGCACGCTGCTTTCATTGCAGAAACTAACTAAACCGTTACAAACTAAAGGGCGCTGCCAGTGCAGGCTTCCGCTATCTTTCGTGGTACCATGAAGGGTTGTTTATTTTCGTGTTGTTATCTTCTCTCAGCGTTTTGTGTTAGTCACCAGTGTCGTAAGTCGCATTCTTATGTGCTAGACTTTTAGCAGTAGCGGTTGATCAGCTGAAACGATACTTGGTTTGTGCTGTGCCTAGAAGAAAAGTCTAACGAAACGTCAGACGTCAGTGTTCATTTAGATGCAAATGCTGGCGAAAGAACAAGAGTTCAATACTAGAAATCAGCCTTTAGAAGCTGTGTAACAGTATATGTACATATGTAGGTCAATTACTAACAGGGGAGCCTGTTAGCAAAAGTTAGTAAAAGGGGGAGTGTCAGGCCGGACTAATTATGCATGGAGAGTCAGGTGCAAAAAACAAATCCGACATTGTTGTGATAAAATTTTGAATGTTTTTGCAAGGTTCATAACAGGATTATATTGCGTGTCTGTAACAAAATGCAGGCCAGGGCTGCTAAAGTATGCGCCCCGAGGGGAGGGGAGGGCCAACGTCCCCCCCCCTCCTGGGCCCCCCGCAAGTGACGCCTCTGGAACATACATAGGTGACAGGCCACTGCTACCGCTTCAAGTACCACGAAGTGGAACGCTCGAATCACAGCCACAGTTTAGATCTCCATCCCTCCAAAGCCATATTTCGACGTGACTAACGTTGTCCGAGCGGCCGCATCCCCGGCATTCATTATGCTGTAGATATAAATGCATCGGTCGGCAATGATCTACAGTGTGACGGTAAGTGTGCTGGACTTCGAATTACGATTAACGAGAAACGCAGTCCTCATCGCCGCAGCCGCGCATGCGAAATTTGTCATTGTCAGTTGATCGAAGTCCGTACACTCGAGCGGCGGCGTCTGTATAGATTTTACGAAATCAGGAGAATTTCTAACTGCCCAGCATGGTCAAGGTCCCGACACAGGGCGATGGGTCTCTTCGACAGTGAATATAGCTCGTGTAGTCCGGACGGCCGAACCGAAGGCTCGCCTCAAGGGCGACCGGGGAGTGAGTCGCGTCATTCGCGAAAAGCCCAGTGGGCCGATCAAGAAACGCGTTTCTTGCACGCGCAAGCCCTTGATTGCTAGGCAACGCTGTAGTCACGTTTCCATGCTACTTCGGGCGCCGCGGAAGAGCTGCAGCAAGCGCAGGGGTTCATTACAGCCGGGTTGCATACGCATCAGCAGCGGTCATTATCGCCGCCCGCTGACCCAGCAACCGGCGCGTCCAAGGCCGCCCTTCAGAACAACACAAAGCCGTGGCGACCGCGAAGAAAGCGAAAGGTCGCGCCACTTAGCGCTGTTTGTCCTTTCTTGCATGCAGTGGAAAACCGCAACGTCTTCCCGCGCCTATCGCGACGGAAAACAGCGACGACGCTATAGTGACGGCCGCGCGAATGCCATGTCGCGCGCAGGCGGTGCCCGCTGACAGACGGCTGGACGCCGCCCCCTTTGGACGTTGTCTCGTCTGGCCGAGACGCCGGCGGTAAACAACGGAACAAGGCGTGGCTCACATCAAGCCAACTGTGACAAGGCACGACGACGCGCAGGGTCGCTCTCGTGGCGACTTGCCACGGCGCCGGGTCGCGGACAACTTCCCCCCACATACCTATCTTCCATTTTCCTTTTGAGAGCCTCGCGCTAACCGCCTACCGCGACAAAGGGACAGGCTTAGTCCAGGTATAGAGCGCGATGATGCTCTGTCCACGCGGATATTAAAGAACTAATCAGGGGACCGCTTCCATCGACAGTGAGCGCGCGGGTGCTCTGCTGCGCCCCGGTTGCTGCTGCTGCTGCTGCTGCAACCCCTGAAGCGCGCGGCCTGGCTCTGTCGGCGCAGCGAGCGCGGGCGCACCGCTGTCAACTCGTCTCGTTCACGGGTCCCGATTTTTTTTTCTGTTTTTCTTTCTAGGCCTCGCGCTTATTTCCTCGCTGCGCCATTTCTGGATCCGCCGCTCGTGTGATTGTCTTCGAAGCCCCGCCGCTTCGACCCTGCGCGCTCTTCATTCCTGGCGCGTTCGGCTGCGCGTCGACGGGGCGGCTTTGTGTCGTCTGCAGCTGCAGAAAGGCCACGAGGCGCCGTCGGCCGGGAATTGGCGAACAAAAGAAAACGTGGAAGCGAAGAAGTTTTAGCTTTCGAAATTAAGATGGCTGCCCTGTTGCATCACCAGCGTGCTTTGGTTGTCATCGCTTGAAGACGTGTAAAAGCGAGTCAAGCTCAGCTCTGAAAGCTGAAATCGCATTTTGGCCGCGGGTCTTGCGCGACAGAACAGCTCCGCATGCCATCTGGCACACGAAGACACAGATTCACATTTCGAAGCTGCGTTTAATACCGCCATGTTTGCTGTGTCGTTGAAGGCAACGGCTTCCTTAATTAAATGCGTGCCAGACGTTGCCAAGGAGGCAAATACTGGGAGATCGTTCTCCTTCGCGTGTCGGCGGCAAGCCGGTATCGCGAAACGAAATTGATACAAACGAAGGCGAGAAGAGCTGCCCGCTCCAGCTGGTTTCTAATCTCGATCAGAGTGCCACACCCCCGAGGCCTGCAGTGGTAAAAATCGCGGGATGGGCGCGATTTCAAAACGCATTGAGAAACGCTCTTGCAAAGCACTTCTGAAGGGCAGCAGTTGCTCGTAGCAAAATAGCGGCAGTTGATGAACCTAGCACGAGACATGAGCAAAACAAATGGCCGACGTAAGGTGGCGCAGCCTTAGCATACCTCTGCGCTCCTTTTGCACGCTCTCCTCTCAGCAGGACCATCCTATTTCAGATGCGAGAGTGAAAAGAGAGAGAGAGAGTATAAAAAGAAGGAGCGAGCGTATCGTTTCGCTATATCTAGGCGCGCTACGATGCTCGCGCGGAATGCGCTGCCCAACCTTTTCCTAGCGACCACAAAGAAAAAAACAATGCCGGTTCCCACGTGGCTGCCGCGTATATCGATGGCTGGTGAGCGCTCGCGATTTTCTCCATCGATCACGTTACTCGCGGGCGCGATGAAACGCGTCCTTCCAGCGCGCGCAACCTCGCTTTTTCCCATCCCACTCGAAGGCCGCCCGAGCTCCGATAAGGAGGATCGCATTTCAGCTCGCCACTAGACCCACCTGCCTCGTCATCGGCACCCGCTGAACGACAAACAAGCAACTGGGGGACCGAGGGAGAGAGAGCTGCCACCGGAGACTTCGAGGTATAGAAAGTATACATACGCAATCACAACCCTTTCTGCTGGTATCGCGCGAGGAAGTTTGGAAAGAAAAGCCACACAACAAGTATACGTATGGGGTGTGTGTGTGTGTGTGTGTGTGAGGGGGGGGGGCAATTGGAATTTCGGTGCTCGTTGCTTTTTGCGTGCCTCTCATCCTCTCTGCCGTCCTCATGAGGAGCAGTAATAAACGCGGTTTGATCAATACGCGCAACGAAGCGTCATATTTTTTTTTCTTTCTTTTAGGCAATTCATTCTCGCCTACTATTAATAACATTCTGCCTACAGGGCTCCTGCGGTCGACTTCCTCGGCGATTCTCATTAAGTTCTCTCTCAGCCTTCTTGTTGAAGAGAGAGAAGAAATTAAAAAGATATGTTGGAAGTTTAACCAAAACATTAACTTTTTGGGTGGTTACCCTTTTTAGGGCAATAGGGATAGAGTAATGAAATTTAAGGCTAGAAGTGAGGAACGCTCGATCGTCACATCAACTAGCAACGTTATGTGCAGGAGCGTCCCTGAGGTGTTTTTTCCTCTTGCCTATCCTAATAGGACCGAAGCAACGAACGTCAGAGAAATGCATCTTGTTTCTCTGACGTAATTAAAGCTGTGACTTCGATTGCTTATTAATGCCGCATTGACAGCCAGCCAATAATTGGCAAATGCGAACATTTGCAATTAACCTCAACTTCACGCTAATTACATTATACATGTGATTTCTAATATACATCGCCAGTTAGCTTCGCTTAAATAAATAGATAAATAGTCACAACCTTGCCTATAATGGAACCGAAACTTAACATTCGGACGTTTCCGAATGAAATTACCGAAAACAGAGCAATCAAGACTTTTTCTTTTGCCAATTTCAATTTGCGCGCAGTAAGATAAGCCTTATCCCTAGCTTTATTCGAACAGTTTTTGCTCCCCTCCCAGACATATGCAGGTTGCTGGGTGCGTTCGTGAATTTCATATCAGCGATCTGTATCGCTAATTCTGCTCCCTCGATCCACAGTGGAAAAGGAAAGACGTAAGTATGGCCAGCGCATTCCTGCAAATCAATAGCACTCTTGGAGCCAGTCGACAACTCGAAGAAAGCCGCAAAAAACTCGCATAAAATTACTCACCTCGGAAGCAGTTCCACTTCTGATCTCGACTCTTCCCTTCATCAGCAACGCAACATAACAGAATGCTTGTAGCTGCGTGAACAGTAGAGCAAACACTTCAGAGCACGCACACATATTTCTCCGATGCATTTGAAGGCATCGGAAAACTGCGCCTGGAATGTATTCCACATAGCCGAAGGAAGGAGTAACTCTCACGGTGTCGGATTCAGGCCGTGCAGCCAGCGCAGCAGTTCACGCAGCGAGGCAAAACTGTAGAGACAAGGAAGTCAGCCTTCCGAATGGGTCCATTCGATTGTCATCGCCAACAACAATAATAAATAAATAAAAAAAGGACCCCCCCCCCCCCAGCGTCCGACTGCGCTTATCCAACATCAGCACAACATTACACACGCTTTATAGCAGTAACGAGTTCACGAAGGAAGCTGGTTTACAGTCGTTTTCTTACTTGTCTGTTATTTCGACAGCGTGTTTTTCTCGTGAGGCATATGGTAGACCGCGCAGAGCAAGTCTTACAAGTTGCAGTACACAATGCCTTATCCACTTTTCAGCCCTTCCTCGCCTCGCTTATCTGCACAAAAGAAACAGCTCTTACAAAGCTGTCCTTCTTCCGTGTTGTATGCTGATTCGCCCCCTTTCGATGTTTGTATGCGGATGTGGAACCAGTCACCTTATCGAATAGTTAAGTACTATTTCTGATCAGGGATATTTGGCATGCTGTTGAACGACACATGCTTGCCTAATTTTTGTCTTACTTCTGCGAAGTATACGTGAAAAGTGCCAACCTTAAATAAGATTAAATATAGCCGTCATTGGTGGTAATCGAACTGCCGACCTCGTACACAAAAGCATAATTAATGGCATGTCATCTGCCTCCACGGCAGGTGTTTGGATAAAATGCTCGCTAAAAAGCTAGCCACTATAAAGAAAAGACGTAAAACGAAGACAGCTAGCGTCGCAACGTTTTTTTTTTTTCTTCGCCGCAACCCCAGCCAGCCGCGATGCGATCTTTTGCATGCAGTGCGGAAAAACCAGGCACGGGACTGAGACCGCTCTCGCTTTGCTCTTTCATTAACCAAGGTTGCGCTCGGAGGCCGCACCCGAATCCCTGCTGCGGAAGGGTGGTAAGTGCAAACAAGTGGGCGTTGGTCAATCTCATTTGTTTCTACAGGAGTCAAGGCGATGGAAAAACACGAGCTCTGCCTCGCTTTCTTGCCGATATCTTCAGTTTAGTCGGCGCACGTAGGCGCCGGCCGGCGCCGCTGTCGTTCGCAGGGCTCGCTGCGCGCCCCTCATCCGCAGTGACTGGGCGAAGACTTTTCTTTCGCGTGTTTGCCGCAAAGGTCAAACATCCTCTTATTTTTTTTCTCTCCCTGCTTTTGTCCGACAGTTGTGTTAAGCGTAGCGGGCTGTCAAGTGAGCTGGGACTTAATCGCACGTTCCTTAAATATTACGGGAAATTGCGAATGGCCTGAATCAGTGGCGTAGCCGGGGGGGGGGGGGGGGAAGCACACCGCCCCCCCCCCTGAAATTTTTTTCTGCCATGGGATAGAGAGCACAATATGACACTCGACCACACTTACCTGCTCGGACCCCACGTCATTCTCAAAACTACTCGTGTTTTCTCGTGCTCGGTCTCTATGCGCGAGCCGGTGCTGAGCTTGGTCGGTAATGGAGAGAGGTCTAGATTTTGTTGCATTGATTTCTTAGACATGGTTGTTTTCAAGCGTACTAAACCTCAGGAGGAAGGGGTGCTCGTTTTTCGGCATTGCGGCACGTTTAAAGCACTTAGCGCCCATACATTTTTTTCATATTTATTTATTTATTTCACTGCATTGTTGCTGTACTGGCGAGAAGATCGGCAACAGCGATAATAATATGGCCTACATTTGAAGATCTTTAGATTTATCAAAAAAAAGTGATAAGAATAACAGGAGCAAGTGGAAATTTTATTACATTTATTAAATTTAATTACAAATATGTTTCATCGAATTCATGTTGGCTTTGCGGTATACATTTTTCTTTTTCCGCGTTTTATGACGAATATATTAGAGCGCTTCTGTCTGAATGCCGCATCTTCATTTGACTGCCTTTCAATTTCCTTCACAACGGATGCTGGTGTGGGCGACCGACATGCATAAACAGACGAAGCTAATGTCGCTAACGTGCTCATAATTGGCTAGTTCCGTTGCTTCACACATTATTAACACGAAAGTGTTTTATGCCGGGGTCCACCAAGACGTCCATGACGTATTTCCGTCACGGAAATACGTCAGCAAAATGAACGCCATCAGATGGCAACGAAAAAAAAAAACTAAGAATATGTTCCGTTGACAGGAATCGAACCCATGACCTCTAGGTCCGCGATGACTGGCAGACGTTTAGCCCACTGAGCTACTGCCAAACAAATTACGGAGGCTATACACGAACGCGCCTTTTATCTTTCGCACTTCCCTCTCACAGTGCTCTTGGATGGCTAGACGGATGCTATGAGCGTCCCCTTTATAACGGGGCGGTGACATGTGTGCCACCAGGCTCGAAAAAAAAAACCCCCCAAAAAACGCGCCGTTGCTACGACCGTCCCATTCGGCGCGTTCCCAACACAAGCGTAATTTCGTCAACGCTTTAACACCCCGCGAGGTGAAGGCTTTAGCCCAAGCCTCGCTCATATCATCCATCCATATCATAAAAAAAGTTCTCCGACGCTGGCCTGGCTGTCGCACCGCGTTCCCCGCTCGCCCTGTAAGAATTAACGGTCAAGCTAGAGGGAAGGCACGACGCGCGTAGCGTTTCTCTTCGCGTTTCACGACGCTTTGAATGAGTGCATATCGAGTATCAGTGTTTATTATGTGCTTGTTGATGCCATCTTTGCGCGGGATTCACCATATGCGGTGTCCACGAACATGTTAAGAACTTCATTTACCACAAGGGTTAAATCGTGATCATGGGCGTTAGTCGTCGGTACGGAGGTGTGCCACTAGGCGTCAACGTGGGTGCATCCACATCGAGCGGTGCTATATCTGTGAAACAACAGTACCAACTCTCATATACCAACGCACTATAAACAATCAACTACTTAATTCTGTGACCACACGTTTCACTTTCATGTTATACCGATTCCTATGACAGAGGGATGAGCCATTTTTTTTTTCAGTGATCCATTTTCGTCGATTGCTATTTTTTTTTACCTTAGAGTGGCCCTGTACGGTAACACTTTAGCGCAGTTTATCACGTTTAGATGCTTTAATCTTTAACTGATTATCCACGAAAGAAAGTGTTTTTTTTTTATTATCTCTCTTTTTATTTCGGATGTATAGAAGCAGGGCTGGGCAAAGATACTTTGAAATTGTATCGCGATACGATACAAGATACCCAGACAAGAAGTATTTGAGATACAGATACAAGATACTTTCGGAATAGTTGTATCCGATACAATACTACCCAATTGTATCTTAAGATACTTCGATACATTTGCACATTTGCTCTTATATATCGATATAATGAAGCAGGAAACGCTCATGAAAAAATCTTTACTCGGAATTTTCGTAACTGCAGCCAACTTTGTTTAATTTTGACAGATTATCTCTTTCTGTACCCAGATTTCTTACTTGCTCAAGATATATTAGTTTCGTTCCGAAACAACTCACCTCAACATGAGAGCTCTTTAAACGCTGCGCTGTCAATAGTTCTTATTTGACACTTTTGTAATTAATGGGTGCCGCTTCTCTACTTGCCGACCAGCTAGCGGGTTGCCATCTGAATACAAGAACGTCAATAAGAAGCCTCCGCACGATGGCGCAAATACCGCTGTGCAGTTCTGCCTTGTCCGTAAGCGTCTTACCGTTTTCGCAATACCGGATCACCCGAAATGCAGTAACAACGCTGGCAGCAACATTTTTTTCGTGACTCATCATGTTTACATCGAGGGCTTTAAACTGCAATGATTTTTATATTCTACTTTTCTGCTGGCGTAAAGCTTTCGTTAGCAACATATTCACTAACGTGCAATCTTTTGAAATTTCTTCTCCGAGAGAACTATCGTGCTGTCGAGAATTTTCTCAGGCATATTGTACTGGGAAAAAGCGTTGCAGGATACCACTGCTATTCACACTATTGCCACTTAAAGCTCCGACTATCACGTGATTTACAACAGCGAAAAGCTTTACGGTGACCTAAAAAAAGAAAACCAGTATATCTTAGTCAAATAGCAAGGCGGTTCCCTATCAATCAGAGTGAATACGTTTACAGATTGTTTCACGTAACTATAGAACCAAATATCTAAAAAGTGGTTAACCGCGACTGAATGAAACTAATGGAGTATTATTTACCGTCATGTGGCGCTCATTATAACATGTTTTATATTGCGCTTAATTGGTTGGTTCTCTGAAGTCAATTATGCAGCATTTTCAATATTCATTAATGACCAAGTGGGTGCCATCACGTCGTAGAGGGCATTCCAAAACGACCGATCCAATTTTTGGTGGTGACGTACTACAAGCTGCCTGGTGATTTTTTTTCCCTATTTTTTTTAAAAGAAAGCGCACCAAATATCAAATTAAACCACTTGACTGCGCCGCTCGTGCACTACCGTACTGCAGCGCTCTCAAACGTGCTTCGAGCAAAACAACAGGCGCGCGAACTGTCAGCATATCAAGGACGACGTTTTTCCTTGCCGTGTGCGGTCGTCAGAGTTGTTGACGCACTGTGAAGCCGATGCATAAAGCCGCGGCTGGTCATTTCGCCATGGTCCACGTGCCGGTTGTTTCGCTCGAAGCGCGTTTGAGAGCGCTGCAGTACGGCAGCAAACGAGGGCAGTCAAATGGTCATGTGTCGCGGGCTTTCTTTAAATGGGATGCGAATGGAGGACAGCAAAAATAATACTCATGCTGACAATCAAACTATGATCAAAATAACCCTTTGAATAATTGAGTACGAAGAACAAAAATACACTACGCCAAGATATCTTATGTTACGTAAGTGCTTGTTCTACGGCATCTAGCATCAGCACCGGTTGAGCGACCGTTTTTAGAATCTCATTTGCATATAAGTCAATCTCATCACATGTAAGTCAAACTTACATCCACGAGACCTTTTAAATCGCTGTCGTGTGAAATCCGCAAGGCGCAAAGAAGCCCCATTATTGCATTCTTCAGACTTCGTAACGAAGCATCACGCAAGGGAAACTTCAATAACGACACTATAGGAGCAAATTTTCGCGAAAGGTGCCGTACGCGTTGGAGCGCGTAGAGCAGTACAGGGTTTACGAGGAAGCGTCATGGCACCGACAAAAGCAAAAAAGAAAAAATAGCGAGAAAGCGAAGTTCGACTGCTCGTAGACGTTCGCGGGCTTGTTTTTGTCGAGATCGCGCGAGCGCCACCACGTGATTGTGCTCTACCAATGGGGACGCGCTGACCTCATCGCCTGCCCTCGCTGCAGAACTCTGGCAGATATATAAACAATGTCACTGTCGTTAGTTTTATTCAAGTAGCATAGTAGCAGCAGTATCAGCTTGAGAAGCGAGTTAAGCCACCGTTAATTGTTTCGCTCGGCGTTGTTTCTATAGCAGTATCTTGTATCTTAAGATACACGATACATTGTTGAAAGTATCGGAAATACAGATACAGATACTCGTCTTGCGAGACGTATCGCGATACAGATACAAGATACTGAAGGAGTATCTAAGATAGTATCTAAGATACATGTATCTTCGATACTGCCCAGCACTGTATAGAAGTTTGCTGACTGCAGCAATTCTGCCGGCTTTGAACTCATTTGCTCTGGCAGCAAATGATCTCTGTGGTTCTGTCTATAGCAAATCTCACAGCAAACCCACGATAACGATTTAGACTTACACTTAGGGTGTTATGCTACAGCCATACAGTTACGGGCCCTCAATTCTAAGCAATCATTTGGGAGCCTACCAATTGTCGCACGGCCTCGAGATTTTACAGATTTTACATTCAGTTCTTCTACTACCTATATATGGGATCATATCGCTGTATCTTTCCTAGCCTGTCCGAGAGAACGATTGAAATAAGTGTTAAACATGCACTACGTTGGTGGTTGGTTCATGGGATTGAACGTCCCAAAGCGACTCGGGTCATGAGGCACGCCGTAGTGGAGGGCTCCGGAGAATTTCGATCCCCTGGAGTTCCTTAACGTGCACTCGCATCGCACAGTACACGGATCTATAGCATTTCGCATCCATCGAAATGCGACCGCCGCGGCCGTAATCCAATCCACGTCTTTCGGGTCAGCGGCCGAGCACAATAACCACTATACCATATATTGGCGGTCTCAAGCCTCATTTCCCTAATTCCGATAGGATCTTAGCCGTGACGGCCGCATTTAGATAGGGGCGATATGCAAAAAAAGCTTCTGTATTTAGGTTTACGCGCCCGTTAAGGAATCCCGGGTTGTCCAAATTAATTCGGAGTCTGCCACTACGGCGAACCTCATAAATGATCGCAGTTTTGGCAGCTAAGACACTAATTTCAAGTTTTCCGCCGGTAGAAAATCACCGCTGTGCGCAGTAAAACAGACGAACCCGGCCTTCAGGCATCATCTTTATACAATTGCGCAGTCAGCGGTATGGTATGCATTCGTGCTGTTTGGCCGAATATGCGGGAATACAGTTTGGGGTATCACGTATACATTTTGTTTTCCTGAAATAATCTGGCAGGCAACCTCAAAGCCCCATTTCAGCGAACTTCGTGTGCGCGCACAGGTGTTCGTTGATAATAAAGAAACTGGCAGGTATATGCGCGACAGCCTTCCATTTTCATTGGCCTGCAGGGCAGATATGTTAATGAAATCATCGCTGCACACTGTCGACAGCCAGAGCAGGCTTCGGCCAACGTTAATGAAAGACCAGAGCGAAGACGAGCCCGCTGGGGATGACAAAGGCCGGGGCGATGCGACGCCGCTATGCGACCCACCGTGAGTAGCGGCACATCAGCTGAACCCTCCGTCAACACTTCTTTCTTAGTTGGTTATTATCATTTTGTGTTCTTTATTCCCCACGTTTTATCTTTCTTTTTCGCTAGACGGCGCAGACGCCCGCAGCGAGACGCGAAGCCCCGCATCCGCTTTGGTGTCACTGGCGCCGCCATAAAAAAGGCGACGGGGCAAAGTTGGCGCACCAAATAAATAAGACCTTGACATTAAAAACTGGGACTCTCCACTTACCAGGAGCAATTTTTCGTGATTGATCGCGCCAACAGGGAAAGGGGGGAGAGAGCGGCGGTCGAGAGGGAGGGGGGTCCCTTCCTGACGCCATCGATCAGGCGTCCCTCCGGGGCCCTGCATACCGTGCCTCCACCCCCGCACTTGAGCCATCTCGGCAGTCGGTCGTACCTCTGCCTTCCCTCACTCGCACGCACCTCCGAGGCTGCCGATGGCGGTGCGTATAGGATAGCCGCGGCGGCTTCCCACGTCAGGAGGACACGTGTCTATTCATATATATTTCCCTCGATCTGCATGCAAATGCCCCGACCTCCCGCGGAGGAGTTGCCACACGGCGCGTCCCGCCGGTGAAGAAGAAGGCGTCTCGCGAGAAGCCCGCGGCGCGCGCTTATTGCGCGCGCGGCTGGGCCCTCCGACAGCGACAAGGCGCCTGCGTTCGAGCGCCCCAGTTCCGCGCGCGCGATCCGCTGCCGGGTGGCCGGACCGCCGAGCGCTTCGAGTTGACAGGCGCCTGATGAAAGGCCGCGCGGGGCCCGATCGCGTCCTCACACCGCCACACCGTGACGACCGCGTTATGCCCAGCCACGGAGTAGGGGAAAAGCAAACGCGCGTAAGACAAAAGGGCCCGCGGCCTAATAGGCGCCGTTCTTTTTTATTCGCTCCTCTCGGTCTCCTTTCGCGCACGTCCCGTTTTTCCTCATCTCGCGAACAGCGTGCCGACGCTTTTCACTTGACTCTCTCGAGCGCGTCTTGCCGCGGGGCGCCTTGCGAAGGGGCCACAGAAGACTTTTCATAAAATGCTCGAGCGTGGGCGGAATCCGCGCGGAAGCGTATTCAACGCGCTGGGCTGAAAGTCGCTTTGCCGGCCGGCGAACGACGCGGAAGTGGTCTGGTCTTCTCGGAACATGGCACCTGAGTGCACCGAGTGCTGATGAAATAAAGTATCTCGACACGCCGGACAGGAGGTGCGTGCCAGTGCACATTGCGCGTGCTTAGAGAGTCGTGCCCGCGAGACGGATGTTTGCATGTTCCTACACGCTAAGAGAAACTTTTAAAAAATGCAGCTTCTGTGATTTCTAGTGGCTTACAGCCAGAACTGGAGAAATAAGATGGCTAGAGGGCGTTGGCATTGAAACTCATACGCGAAAAATGCATCCGTAGAAAGTGAAACGTGATCACTTCTTTGTTCCAATTTTGTTACTCCACAATAGGGTTTCGAATAGGGGCCCCAGAAGTTTGGGGGCAAAGCCCTTTGTGTGTGCTCGCTTTGGGTCAAGCAGGAGCTGAGAGTTTTCGAATAGGGTCTGCGTCGCTTTGGACACTCCACCTATTCTAGGTCACTCTATAGTCTTGGCCAAGAGCCGTCGCTTCAGTGGGTGCCGTCATGTTTGACGGAAAGCTTTTGGAGTAGGCTTTGGGGCTCCTGCTAAATTCGAGAAATAGCATCCCCAACGCAAAACCCAAACGCTGTTTGGGTCTCGCGCATGCGCAGTGGTCTCGACGCTATTCCTTTGGGGCCCCAAAACGATTGGGGCCCCTATTCGAAAACTCCACAATGATTACCAGAGGCAGCTTTTTTCAAATCTCCAAGCGGCGATGGGCTCTTCGCAGGAAGGACTTCAAGCCTCACATTTGATCCGACCGCCTATCTCCACATGATTAAAAAATAATTAGTTTAAGTTATTTAATTACTGCCGCAATTGATCTTCACAACCATCTTAAGATCTCTAACTCTACAGAAATAGCAGTTATGAAGACAGCGAGGAAATATTGTATTTTCTTTATTATTGAGGATTTTCGGACATTTTTCTCGAAACGCCCTGTATGTGGCATTTCTATACATCCATTATAACCGCTCTGCTGCGTCGCCCTTGGGCTGGGGTGGTGCCTTTGGAGTAAAGCGTTTCGCTTCCGACACACACACACACACACACACACACACACACACACACACACACACACACACACACACACACACACACACACACACACACACACACACACACACACACACACACACACACACACACACACACACACACACACACACACACACACACACACACACACACACACACACACACACACACACACACACACACACACCTGCTGACCCGAAGGTCGCGGAATCCAGGCCTCGGCGACCGCATTTTCGATGCAGGCGAAAATGCTTGAGGCCCGTATACTTTTATTTAGGTGCACGTTAAAGAACGCCAGGTGGTCGAAATTTCCGGAACGCTTGACTACGGCGTCCCTCATAATCATATCGTGGTTTTGGGACGTAAAACCCCAACAATTATACATACATACATACATACATACATACATACATACATACATACATACATACATACATACATACATACATACATACATACATACATACATACATACATACATACATACATACATACATACATACATACATACATACATACATACATACATACATACATACATACATACATACATACATACATACGAGCAGATAGAAAATATTGGCTCAGACCGCATGTTATGCTCTTGACAGCACAAAATGCGCTCGGTGCCTATTTTTCACCATCTCCTCTCAAGAAATGTCGCCAGGACAGCGTGAGTCTTCTTGCTAGCTCGCATCACGTTCGCAGAGAAAAGCAGCGCAAGCTCCGAAGCGAGGCTCGTACAAACGAAGGCAAACAGCAACTGGTGCCGTGGAGTGGAGCGTGAGCAACGCACCAAAGGAGAATGTGGTTTGAAGTTTCGTGTGCGGTGCAGTCGGAAAACTCCAGAACAAGTTTTCCCGAACATTGAAGTAA
This sequence comes from Rhipicephalus sanguineus, assembly GCF_013339695.2. NCBI lineage: Eukaryota > Metazoa > Arthropoda > Arachnida > Ixodida > Ixodidae > Rhipicephalus > Rhipicephalus sanguineus. Next base: position 278,999,218 of record NC_051176.1, read on the forward strand.
GTGCCGGGACTAGCATAAGAATCCCTGGGTCTTTGGCAGACGGACGCGTGGCGTCAATGCCTATCGTACCTCGCGCGCTTTCGACCAATACCGCATACGCTAGTATTTGAGGACATGGCCTTCGGCGCCGATCCCACGCATTCCAGTGCAGTCGATAAAGAGCACTGGTCAGTCGTAAGCCTATTGACCCTTCTTGGATCATGCATAATTACCTATGCAACGAACTGGAATTCGATTAGCGAATGCTCACACGCATACAAATTGGCTTTTCTTGCTGCGCTCCCCTCGAGACCACCGAAGAAGAATTGGCCAACGCGCTCTAGCGAGCGAGCACGGCTCAAGCCAAGAGGCCGTAATAAAAGTTATGACACTGCGCGCGCAGGTTACGCAGGCATGACGCGTTAACGCCGTAACACCTCCGAGATGGCTGGTCGGACAACGTGCATTAAACCTTGAGGGATGCCGCCGGAAGTGTACTTTTAAAAAGACACTTCGGGAGACTCTTTCTCAATGCGAACAAGTCTAATGCATGCACGGCTTGCAGTTTTAATTTCTTTTGTTCTCTCTCATACCGCAGATTTATTTGCTCTGTATCTATGCACAAAACTGAAGAGCTGAAGGCTACACCGAATCAAAACATTTCTGCCAGATACGTTTCTGGTATTTGGTCGGGGGTCGAACGTCGAATCGTTTAACGGTTGTTAGCGACGCAAAACCTAATGAAACTGCGTTCCTGCTATAGTGTTAATGGCGTTGCGTTGGAACTGTTCCGTACGGAGAATGACGTTTACTGAAACATGCTATCACATTTCGAATTGTTTCACTGGTATAGTGACGGCTGATCGACGAAACGTGATGTCACGCCAGTCCATATATATGATTATTACGTGCCAAGGTGACAAATTAATGTTTCAATATATGCCCCGAAGCTGTATTTTTAAACAGCTGTAGAGATGTGTACTTGACGTCGGATAGTTAAAAGAATAAGTGATTTATCCCAGTAATTTGGAACGTGAATAAGAAAAGAGGGACCCAACCTCGCAAAAAAGGAACAGCGACCCTTCTAACAAGTGCCCACGCAGCGCTAGCCTGCCATGGTTTCTGCCGGGTGAGCTGGTGCTATAGTCTCACTGGCGCACGACCGCCATCACTACAGAGCGCACGACCGCGCAGGCCGTGTGCAGCGTCAGCATTGCGCAAGCTGCGAGTCGGCGGGTACCGTTCCCGTTCTTAAACGGTCAAGCGCCACCGTTATCCTCCGGACACACCGCTAGGGTTTCGAAACCAACTCCACCAAGCGCATGAAAGCCAGGGGGATAAGTGAACGACGCAGAGGCGCACTGGTAAAAGGTCGGCGTTGGTTGTGTGCGTACATCCGTCATTACGCGAGCCGGACTGCGCTCGCGTGCATTCGCCATTCATCGCGGGGGCTTCACGGGTGCCATAAAACGCCGACCTTTTGCTCTCCCTCGTGAAGGGCGCGCCATTATAGACCGAAGCTGAGGGAGGGAAACGCCTCGCCCATAAACTTTACGTGTGTGCTAAGCGCATTTCCACACACACACACACACACACACACACACACACACACACACACACACACACACACACGCTCGTCGCGTTCCTTCGAGTCGGGGAGCCCTGCTCGGTCTGTCGACGAGGTACTGCGCAATATATTTTCAGGGTGCCGTGGTGCGGTGGCTGCCCGCGCGCTTCGCCTCCATTCTGCGTATATATATCGTGCAAGATGGAAGGCCTGCCGAGCGTTGCTGGGGCGAGGACCGATATATGGATTTGCTGCTGTCCTGTTCATTTTGCGGGAACCCCTTCCTCTTCTTGGCGCTTCGCTCAGGGTTCAGCACCTCGGCGCATTCAGTGAACACCGTCCCGCTCACCTGTGTGGCACACAGCGGACGGCCTATATGAGCGCTGATTTAGTGCGTTTGACGCCAATATTTTCTCGGATATCTTTCTTATTTTGCCGCTACGAATTGATCCATATCCCTCGGCACGAGTCTAAGCGAGGCTCTTAGAGAAAAATGCCAGCAAGATTGGCGCTTAACCCATTTCAAATACTCCCTAAGCGTTATTCGCACTTAGAACGCTTCTGAAGTGTTGCTGAAGTGTCGATCAGGACAGGAAAACGATCGCTTAAGCTTGAAATGGAAGATTGTTCCCCAGCTTTAGTACAGTTTTGTGGCGTATACTGCAAGCATGCCGTAGCTCGAAAGAGCGCTCACTATTGGACTAATGAACGTTGGATTAAATGCTGAACGCGAGCGAACTTCGTAAGTGCATAAAATATACCTGTATGTAGAGATTAGGCTTGCTTTGACGCCCCCCTCCCCCTTTTTTATTTTTAACGCACACTGCGGTTGCCCAGAAAGCTTAACGTGTGCAACTTAAAGTGCAAACAAATTTAATCCTTCTGCAGCTTTTATGCATACAATATGATAGCAGAGCATTGATAGAAGCGAGAGTTATTATTCTATTCAACATGTCTATTTCTTAAAACATGAAATTGCAATAATTATTAATTAATACGGTTTATTCTTATGAATTGCCCATTTACCAATTCAATAATTGCGCGAATCATGAAATATATATCCTGTCTTCTTGAAGCATGTGAAACAGCAGCGACACTACCGAAATACGGCGAAACACGTTAATTAGAAGCACTACCCTATTCATGCATTTCGTGCGCAGGTTACTCCGCGTGAACTTGAGCACATTGAATTATGCGTTTTCTTTTTTCTTTTTTTCAGCGAGCTTGGGAGAATTTACGTTCTTGCTCAGTCCTTCGTGTAGTCCTTCGTATGTGCCGCGCTTCACGCTTATCCTAATAATGTGCTCAGCTTTCGTCGCGTTGCCGCTACAACTGAGCGTTCTTTTTGTGTTTCGCGTTCACAGCGGTGACCGCAGCAGCACCCGCAGAATGATTCGGCAGAGAAAGGGTTCGCCTCGCATCCCCCTGCTTCACTGCGGTAGCAACAAAGCAACTCTAGACACACGGCGACAGTGTGTTTGGTCAAGCCCGTCATTCTGGTCGAAACAAGCTCTGGATGCCTCTTTGTTTTTGTTCTTTAATCTGAATTTCTTCGAGGAAGCGTCTTCGAGTGAGGGGAAGTGGAACGCACGTACACAATGGGTGAAGCCGTAGTAATCGCTCCTTAATTGGCGTAGACGGAGACGACGCTCCGCCAGGAGCAGCCAGCCTAACGAGGAGAGAGAGCGACGATCCGGAAACCACGAGCGGAGTCCCGACATTTCCGCCTGCTCTGTCTGGCGCGCTGGCACCGCGGGATGACAAGGTCGCGTGACAGCGAAGCCCACTGTCACCTTTCCTCAATCTCAACGCGGAAATGAGGCGCATTGGCAGAGAAAATAGGTCCTGCAGAGATCAGCAAGCTGAAGTAAGTTTCACGAAAGCGGGTGACAAAAAAACTACATCCACCTGACAGTAGCTCGAATCTCGTGCACGTTTTACGCAGCTTCTCGATATATATATATATATATATATATATATATATATATATATATATATATATATATATATATATATATATATATGTACTTCCAAGGTGGACGACAATGTTTCCCTTTCGTATGCCCAATAAGTTGGCTCCAATGGAATATCACGCGGCATCTTGATTGCTGCACGGAAGGTTCGCGGCTGTTTTCTGCGTTATTGTGTACAGTTCGCAGGATGGTGACGTCATGTGGGCTCCGCAAATTATTGCGCGCGCCGCAAGAATTTATGTACGTGCATACGTGCCGACATCAATGTCGTGCATTATGTTCTCACACAATGCCACCCTCACCATCGTGCCCAGTTGCAACGTGCCTAACATAAAATTAGATGCTTTCATGAGCCACGCAGTCAATTTTCAGGGAGTGAGACCAAAAGACAAAATGTTATTTTCATATTTGCAAAGTTAAATAACAGCGAATTTATGGTTTACATTGATGACGTTGACTTTTTTTTTTTACCCACACTTTGACTATACCAAGGAGTTTCTTAATCGTTTCTGTTAGCGGTGCTGCTGCCAATTGAAACCCGGCATTTAGAGCAAATAAATAAAAACACAAGAATAATAACACGTAGAACCAAAGAACATAAGTTTGATCCGCACACAGCCCCCATTACTGCAGCTGGCGTCTAACCAACTGCCGGTGCGTCACTCTTTAGTCAACATGAGAGCTTCATGCGCTATTCTGTTGAGCAATTAAGACTCACGTGCTTTCGCAAATGCTGTTTCTCGCACGCTGGGTCAACGTTTATATTTTAAAATAATTGTAAAGCCTATTTTGCCATCACCCGCCACGGTGGTCTAGTGGTTAAGGTGTTCAACGGCTGACCCTCAGGCCGCGGGATCAGGTCGCGAGGCGAAAATGCTCGAGGCCCGTGTACTTAGACTTAGGTACACGTTAAAGAACCCCGAGTGGTCGAAATTTCCGGCGCCCTCCACTACGGCGTCTCTCATAATCATATCGTGGTTTTCGGACGTTAACCCCAATCAGTTATTATTATTTTGCCATTGTGTTCTACGGAATACTGAACACGCTCAGAGAACACTTCCTTGGATCGAACGGTCGACTTATTGAAATGCGCAAGCTGTAATCGTCTAGACGGCCCCATCTTAAGGCGTACAAAACCATGTCATCTACTCACTTTACTGGAAAAAAAGTCGTCATTACTTGTCGTATCATCTGCATTAAATTTCGCATCTGAGTCTCACTAATTACACATGTATGTATGCATAAACGCGCATTACGGCCGCGGAAACGCTTTCTTGCAGCACCTTGGCTCATTCATATCTGCTCGGTTTGTGCTTCCTTTTCAGGCTGCGTCTGTCGCCGCTGGAAACACCCGAAGCGAGATTACAAGCTTGGATAAGAGAAGGAGGCGTCAGCCAGGACGCTGTCGTACAACTCGATTAAAACAAACCGGGTACTTCTATCGAGGCTCTTCACCGTGGGTAGATTGCGCACTGAAAGACAGCCGAGTGTGACAATGTGTTTTCACGTTTACGCGTTGTTGCAGGACCGTCGGCCAACGTCAAACGCTTTCATTTTCTTTTCTTTTTTTTGTCAAGGAAAAAATGAAGAGGAATAACAAAACTTGCACACTGCCGCCCACTTGCATGATAATGCCCAACAAACCTTTCTTGTTTCTCTTTGTTATTTAGACTTCAAAGCGTTAAACCACTGCATGCATCATCGCAAAAAAAAAAAAAAACCATGAGCCATTGCACTCTGTGAAGGTGAATGACCAGCGAAGCTGCAGTGTATTCCACACGACACAGAGGTGACACAGAATTTCGAATAAAAGCACAGAAAGGCACATAATTTTCATGAAAGGTACAGAAGGCCCCTTTTGAGTTTTGCGTATGATCTTTTAAAGTTTTCCATTTGTGCAGCGTGCGTCTTTTTGCCCCATCTCCGTTTCGCGACGCTTCGGTGGACCAGTAGTGAGCAGTGGGGTTTGCCCAATTTGTGCGGCAGATGCGTCGGTGTTTGCTGCCCGTGTGTGCCCTTCTTGGTCTTCAGCCCTATTCTATGCAGTATCGTAGAATCAGCCCACAAAATTCTCTCACGCGGGATGTCCCTAGCTGCCCAGTGGATACCTTCACACGTGGGCATTGCTGGAAATGAAGAGGCTGATCGCCTCGCTTCATCTTGTTACGCAGCGGGCTTTGCTGATTAAGGAATATAAATTCCTCGGGCTTAAATGCGCGACCATCGACGATTACCTCTTTCCGAGAGGTTGTGTATCTCGTCGTGACCAGGCCCATCGAGCTCTGCTGACCTTTATGGACCAAACAGATCTGGCCACCCGTTTATAAGCGTTTATTTTGTGTGTGTGTGCGTGTGTTTACCTATTTTTGTCCAAGTCTTCGTCAATTCTTTTCCTTTACTTTCCTATCTGCTTTCCTCTTTTTCTCCTCCTAACTTCCTCTGTCTCTTCCCTCCTCCCGAAAGAGCAGGCAGGCGTTGTGCCCCTTCTGGTGGCAGTTGCCAGCTTGCTCTCTCCCTCTTTTCTCTGTGTCCTTGTGCTTGTATGTATACAAATCAAATAAATAAATAAAATAGTGAACCAGTGGCGAGTATTAGGGTTTGATTAATTTCTGTGCACATACCTGCGCTATAGGGGTTTTTTGTTCGCAGGGTTATGACTGGCCTATACAACCAGCTTCGTTGTGAAAAAAAAAAAAAAGCTTATATCGTGCAATTATATGGTTATGCTGTAGGTAGGCATGTTTTTATACATTCATTGCTCACAACATGCTTTTGCTTGAAAGCTAGGCGCTTTGGTACATATGCGTCATTAGCGTTGAAAAAAGGGGTTGCCATCTACTGAAAACGATTTCCGCCTATTTTCAACTTCAGATATTGATTGATTGATTGATTGATTGATTGATTGATTGATTGATTGATTGATTGATTGATTGATTGATTGATTGATGGATTGATTGATTGATTGATTGATCACAAGGAAGGTCATAACAAATCGATGTCTGTGCGCTGCCTGTATTTTCTACTAATTCCGCAATTATCAATATCCATTTAGACGAAGCAACTTGCCTCATCCACTTGGGAGTTTGCTGGGCATCTGCAAAGAGGAGCTAAATTTGGTGAGGGTTTAATTTTAACTGGCATTGGAAAATTTTATTGCTATATCAGAAATAGTAAGTCGTTCTAATTTTGCTTCTTGAGGTGTATCACATGAAATAATCTGAAACCGCATGAACGACAAATCACAATCTTCAGTTGCGTATTGGAGAAATTTCACTCATCAAGGTTTAAACAGTTACTTTAGCGCGGATTTACACCAACGTGCCAGCATAACCATGCGAGTCAAACCGGGTCGTAATGAAGGCATATAGTCGAGCAAGAATGGTCATCACACTAATACGAGTTCTAAGATATTCTTTCCCGAAGTGTACGTACGCGACGAAGTACTTCCTCACATTTCAAACGGGCTTTGTCCCGCGATGCTTTACCAAGACGTTTTCAGTAAACCAAATTGAACGGGTAAGTTTGTACATATGGGGGGGGGGGGGGGGGTAGTTTTTCGAAACTATAGGGCTGACTTGGCCAAGCGGATATGACTCCCGCATCATCGACTAGCTTTAATTCTGTAATTACGAAACAGAGTGTACGGGTACTTTTACTTTTATCTTTTTTGCTTATGAAAAATTAAGCTCGCGCTCTCATCTTATCGTTGCAGTAACACTCGAACAGTTTTCCGAATCTTGGCCCAGGCAACTCCGCCGCTGCTATAATAATGAAATTCTACTGAAACATGCAGCTGAAGTAAAAGCTGCCCTATTATACATTTCTAAATTAACGCCCCAACTGCAGTGAATGCAGTTCATGCTGAAAGGGTCGTGCACGAGACTTTCTGACAACAGAAAGTGACCACAGCTCCCTGAAGCAGCGCAGCTCCTTCTGAAAACTCGTTGCACCATCGAACCCCTATGCGATCTCAATCAAGCGCGAGGACGATCGAAGCCTGCCGCTCCATCGCGTTCTTTACGACGATGCCGCTCGATGTCTGGAAATTACTACAACGCGTACGAGCCTCTCTATACGTTGTGGCGATTCCCAGTGTTCGGGGTTCGATAAGGATAAGAGATCGGCGGACGTCTCGTCTCATGGCGCTCTGACGCTATCTGTGTTTTGTGTGTACACATCCCCATAGCCCTCACTGCTCTCCGAAGTGGCACCTCATTGTGTTGTACACATCCGCGTTGCATCCAAAAGCGACTGAGGAACGAGCGTGCTGCGTAGGCTTATCGCGCGCTCCTTGAGCTGCTTTAGAAGAGTTGTCCCACTCCAAGAACAAAAGGTGTGCGCTGGCAGTTCCTTTATGACCAGCAAACGTTCTGCCATATTTAACTCTATTATTGAGGTGTCCCACTAAAGCAGCCCCTCCCACAGGAGTGTATGTGTTCACTCTTATTGCACACAATAAGAGTGGACATAGAGTAAATGGGGAGAGCTCCTGAAAAGCGCTTAAAATGTAGGTCCTGCAGTTGGCACTATACTGCATAAAGCATTTTCAAGCACACCTTCAAAACGCCGCCCGCACACTTCTGCAACGCGCGGGTGCTCCTTCGACACTTTCATGACCAAGGAATCCCGGAAATCGAACCCACAGGCGCCGAGTGCTTTCATCACGGCGCACGAGCATAGCGCTTGTGGGGGGACCCTCCTTCGACCGGGACGCAGGGCACGTACGCACCCAGATAAGGCAGCCGAAGGTTGTGAGATGGAGGGGTTTATTGCAGCTCGTCAGCCGGCGGCGCGGCGGCCGGTAGAGTTGCTGGGTGTGCATGAGTCCACCACATGGATCTTCCAGCCCAGGTGGCGGTGAGTGTAGCACTGCGGTACGAAGCCAGTGTTAGCCCGGTGTCGAGCACAACTTTAAATTCACTTTCGCCAATGCAAGTACTTGCACGCGTGCGAGGGCGTTTTTATCCACTGAGTAATAAATTGGCCTAGTTGGTTCATTCTGACTTCAGAGTGATTTAGAATCGCCACACGAAGAACACGAACAGAGGGGAACGGGACGAATCACTTTGCTCTGTTCACATCTGTTGGTGTCTCGGTTATTCGTGCGGGGATTTTAAATCAGCGCGTCTTCAAAAATCATTTTACTCTGACTCGGTACACTTTTACCACTTCTACTTTGCTCACTTTATTGTCTAGTAGCTCCAACCCATTACTTGTCCTTAATATTCTGAAATGAATGCTTCTGTCGCTCCATGCCATAATTCAATTCGCAGTTTTCTTTTTTCTCTGAGTGGCTTCTCCACACGCAAGTTATATTTATGCACACTCGCTCAAGAAAAAGAAAATTTCGAATCTCAAACACAGATGCGACAAGCTAGTGAAGCTTGATTTACAATAAGCGAACGGACAACAAGCCATCAGCTATGGTATTTAATTTCCATATTTGAAGTTATGAAATACACGGGTACCATATTTCTGAGGAAGCAACAAAAAAAAAAAAGCGAGCAGTGATTACACGGCAGACTATAGGTACAGAGTGAGCGGTACCGTGCAAGGAGTGGTAGACTCAACTTTTGCGTGAAGCAACGTCACTAGAAGTTATTTCTCGGAACCTCGGCAGCAGAAGGCGCCCATAATTTGACACGTCTGCGTGTAACTTCCTCGAGTTCCGAGAAAAGTCAATGTAAGCGGGTTCCTACATAATCGATAGTCATATAACCACGTGAGCGCGCCAACAATGAGTACACATGTATAACTTCCCGGAGTGTGAAATAACGTTCAGACCAGGGCCCAGTGACAACATTAGCAGCTCTCAACGCACCTATTCAACGCACAGGTCTATAGGTCTAATTATCACAGCTATAGCCATAGACCTAAAGCAGACATAGCAAAATTACCCCGAAATGTAAATAAATTACATTACTAATTAGCTTTTTATTTTGCTAAATGTAACCAAATTACATCACAAATTACACTTAGGCCAAAGTCACAACATCACTATTTTGAAAAGTAATAGTAATGTACACATCATTAATTGCAGCGCACCTCGTCGTTTTCGTTTGACAAGTAAATCAGCGAAGTGACTCGTCGTGTAAATGTGGGCCGCATTAGACCACGCATGTGCGCAGTTAAAAAATTCTGGTAACATGAGATGACCATGACTCTGAAAGAAGTATGAACAAGAAGACCTGCGCTTAGATCTCCACAGAGCCCGTATATACGACAGAAGGGATGTGGCATAGAGCACCTGATAGTAGACCAGGTCAGGAGTGTTGCGGTCCGGCGTCCAGCGCAGGTAGGCCGGCGATCCAGCTTGGCATTGCAGCTGCAGCCGCTGCCGGAACTGCTCGAAGCTGTTGTACTCGTCGGGCTGCTCGCCCAGCGGGAGCTGCCACTCGCACAGGCGACCCACTGCGCATTGCGCCAAATGGCACAGCAGTTATGACACGTGACTCGGTGCACATGCACGAGCGCCACTCAGTACTGATGCTCCCGCTTCATCATATATACCCACGCTACTTCGAGCCGTACGCTCCTGATCCTCCGCCAGAACCATCGACCATGTTTTTCTCTGGAAATTCTGACAGGAAAACCGACCCTTCCTTTGACACTCCTGGACCTCGGACTAATTGCGACGAGCTCGTTTCCATCTAACTTCTGGTTATCCGTAATGTGGCGCAGCCGTAATTCCATTTTCTGATGTCATTTATCTGGTCTGGCGTGTTCAGCCAACATTCACGCGGGCCGCTTTTGTCGTTGGTACATGCGCATGTATTGAACTGCTTGCTGCTAACAGAAAGGGGGGGAAGGGGGGGCGGTGTGCTTATGCAACTCCTATCTGTGCGCTGCTGCCATTGGTGCAAGCACAAGATATCTTGCTTAATGTGAAAATGAGGAAGCTTTTGTCGATTAGTGAGAATGCATAGGCAAAGTGCCATATTTATGCAAGCACTTTAAAAGGCCCTGGCAAACATATATATACGATGACTGCCACCTGTCACACTGCGAGGGAGAAAGAACGCCACGTAATTCATTTCTGTCAGACTGTGCACATTCTTCCTCCATCGAGGTGTAAGGAGAAGCAGTGTCTGTGAACACATTCTATTACCGCCTTGTTTTCATACCCAGCCTCAACGATATAAACCTACATATGCCAACAAAAGCAGATATATACACGGCCGACGTGAACCATCGGCCAATAGTCCCCCGTCCGACACTCAGCGGCAACGAGCCAAGCCAGTTTAGCAACGGCGTTGTGTAACCGCGCAGCAACAACATCGCTTGTGGTTGGTCGATACTGAATACAGTGTCTCACCCTAGCCACCGTGTCATCTCAAATTCTCCATGAGTTGTAGACCATTTACGGGTGAAATTTACCGGGATATTGAAGATTGCTTACGAGTCGCCAGATTAGGCCATGAGAACTCTTACAACGCGCACCAGCACTATCTTGAATATTACGCTGGCACATGTGAAAAAGACCAGCAGAGGGCAGCAGGTAAAGCAAGGTGTGTAAACGATAAGTTTTGTACAGTGGCGACGCCAACATACCGTGATAAGTTACTCGATAAATGCCGACATGGGCAGTATTATACACTGTGCATTAACAGCATTATTCTGTGTTTTTGTTTCTAGCTCCTCATTTTTTTCTTTTCCGTTTTTTTTTTGTGGTTGTTAGCTTTTAAATATTTGTTCCTATATATTTTCACTTGAACATTTTATGTTAATATAAAACCTAAATTAGGACAACAATGTCCATGCGAAATTAGGTTCTGAGATAGCACGTGCTTTGAGAAGAGCCGAATAACTTGACACAACCGAAGTATCTCGAATGTATACAGTGGGAACGGAAAGAAACGCGAACATGTGGCATCTGCATTATCTGCTGTTCCGCGTTTATTTTCAAGCGGTTGTAGCCTCGATGGTGATAAAAAGACATTAGATTTATCCATGATACAAGCAAGAACCATCTAGGATCTTTTTATTGCCACCAAGATCAGAGCATGATGAAAACAGGGCGCCGCACTGTCGCGTTTCTTTATATCCCCCCTGTACACTTCAGTTTCAGCATGCTCGGTCCCGTTCGAATTATCACACCTCAGCATGTTGCACGCGCACATCAGTCGGCAATATTCTAGCGAAAACATCGAAAACGAACTGGAAATGATACACACTGATTGACTGCCTTCTTTATCACGGCAGTATAATGAAGCTTGAAAATGTTAGAAAGCCCAAGTGTGTCAGCAGCGATGACGGACGCTTGACCAGCTTACGATGATCTGATAAAGTGTCCGCCTATAGTAAATGGCTCTGAAATAGTCACACCGCAACAGTCCAACGCCGAAATATAAAAGAAGAACGCAGAGGAGCCAACTCACCAGCCGTGGGATAAGGTCTTCCGTTTTTGTGTCGTGCGACGCCAGCATAGACACGCTCGACCTTGCGTTCCGCGACTGATTTGTGCTCGTAGCCTCCTCCGGGGTCGGATGTAATATACAACGGGTGGTTTTTGGCTGTGTTCTCTGGGTCGTTGCCTCCTTCGACCATAAACGTGTATGTCTTTCCGCGTTGCACCCATAGTTCTGGTATCAAAACACCGTTGACGTACCAAGCGATTCCCCAGCCCACTTGACCCGTCACTGCCTGGTAACCTTTGCGGCCTCCCGCAGGGCCGATCTGCATCTGGAAAACGCCGTCAGCAGGGCACACCACTGGCGGGATCTTCCATGTATCCTCCGCGACCGCCGACCCATCGCCCGCCGAATTGCCTTCCATCGCGTCATCATCTGGGGCCGGGCAGTTCCAGGCAGGCTGGCGGGCAAAGTCCAAAAACACGTCACCTGGGACGTAGCGGAACAGAGCTTCAGCAACCAGCACTTACCATTTCAGTTACTAGGTTCCATACAGACCTTGACTGTGAACAGAGTGGTAAGATGCGTCCGAGTGATCATTCACGGGTCCTACGGCCCACATGACTGCCTGCGGACCGTCCGAGTAGATGTGCTGATCGTAGTTGGGATCCTCTAAACAAACAATGCCGGTTAGGGACGCTCCAGGCCCATATAGCTAGTGGTGCACTCACGAGCGGCCTGAGGTCTGCGGAAGGTGACCATGTGATAGCCGTTCAGCACGGCGGCGTCCAACATCGTCACACTATCAGCCGCCCTGCGGCTGATTTTGTTGTCTGGGCAGCTCCCGCGATTACCCACGCACTGTGAAAGGAGAGTATGAAATTTACGTGCCTCGAAGCAGACAAGCTCCTCACATACCTGCTCCTTGCTGGACAAGTAGTAGTCTACAGCGTGTCCTCTACCATTCCGATCGATCCAGGCGACAATGGCGTCTGCGTCCAGCATTCGCGACTTGGTGTCGTCCTTGCTTAGGCCGAAGGACATGTATTCCCCCTGACGCACGCGACCGACCATCTGCATGACTGCCTGGTCGCGTTCCAACACCCAGCGCACTTCCAGGCCTAGAGGTTCGTGAAGGACTTGGCAGTTGAGGCCCCTGGTGGTTCTGCCAGTGGTTCTGCCTGCGGTCCTGCTCGTAGGCCTGACTGGGGCTGCAGTAGAAACAGGCTGGACCGGCTGAACGCGTGGCACGACTGCACGCTGCTGTGCCTCAGCTTGCGCCAGAGCCAGCTGACGCGATGATGGTGGGACGCGAACGTTGTGAGGAATAGAGATGCTGCCAAAATCCACTTGTGCCGCATCGCACCAGACGCCAAAGCGATCAATGTCGTAGGCGCTCATCCCATCCGGCAGTGAAATGAAGACCGTCTTGCCCGTGGCGGGTGCCAGAGGCGCGTCGCTGCGAGAAGGTGTGCCAGGACGGGTCACGCGAGCAGGTTCCCCGTGTGTTCACTCACCTGCCATTCTCGTCGAGCAGCCGCGTGCCGCCGCGATGCTGCTTGGGACCCTTGGACACCCACCAGTAGGCGGCTGGGCAGACAAGCACACACGCTCACATGGTTCAAGCGCTTTTATTCTCTCGATTTGTACAGATCAGGGACGCCGCTCACCGGGCCCGAGGCCGTCGTACTTGAAGTCGGGCACCAGAAAGGTCTGTGCGTCTACCAGTGAGACGCGGCCGGACGACACGCCATGATCCCAGGTAGGCAGAGCTTTGAGTACGGCAGGTTTGGGTATCTCCAGGTTCCGTGGGATGATCAGGTCGCCAAAGTTTGCCCTGCGACACACCAGTCAGAGCTTTAAAGACATCGCTCTTAAGACAAGAAAATGGACACCCCTCTGGACCAGGACCGATATTCATAAAAAAAATAGTGTTCACAAGAGCTGATGGCAGCCAAGCGTAATGTCGATCACGGCTGCCAGTCAATGGAAAACGTCACTTAGGAGCAAAATGTTTCTAAATTGGGCCGTGGGTCCAAATAGGTCCTGACACTTACCTGAATTTACGACACCAGACGGCAAACCAGCGGATTTTGCTGACCGTTTGTCCGGCCGGCAGCTTCAGCACCAGGTCTTGGCCATTATAGGCACCTAGCGGTGTTGTTCTGCAACAGAAATGCAGCGCCTCGTAACGAGGCCACCCGCGCGTGACGCTTAAGGCGTTTCCTACCTGCCCTTCTCATCCGGTATGATAAAGCCTGTGTGGTCCGGCCGTGTCGAAGAGCCAGCCCAGAAGTATGCATCTGCGCAGGAGATGCGGTAAAATATGGGGGAAATATTTAGCTACGAAAGGATAAAGTTCATTTCCCGTTAACTTGAATTCATTCGTGGATATCGATCAACTGTGATCAGGCCTGACACAAACTGGCGCTTCCATTGCCCGGGTTTCCGGCAGTGATAGCGCAAGCAGGTGCGAGCTATCGAGTCATCATCATAAGGTTCACCCTGAATAAAACCGGAACGCACCATTATTCATAACTGTCAGATCCGGCATATGCTCGTGCGCGCCAACCAGTAACTAGAACATAACTGTCCTGGTACCGCTTATCCTCAGGGATCGAGATTGAAGGCCCCAAGGTGACCGCAACGCGAAGGAAGAAGACAATGCAGCACACCAACGCAGCTCATAAGCCCAACCGAACACTTGAACCGCGTGCACAGCATGGACATCACAACACAACCACTCTTCCGCCTTGCCCACCTGGTCCTGTTCCATCGTAGTGAAAGTCCTTGAGGTACAGCGTCGTGTCGTCCACGACGTAAAGCTCTCCGGAGACGCCATGGAAATGTGTGTTCAGTTTGCCGATTCGAGTTCCCAGGTACGGCTCCGCGGCCGCGGCCGCGAGAACCGTCCACAGGACCCAAGCGTGACTGTCGAGGAGCATAGCCTCTGGAGCAATGACCGTCGCCGGGGCTCTTATAAACGCGGTACTGACCCGGCTCCCTGAATTGGGTCAGCGGGCAAGGAGGCTGCCCCTCGCGACGCACAAACTGGATTTCAAGGTTCACTTTCTGCCGCCAGCCGAATGGTTTCGCGGCCAGTCGGCAGGTGAGAATTATCCCTTCCGGCGACCATTGTGTCTTTGTGGCCGGCGACCTTGAGGCTGTCGCCGCGCCTAAGGTGGCACATCCCCAAGGACGGGCCATCCTCCCGACAGAGCATCGGCCGCGGCGGTGTGGCTGGCGCGCACCCGGCAGGAAACGCCTCTTCGCTGCTGATGCAAGCCACTTGACGCGCTGACAGGACACGGAAATGGGCGCTACTATCGTCGCGTCTCGGCGGTGTCCGAGCTTCAACAGCCAATTGCCGATTCTCGCTCACGCACGCGACTTAACGTCCATGAAATCTTCGGTTAGCGCAACTATCGCTATACCTGCTTCGAACGAATTATCGTGGCAGTGAAGTTGCACAAGGGAAGCAAGACGCACCTATCGGGGTCATTATGCATGCGCTCGTATAGTCATCGCTGTCGGGAACTGACAGAAGTTTCGTGGCCGCGTGACACCAAAGGGATAACCATTGGCGCAGCAAGGCGTACGCGCGGACAAACCTGTTTCAGACCGCGAGAGAGCAGGACAACACATTTTATTTTGTCGCATCAGGTCCTACCTCTTTTTTGTCCATCACACGTCGCGGACGCAATGCATCGACCGCATATATAGTCGGGTACGGGACGAAGACAGAGACAGGGCTGCTTTTCACGAGTGCCGTCGAGATTCCATTAGAGCAAACTTCGAATATACATTGCGTATTGCTTTGACGATCACGTGTTAGGGAAAATGATTACTTGATCTATCTGATGTGCTGGAGCTTCTGGTTCTAATCGCTTTCCTTCTGGCAAAGATTCGTTCGGTTACCTTAGGGGGCCTATGCGATGGGGAAGTGGTTATGGTGCTCAGCTGCTGACCCGAAAGACGCGCGTTCGATCCCGGCCGCGACGGTTGCATTCCAACGGAGGTGAAATGCTAGAGGCTCGTGAACTGTGCGATGTCAGTGCACGTTAACGATCGCCAGGTGGTCGAAATAATCCAGAGCCCTCCACTACGACGTGCCTCATAATCATATCGTGGTATGGCCACGTAAAATCCCCCAAAATGTTATTATTCGTGCACCTGAGCAGACGTACATAAATGACGACTTACAGGAATGAAATAGCGTCTACAAAACAATCCAGAGCGGTAACACAACAAGCGTGCAAATGTTCGGTCACGAGAATGTATCTTCGTTCTTCCAGAATAGGTAACACTTCTTAGTTACGTTCGTTTCTTTTGAATTTTCGGTGATTTTGCAACAGCGGTGTTCACTAATAAATGATATCAAGCGCACGAAACATTGCAGAAGTGGTGTATAAAACAGGAGACCCGACATGTTTTACTTTTGGGGAAATGATTATTAATTCAGTGAAGAGGAAGAAAATACTAATGCCTTCGTTCGCCCAAAGGTAGACAAACTCCAAATCCAAGTCTTGGTGTAGGGGATATGTTAGAGTGCACCAAACTTTCGTTGGACTGTACCTTTCGCGAGAGGGTGTCTCCACGTTTTTAGAGTCAAACGAGGCAAAACTGTATGGCTGGAAGGAGCACGTATCCATCTACCCTGGAAAACAGTGGAAAATGTAAATTTGCTTTGACGATGCACAAATGGGTGAAAGAAAGTTTAAATCACAAGCGCACTATAGCGCAAATACTAACACATACAAAAAAAAGGGGGGGGGGGTCACAAAAGATCAACAACTAGCGCGAGTTAGAACCACCTCTAATATTTTGAGCATCTGCCCGTACTAATAATGATGCCATGGTCCAAGTGTCATCCCAAGTAACAATGGATCGCTGATTTTCCAAAGGCCTAAGTTTGCAGTGTACAACTGTTACCTTTGCTGGGTGCGTTCAACACGGGCCCGCAAGATACAGGCAGTGCTCTCGTCCTCCATTACACGATCTGGAGCTTGTACTACGGATTCCAAAAAAGAAAGTGCATAAAGTAGGCCGCACCGAGGCGACACAAGGCCTTGCCGCTTCGCCTGAAGCGATTGCGCCACCTCAGTAGACCACTGAAGGATAAAGACATTATTCATTCAACAAATTGCCAAGTTTCTTAATTGCCAAGTTTATCTTGTTCTAATAATCATTTTTCTTCTAATCTGAGGCTTGGAGGACTCGAGGAGCGTGCTGTAAATGTGCAATCGAAGACAGTCAGAGACAGCGATCGAAGCATGCTCATTTAGACGGAAGCAGTTTTAAGATATGCATCCCTAAAATTTGACACAAGCGGCGTCATGGCGTGTCACAGTTTCCTCCAGTGAAACACAAGCAGTTTTTTTTTTTTTTGAGAATGTGAAGCGCCACTGTAAATGACGAATACTTTGAGGGCGGATTACTGGAAACTGATGCTACTATGACTTTTAGTAAATGTAAACGCATGCTTAATACGAAAAAGACATGTGCTACCTACCGACGAGCTTGAATTCCACAATACCAACATACGCTTCAACTGAAATGATCATGACGTTAGTTTCCGGATGTTTCTCATTTAGCCAATTAAACACTTCAATCTTGCCGGCAAATATTGTCTGCCACATCGAGTATTCTAGCTAAAACGATGAAAGTGGTTCATCGATCAAGCGATAAAACAACAACAATGAACTGGTTGCATGTATACGAACTCACTTTCACAAGTCACCATCGACCGATCTTCGTCGTCACGCTGTCGTCATAACGCTGTCATGATGCCGTCGTTAAATCATCATTCCGTACCTGGTCAGTTTTACACTACGACGCCACTTAGCGATAATGCGTTGGTGGTTTCTGCAACCTTTTTCTCGTTTTTTTTTGTTTTTGTTTTTGTATTCTCCTCCATACGGCATGCAACAGCCGTAGCCAGGGATCCAGCCTTATACTCAGTGATCCCCAGCCAACTTCCTCCTGAGTTACACTATAATCCGGGATAATAAATAAAAATTCGATTTTGTGCGCTTTCGCTTCGTCAGTGGTGCAAGCAAAGCTACACCCGCGTTATCACCACGGTCGACCGATCACGAGCGAGCGAAAAAAAAAAGAAAGAAAAAGAATCGAGCGAAAGGAATTCTCACGGCCCAGAATGCCATATGCACTTGGCTATACCTCGGCTTGTTTCGTTGTATAGCGGTACATTCAACAGCTGTTGACGCACCTGTCATTCTTATTTCGGTGATCATCGAACACGTTCCAGATATCTGATCCATAGGCAATGAGTCCCACGTATTTTCCTGCTATTGACTATATTATTGTAGTTATCATAATTACAGCGAATTGCGGCAGTGCAGCAAAGTAATCCCGTTCAGCGCTGGAAGTGTACATCTGACGTAATTTGCGCACTATCGTATCCCGGTTATCCGTCCGTGCATGCGCGCGTGCGTGCCTGTGTCAGACAGCCAGTACTGCATAGCGCTGCATACCGTTGCTGGTGCGTGACCTTCAGTGAAAGGCGTTGTTCTCATGGTGGCGCATATCACTCATGCATAGAAACGAAGATGACGGTTGTGTCTTCAGCGTACGCAGTGGGGAACGTGGGCAAGCCGTTGTACACGCCCCAACCTTGGCCTTGTTCGGCCTTCGTTTCTGACTGGCGAGAGAGAGCGAAAGAATTCCTTCTCTGGTTACCGGCGACACGCTCCACAAAGATAATTCTGATTCTTCCTTTTTTTTTCTCGGCCACCCAAATTGCAAGGAGTGCTTCGATGCAGCAGACACTAAAGATGGCAAGTGTTCATGGGGCAGATATGTGCCAAAACAATGGACAGGTAAGAAATTGATGGTACTGGCTCCACGACCCCCCCTCCCTTACTCATACCAGCAAGTCATCGTGCACTACAGCAGGCCACTGTGTAAGACAGATGAGTCCTTCTTTTCACTTACGAGGGATAAGCAGCCGAGCAACAACGATGCAAAATAGACCACGTGAAGGGGCTGAGTGTGGCAGGAAACCAAGTGCCGCTATAGCTTGTGAAGAAGTGGAGAAGCACAACCTCGAAGCGTAGGAACACGCTGAAATAAGTATTAAAAGACGAAGTAAAAAATGATGGGGGAGAGGAGGATGCTAAATCGCTTTGTCATTAACATGACGCGAACGTCAAGTGCGCTATAAGACAGCGACAGAAGAAATTAGTGGCAGTTGCTTTGTCAGATTGGAGTTGTCCTCTCACCTGCAAACTTGCGTTCACGAGCTCAACATAATAACCGTCTCGCAGACGAGGCCTTTTCGGGCGGTTCGCGGCACTTGGAGGCACAGTATAGCTGTTGGGAGAACCATTTATCTGCCTTCCATCGTCCCCCAAGCGCCGGTGCGTGTTTCTTCCTGCATGCTCGGAGGCTAACGTGACTTGAACTGCAAGAAAAAACAAAATGAGAGAAGGCAAGATAAGGGGCGCCGGTAACTTCTAGAAACGTGCGACCCGCTCGCAAGGCCAGAGTTTAGTCACAACATTCAAATAATGGGCCTTGAGACCACGGCGACAATAAAACAGTCGGGCATTAATGCATACAAAAAATGCGTGATCCTGAGCTTCCTTCATTATACTTTAATGGTGCATGCTGTGCTGCATACGGAAAGGAGGCTTTACCTGGTGTTCTTTCTGCGCTGTTAAAAAACAAGAAGAAGGATCCAGAAAAGATTGTTAATAAGCAAACAGGACGATTTGTAAGCTACACGAGTACGATGGTACCTTGTTGACACATTAGTAGATCGTGACTATTTCGGATTGCACTATTCGCGAATATGTCTGTGCTGGTCGAGGAATCTGCAGCGACCAAAGTAGCAGGTTCTGTGGTGACTCCTAACACACTCAACGGCCGCAAGCAGGTAGCAAACTGCGTTGCTTTCTTACGATGTGACATGGAATACTTTGAATAGGGCTATGGCAGATATCGCGAAATGACCACTGCAGGTATGCAGCTGCTGAGAGTTAATTCAGATCACGTATAGGCACGTCAGCGATCGTTATGAACCATCAGCTGTCTGAGAGCCGGTCATGGCATGTCGGCTTTCTTCACGGCACTATTATGCATGTGCTGAGGTCGACGGAACCGCGGCATATAGTTGTAGCTATGCTATTGGGTGCTTCCTATTAATCCCTTATTTATCGCGAAAAGTGGCGACTTCCTTCATTATCCGTTCCCAATTGTTGTGCTGGGCTCAAAGTTAAAGAAAAGTGCTAAATTCTGGGGTTTTACGTGCCAAAACCACAATATAATTATGAGGTACGCCGTAGTGGAGGTTTCCGAAATAATTTCAACTGCCTGAGGCCTTAACGTGCCCTTAAATTTAAGTACACGAGGGGGGGGGGGGGGAGAGGAGGTGGCACTTCGCCCCTGTCAATATCTGGCCACCAAGGGCCGAAATCGAACCCGCGCAGTTTGGCAGCGCGACACCTTAGCCACCATAAACTACCACTGCTCGGTGTGCTCAAAGTTTATTTTACTGTCAGAGTTCTTTCAAAGTCATGCGAACGCTCAGTGCTGGGGTGTTCTTGTGATCAGTAAGTATTCGGATGCAGCGACATTAGCGTGTAACACGTCATGAATGACAGCTTTGGCTTGTAGCTGCACTTGGAATGGCCAGAAGTTGTTACTTATTCGAGGTAACTTGCCACTTAATTTCATGAAGATTCAGTCAAGTATAATTTCATATGCACACTTGAGCTTCACACTTAAATTAAAGTTCGCGAGATTTAACTAAGTTACTGATTGACGCATCGCAAGAAATAACTTCGCTTGCTTATAGAGGAAGGCCGCCGGCGAGGCTTCGTTCGTCTCGGCCCGTTCACAATGAGTTGTTCACAAAGGGTTTAATTAAAGAATTCGTAAGGATATTAGAAACAGAAAGCGCTCGGACAAACACCGATATCGCTTGGGAAATCAGGTCACTCGGAAGAAAGAGCTCTAAGGATTTGAAGGGCAACAACTGTGAAGCGAGCGAGTGGTTCCCAGGACCACGGAAGTTGTTGTTTTCATTGTGACCGGACTTTGTTTAGGCTGAGAGCTGTTTTTGGCCCTGCTGCGGAGAAAAATGCACACACTCAAAGCCGGCTTTGTCTGGGTCACCGCTACCAAGACAGGAAGGTTCTCAAGCTGCGGTTACGAGAAAGTGGGGCGTGTAAGATTACGTGTGCCCGAAACAGTGCAGCGCCAAAGGGTGGTGGACAGCCGGTCCGTAACTATAGACGCTGCATGACTGCAGTACGGCGTCATGACGTGGGAAATAGAACGCGCTCACAATAAATATTCATTGCGAAGCACACTGCGCCATCCGAATAAAAAAAATGTAGGCTGGGAAAGGATTAACCAGCCATCTCTATTTTCTGCGGACCATACTTTGTAAAGATTTTTTTTTCTTCTTTCCATTGTAAAAATTCTTCATCACCCGCCTCGGCAAATGATCAGGCCTAGCAATAACACGAGCGTTGCTTCGACTGCTCAGTGACGAAGTGCAAAAATAATAAATTAAAAAAAAAAGCATCACAAAACGACGCCTTAGATTTCAATTCTCTTTCTTCCTTTCTTAAAGAAAGAAAAGAAAGAAAGAAAGAAAGAAAGAAAGAAAGAAAGAAGGAAGGAAGGAAAGAAAGAAAGAAAGAAAGAAAGAAAGAAAGAAAGAAAGAAAGAAAGAAAGAAAGAAAGAAGAAAGAAAGAAAGAAAGAAAGAAAGAAAGAAGAAGAAAGAAAGAAAGAAAGACTCTGTTTCTCTGCCATTGAAACAAGAAAACACCAATCCAGAAACCCCACTGAGTTGTGCAGCCAAAACTTCGTTCTCATATTTAAAGTCCGGGGTGCGGGGGAAAAGGGGGGGGAGAGGCTTGCTTGAGCTAAAGAAGTCCGTAAAGCGGGTGTTGTCGGATCTCGTCTTAAGCCGGGTATCCCGTAAACGTGGCGCACAAAGACGGCGAGGAAACACGGCGCAGTGCCACCGCCAGCCAGAAAGCTTCGTGGCGTACCTTCGTACGCAACAAAGCCCCCGAATCCCGAATAAGAGTCCACCTACGTACGAGCGCGAGGAGGAGTAGGAGAGGTTGAGGTGAGGAAAAGACGATATTTATGCAGCCTCATAGTTGGGAGCACGGCGCAGCGTCACCCCAAAGCTCGGTTCGACAGCTGTCTTCACCCGCAGACGTAATAACCGCTCGCCCTACTGCTAAGATCCGTAAACGACACAATTTAAAAAGAAAAAGAGATAAAATAAATCTATTTCCTTTAAAACGATGAAAGAAACGTCTGGGTGCGCATCATACGAAACGCAATATGAAGTAGACTGGATAGGCACCGAATATAAGTGGAGCCAGTATTTAAGAAATTGTTTTTTTGCGCAAAAATTCTCGGTAGATGCAGTGCAAGTATCACCCAACCATGATACCCGAAACTTTTTTTTTTTTTTTAGCGAATGTGGCCAGTCAATGACAAACAGCACTACGGACTTTGACAAGGCGAATCACAAGCAAGCTGAAATGCACAACAACAATTAACGCTGTGATCGACAAACAAAATAAACATATTCATTCGTCACTGAGCATCTTCTTACTCATATAATGCGCAAAATTTACCCATCTCAGAGATACCGATGTATACTTGTGCAGAAGGCTGTCTTTTCATCAATAATTGCGAATCGCACGGGCGGACATAGATTTCCTCCGATCAGCGCTGTTACTGACCGAGTCAGCTTTGATGTAGGTTATGGTTGATGTAACGCACCAGCCCTGTCCGTATTGTGCCGTGCTTTTCAGCGTGGTAAATTAGCGGACCAGACGTGCACCTGGTTCACTTCCTTAAATGTCGCCTCGCATTTCTCACTCTCCCTTTACTCCTACAAAAATTGTCTTAACGAAGCCAGAACTGAAGTGAACTGGATTCACTTGGCCGGCTGCACGTGCCTATTTGAACAAAGCTATTTATCGCCGTGATATGCATAAGAAGCACATAAAGGTTCGCACACATTTCTCGTGAATGTTTTAAAGAAAGCATTCCATTTTCGTAATAACAGAATAAACAGTAACAACATAAGTCGCAAAGCAAACCGTATACACGAACGAGTAAGGTGGAATGTAGGCCTGTGCCTCGCAAAAGTTCATCTCAAGATTGTCGACCCCCGAATGCTGAGTACGGATTGACCACACGATGTTCAACGAGGGGAGTGGCGCATATCTGCGTATCTACAGCTTACAGGAAAACGAGTGAAAAAAAATAAAGGCAATAAAATAATTAAGCGAGGAGGAGCTGCAGGGCGTGATGATAAAGTGGTCAGATGGAAAAGTGTGACCTTATACGGACGGCTTTGATGTATATTAAGTAACGTTGAGAAACAAATCACAAGGATAAGGAAAGTCAGCTTTGCGCGAAGAAGCGTCGGAGATGGAGCAGCTCCTGAACTAGTTTTTAGCACGACTTTTTAAAGCCGCCCTCATCACTTGTCCTTTAAAAATAGACATCAAGCAGCGCCCTCTTCCTCTCTCTCAGCGAGAGCGCATCTTTCTCTGTGCATATGTCGTTGCTCTCTGGCCCGGGGGACGTAAATCCGGATTACGACGAGGCGGTAATCGGCTCCGCTTCCCTTAATCCGATTGAGGCGTCATTGAGTCCGAGCTGGAGGATATTCCGACGGTGCGAGCCACTGTAAACACATTTAACCTTGGCTCTGAGAATGAAGTCGACCGCGAGACTGCCGTCTGTTTCCGGTTTCGGCCAAAAGAAATCGTGATCCGTTCACCTCGGCATAGCGAGTGATCAGATGCTTCGTTTTGATTCACTGCCAGGAGGAGGAGGAGGAGTGTTGTTTGCTGCAAGGGGATCTCGCCTTGCAAAGATTGCTGGCGATTGCTCAGCCCGAAAGCCACCTGTCAAGTGCGGTAGCAGTAATTCGTTGCTCGTTAACCAAACTGCGTTGATCCACACATTGTGACATTAACAATCCAACCCGCTATCACGGAGCAATTTTGGGAGGAACCGAAGTACCTAAAATCCAGTATCTTCAAGGCAACAAAGCATCACTTGCACTTGGATGTGGGGCCATCCCCGAATATATAGTCCATCAGCGCCCAATTCAGAACATTGTAATAATGTTCAGTGTCAGCGCGCGTGCATTACACTGCACACAAGATGACGATGTGCTAAGTCCTGTCTTGCACTTCGATGCTGGAGTTTGCGATGACTTTGTGCGGATACGATAAAGGAAAGCGGCTTCAGTTCTTTAAGGACCCTGAATCACGAAGGGTTGTTGCGATGGAGACCGCACTGATCGGAAGTGGCTACGTCGAGTTTATACGTATACAGTTTCGTAGCCTACGCATTATTACTGGGGTGCTAAATAAGCGTTAACACAAGCGAACTAAAAAAAAAAAGATGAAAAAGAAAATGACGAATAATTGGGTGACGTGCATGGGTATATTAAGCGCTATCGTCAGACTCCTATAAAAACTTAAGGCTAGAAGATCAAATGAGTTTTAAAAAGAACACAAACCGCGGTCGAGCTTATCAGGAGGCTATAGACTTGGCGCAATGAATAATGAAACAAAGGAAGCCCTCGACAAGGTGTCTTTCCTGAAATAAAAGCTGTTTGATCTCGTTACGATATAGAGCCAAGGTCGATAGAGCTGGCATTGCTATGGGCAATATGATAGCTTTGCAAGGTGGCCGGAGAAGGACAAACGCTTCCCACAGACGAGCAACTGGCCGAATGTGAGCTCAGCTCAGGACTTGTCTTCACGAAGCCTCTTTTCCACGAGTTTCGTTTGGAGAATCGTTTCACGTGCTTACCATCTCTGAAAGCAGATGACGCGTGATTAAAATAACCTAATTTCAATTCATGATTGATCTGGTGAAAACGCATCTACTAGAGCTAGCATATCTGGTGTGCCATATTTTCCCTCACCCAGCTTAGCACGTATACGATTACATGTCGATGGTGAGACTTTAAATTGTTCTGACGCACGATGGATTCTTGTTCGCACCAACCAGCACCAACTTCCTTATACAATTCTAGAGTGCTAAAGTGAAGAAGCAGATATGTCAGATACAATATACTGAATTAATCAGTCAGTGTATTACTTGTTTGCTGGTTTTTACACTATTTTTATATTTAACAATTAGTGCCGGGCAACACCATAGCGGCTACTTTCTGTCCAAAGTATTCATAAGCGGTCTAAAGCGTGCTCAAAAACCAGTTATGAATCATCATAATTAACATCACCACCGCCACCACCTCCATCACATCAGCTTGTTCTGTGTCTACTGCAAGATGAAGGCCTCCCCCAACGATTTCCAATATACCCGAACTTGAGCGAGCTGATTCCCCTTTATTTTGCGAACTTCTTAATTTTATCACCCCACCTAATTCTTTGCCTGCAGCGGCTGCGTTTCCGATCCCGCGGTATCCGTTCCGTCGTTCTCCTCACTGACCATCGGCTATCTACCCTACGCATTACGTGACCTGGTCATGCCCACTTTTAGCTCTTAATGTCAACAAGGAGATCAGCTACCCTTGTTTATTCTCCGATCCACTCTGCTCTCTTCCTATCCATGTTACGCCAATCATTTCTCGTTCCATCGCACGCTGCGTGGTCTAATTGCTCATCGAGTTTCCTTGTTGTCCTCCAAGTTTCTGCCCCGTATGTTAGAAGCGATATAATGCAACCGTTGTACACTTTCCGAAGCCCTAGGGGCAGCGGTAAATTCCGTGTCATGATTTGGCAACGTCTGCCGTTAACCTTATTCTTTGGGCAATTTCCTTCTCATGAGTAGGCTGAACTGTTGGTAATTGGCCTAGATACGCACATCCTTGCACAGATTCTCGGGGTTTGTTGCTAATCATGAACTCTTGCTCTTTCGCCCGGCTATTATTACTCTCCTGTCTATTGCTCTCTTGAAAAGCGTGCGAAAGTACTCATTTGCATGCCCCCTCTCTCTTTTAGCTTAAGATTTCAATGCCGGATAGTTCTGGAAACACGCACGAGCGCGCGCATTTCAACGTGTGACATGCTCACTTGCCCGCCCGGCGAAGAGGAAAATAAGCGGGAGAAGCGAAAGGCGAAGATCCGCTTGAGAGGACACGAAGAAGCGGGAAGGAGAAAAAACCGCGGCGGCAGGAACTGCGGGCGCCCGCGGAACACGGCGGGGACCTCGCCCGCGATTCAGCCGCGTTGGCGGTCGTAATTCATTTCCTCCGCCGAGACACTTCTGGAAGAGAGGCGAGCGAGGTATTCGCATATAGGTAGCGGCGTCGGTGGCCACTGAACCACTGGGGAGTGCAGTGACCCACAGGCGTACAGCTACGCCATGCTATACGCAGTGCACGTCCCATCCACCGCATGCAAGCACACTAACCAGCAGCTACGTTTGCATAGTTTATCACCTAAAATCACCTGTTGACGCACGGGGAAATCGCTTCCGGGCAGTGGCCATCGCGGGCACTTCGGACGCCTTGCAACGGCGATGGCCACTGCCCGGAAGCCATTTCCTCGTGCGTCAACAGGTGATTTTAGGTGATAAACTATGCAAACGTACCTGCTGGTTAGTGTGCTTGCATGCGGTGGATGGGACGTGCACTGCGTATAGCATGGCGTAGCTGTCCGCCTGTGGGTCACTGCACTCCCCAGTGGTTCAGTGGCTATCGCGGCTGCCGCCGAGCACGAGTTCACGTCTTCGATTCCCGGCTCATGCACCTGTATTCTGATACGCGTGTACCGAGCTTTTAGTGTACCTTATACCCCTGTCAAACGGCACATGTAATGTCATTCGCAGCGAGTGTCATTAGGCGTTAATGCCATTTTTGTTGCTGCTACACGGGCATGGCGAATGACATTCACCCCTAATGGCATTCGCCCATAGTTCACCGAACGTGACCGAACTCATTCAGGCGCGACATGTGTAATCTCGTCAACAGGGGCTTGGCAAAACTTTGAACTTTGAACTTTATTATCATTAAACGAAATACAGTAAAACAAAAACATGTTAGCAACATCTGGATCCTTAGCAGAATGCTAAGGATCCAGATGTTGCGATTGCGACATCGATATCTTAAAGCACGTTAAAGCAATATGTAAACGATGTTAGCGTTCTTGTTAAAGGTTATTGTTAACTTTTCGGTAACTTTTTTACGTACAACGGGATATTGGAAGCAATTTGTGCAGCTATACTCTCTTTCCCACACTCCTACTTGACGCTAGCGCCACCTGCTGTCAGCCATGTGGCCATGTTTACAAACGCTCACTGTTGTTTTGGTGAAGCGACGCCGCGGTAGCCGTAGCGATAGTTGCACGCCATGGATGCGAACCCCGGAAGCAAAAAAAAAAAAAAAATATGTAATGAGTCGGCCCACATAGCTGCGCGAGGACTAGTAGACCGCGTAGCTACCGGAGGGCGCGCTGAGGTTTTGGAGAATCGGGACCCGCCCACCTCGTATAACGAAATTACCAAACATTTTTACCTGGGGCGGAGACAGTACCCTCCACCACACAGAAAATTAAGCAGACCACAGGCTCTGACACTCAGACTACTTCAAGTCGGGGCGTACCCTAACCCCGCGCTATTGCACAAGATCTATCCTGAAATACAGCCAACTAATGCATGTTCATTATGCGCAGATATCGCTAATCTCGAACATATGCTCTGGCGGTGCCCCGCGTTACACGGCGGCGAAGTCATCACGCCGTCAAAATGGGAAGAAGCTATTACAAGCTCCGGACTCGAAGCACAACTATGGGCAGTCCAACGGGCCCGCGACGCAGCAGAGAGACTTGGTCTTTCTGTTCCGACGTGGGAGCGGCCCGCAACGTGCTAGGGCGCGTTCCGAGGGACCGAAATAAAGTTTATTCATCCATCCATCCATGTAAACTAAAAGCACAATTTGTAACTTTTTGTTATCACAGCCGCCTGCCAATAAACATTGACATCAATGGCGAATGTCATTTCATATGGCCGTGTAGACCCGGAACACTAAGATCGCAATGACATTCGTTTTGAATGTCATTCGCAGCGAGTGATATTACATGTGCCGTGTGACAGGGGTATTAAAAGGACCTAAGGCGATCAAAGTCATTTCGAACGCCCCAGTGCGACGTCTCTCGCAGCCCAAAACGCCGCTCCCGCTTTAAATTCTATTTGCTTTGGGTCCAGCGCAGCGGTGTAGGCATGCTCGGTGCAGCACACCGCGGTGTAGGCATAGCTTATGTTATCGACCCTTGCGATTTTCGTTTGGAGGCACTGTAATACTCGAAAATCTACCATTGCACTTGAAATTAGCGTAGTATGTATTTCATAGTATACAACTCGAACTAACAGGAACAGCTGACGAGTTGGTAGACCTGCATTATGAAATAAAGCTTGAAAAAAAAAACGACAACAGGGAGGAACGTTCCGCCATGTTGTCGTCCCTCCCTGTTGTGGCTTTTTCGCGCTTCATTTCATATGATACAGCTTGGCCGATATTGATGACATTACTCTCTTCAAATACAATTAGAATGACTGGCGTGCAAGGAACAGAAATGTTACAGGCAGAGTTATAACGCGTTGAGGAGCCGTCAGTAGACATGTGCATTGCAGTGTAGTAGTTTAGGCTAATTTAGAAGGCTGTTTTTTTGGTTGTATATTCTTCTTGGAAGAAGCTGCACATGAAAGGGTGTAGTTTCGAATCTAGCAATGCGTGGCCTTAAATGACAATAAGACACTGCTGGGCTATGGAGCACAAGAACTGCACCGTTTTCACTCACTCACTCACTCACTCACTCACTCACTCACTCACTCACTCACTCACTCACTCACTCACTCACTCACTCACTCACTCACTCACTCACTCACTCACTCACTCACTCACTCACTCACTCACTCACTCACTCACTCACTCACTCACTCACTCACTCACTCACTCACTCACTCACTCACTCACTCACTCACTCACTCACTCACTCTTCTGTAGGGTCTTCCCCTAAGTTGCATTCTTTGCGAAGTAGCAAGTGGGAAAGTAGACATCGGCCTAACCACTCTTCTTTTCAATAAAAAACTCTCCCTCTCCTTCTCTATTTCCCTTTCTCTCTCTATTTTGCGCTGCCATGTGTAACACGGTTTCGATTACAGCTGGCCGCAACAGTAGGACGCAACGTTCACGCACGAGAAGACGGGGTCAAAGGCACGAGTGATGGCCGTGTGGTAAGCATGCGCTAGTCCTAGTGAATGTAAACGAGCGAGTCTTCGGTCAGGCCTCAGCTGAGACGAGGACAGACAAATCAACAAGCAACGTGCATCGTCCCAAAACCACAAATTGGCACGCAGTGAAATGCAAACGGTCGTTGTATGTGCGTGCCCTGCACTTTTTGTACCCGCGCTCTCGGCCCGTGACGGGGCCAGCGGTGCCGGTTCAGCTAGCCCAGCGTGGGCGCCGTTAACCGGACCGTCGCGTAGCGTCGTTGACAACGGACACGCTAGCCGAGGAGCTCGTCCACATCACGACGTCGCCGAGAACACGCGCCCATCCCGGAAGCACCGCCACCGATCGACGAGCGGCAAGGTCATTCGCACGAAGCTGGTCTCGCCACCCCGCGCCCGGAGTGTCATATCTACAGAAATCCGGGTTAGCGGGCTTCTAAATACGGCCGATGCCGCCGTTGGGCAGGACGTCTCTGTACAACGGCGTCATCGGATACTGTGGCTCTCCTCTCGTTTGAAGATGGCGAGCACCGCGGCGCGAGAAGTGGCCCGTGGCCATCGCTGTTTCCCAGCGGTGCACCGCCAACGAGCCCAGCGTTGTGTTCCCAGCGGCTGGAGCATATACCTAGCCTCTAGGCCGCGCCGGCTATCGAGAAGACTTGGCGAAAGCACTGCGCAGTGGACTGCAGCACTGTCGTCGCCGACAACGCGATTGATTTGAGCACGGAAAGGGCCGATAATTGTGGCTGTACTCTTACAGCCATCGTCGTTGCTCAGCCGGACACCAGGAGCTAGACGATTCCGTTGACCCCGTTCCCAAATTCAATTACGCGCAGACAATGGGAACCCCTCCTTTGCTTCCCATCCTTTCTGCTTGGTCGCGAAAGGGAAAGCCAGAGCTGCCCCGGCGGCCACTTCCACATCGCCGGAGAACGACCCCCCCCCCCCCCTCCATCCTCGCCGCGCCCAATACACGAGTCGCGCACCAGCTCCTTATTAGAAGGTGCCGCCCTAGCCAGGCGGCCGGAATCTGTGGGTGAGCGGCGGGTTTGTCGATGGGTGAGCAGGTGCAAAGGTCAGACCACCGAAGAGCCCGATGCTTTTTCATCGTTGCATACGCCCATAACAGAGTCCTGAATGATAGCAACTCCCAGTGTAGATTCGTAAAGGAAGTTTTCTATCCAGTTATTCACGCTCACTCAGAAATGCCTCCTGCAGGGCATTAATTTAGCCATTTCCACCTGCCGGGCATGCGTGCAGGCACTAGGTCAGGATATGTCACCTCAAGGGGTCATCGCTTTTATAATGCAATCGCACACTAAAAAGTGTGATTGCATTCATAAATGACACGACAGCTACGAAGATCGAATTGCCACCTTGCCCCAATGCAACACGCGGGGTGCGCATAAGTTAAGAACACCGAATAGTGTACACGGTGTTTTGAGGTGACGTTTACTAGACAGATTAGCGATAGACAGTAGCAAAGAGCGCTTACGAGCAAAATGCCTTGTGATTTCAGCCGGGGGGGGGGGGGGGTCTCGTTGCTAACTTAAGTAGAAGACTTCATTCTAAAGAGTCAACCTTGTCACGGAGACGCGTATGACCCATGTGGGCAAGTCAAGGTGGTAATAGTAATCACAAGCGTGCGCGAGAGTGGGGGAGGGAAGAGGTGCAAGTTTTGTTTTGTTACTTTTATTATTCTGCAAGCAGTCCACGGACCTCTCAGTTGAAATTATCAAAAAGCGCCTGAGACGACTACGTTTTGTACAACTGCGACAGAGACCATGAAAGTACTGGCTGTAGTATACCTGTGTATAGCTTGGCAACAGAAGTAAAATATGTGAGTTGAGCTTTTTAGTTTAATTTTTAATATGGTGGTAAAAGGCGCCACATACGGTGAGGTTAGGAAGTTGGAGAGGGGAAAGTCCTACGCTGGACAACTGCGCACACCAGTGCGCAGATAGTGGAAGAGAGCAGTGTCGACTCAGTAGAGAGAGAGAGAGAGAGAACATATAAAATTATATCGAAGTAGCACGCGACCGACGCAGTTGCAGAAATTGTTCGAGTGCAGGGCGTGGACAATGTGGAATGTTCTATTGGCTCTACTAGCTATATCAGCGAATTGATAAATAAAGTCAATTTGCCACCCGTTACTGAAACAAACCGTGTTTGTAGGCTGAAGTTCTTTTATCAGTTAGTAAAGGATGATTACAAAACTCACACATCACATATATTGATTCCATCTAAAGGTTACGCAACTAGAATCCGACATTCACACACAATCAAGCCTTTAATGCAAAGAGTCAATTCCTTTAACTATTCTTTCTCTCCTCGCACAATAAACGATTGGAATAACCTGTCTAACGAAGCTGTGGCCCAAAAATCTTTGGTATCCTTTGGCGAGCATTTGATCTGAAGTGTTCTGTAACCTGTCCAGACTGTTCAATTAAACAAATAAATAAATAAATAAATAAATAAATAAATAAATAAATAAATAAATAAATAAATAAATAAATAAATAAATAAATAATGTGTTGCCACAAAAAGTTTTGTAGAGCGGACTTTCCGCAAAGAGAGGAACGTCGGCATCTGTTTAACAACCTCGCTAGTGCTCGTATGACCCCTTTCAGTGCCTCGTGGGTGGGATACCCGCTGGTGCACTTGCAGCCATGTAGCCCTTCGGGTATTGATAGGCGCAATTACACCGGCCAGTTACTAAGGGTGAAATCAAGAGCTCTGTACATTTAACTATTGTGACAGTAATGTTATTTGGCGCTACAGCATAAAATGGTCGAGTAAAGCTGACGCTGTCGCTTCTGATTACACAGCAGATCTAGAAGACACTTTCAGAATGTGCAATATTACGTTTTGAGACACAGCTGAACACTGTGCTCACTAATAGCCTGGGTTCAAAAAAGTTATGCGTATGGCTCCGTGTTTTAACAATTCCGATTTATCCGATAAACTCCGATTTTCAAAGGAAATTTTCAACGTTCAAAGGGCATTTTCAAAGCTGAGAGTCATCACTCGAAAGGAGTGCACCTCCATCAGCTGCAACAACCTCGTAAAATATACTTGAGTCTATTACAACAAGCTTTAAGGCTGCAATACGAACAAACGTAGGTGTTTTGTATTCAAGTATTTGTGCTTGTATGTACATGTGTTTGTGCGTTCAAACCTTCCAGACATCTAAAATACATTTAGTTTGTTCGCATGTTTTCGTGTCCAGATATCATTTCATCTAAGATTTCGGAGTACTGAGAATAATAATAATAATAGGTTCTTTATTTTTCATCAAGAAGATGAGGGAGGCTGGGAGAAGAAGCTGACCAGCAGCTTGACTATCTCCTGCTCCTCCCAAACGTACACTTTGGCGAGTTGACAACAATGCACATCAACAGCCTTTTATTAGCAGGGTAAATGAACAGGAAGTGAGAGAAAATGAAAGGATGGAGAAACAGGATTATCAGCAACAATGCAACGCATTTTCGTTGGAAATAAAATTAATAAGAACACATCGCAACAACTTATAATGCAAAATTAAACACCAAATTTCGGAGAATGGGAGATTTACGTGAAATAAGCTCCGATAAACGCCGAATTTCCTCCCAAAAAATCAACTCCGAAAACACGGAACCCTACTTTTATGCAGAAGCCAACCGACCCTCACTAATTGACGTGCATTGGTAAGCCGGACCATGGATGGTGATGGCCATGCTGTAATTGAATGCTCACAACATGCACAGTTCCTCCGAAAGAGCAAACGCAAACGAAGTCACGACTTCTTAGTAAATACATATACGCCCCCTGGCAAATGATCGACAATAGCCAGTCGAACGCATTCGGGCCAACAACAATCGCAGAGGCCCTCTTGCGAGTGCCGGCGAATTCGTGCATCCGCCGGGCCAAGCCACACGGGTGGCCGCGAGCGCTTATAGGAAAGCGAACGAGCCATTCCGTACGTATCTGGGTCAAACCAATTAAGGCGAACCCGATAAGCAAAGAGCCCACAAGGACCCACAAACACTGCTCCGTCTTCCCGCGCGAAGGACGAAACACATGCGAGAAGTCCGGACGCTACCTGGCGCTGCGCGCCCAATCAACAACTCGCCGAGCTCCGTCCGAATTCCTGGCGTCCAGAGTGAGTTACGTGCTGGCATCTCCGATTCATCTACGGAAAATGGGCTGGTCAGAGAAGCAAGTGCGGGGATTGTAAACAAACAAACAAAAACACAGAAGTAATATCGGCACCACGAAAGGTGGCGGAGGCCAAGCCGTCAGTGTAATGGACAAGTCGCATGCGTAGACAAGTTGCCTGCTCTGCTGAGGATGGCGCACAAGCGAGCAGTTACGTATGAGGTGCCTGAAAAATGGCTATACTAGTAAGCACACTTGATATGCGTGGTTAGTTTCATTGATGCGCGAAAGCCGCAGTAGTGGGTATTTAAGAAGCACTTTAATGCGCTAAGGCTACAAAAATTTAATCAGAGAAAAAAAATGCAATTCTTGCAGCTAAAATCTAATTATTGGAAGATGCTGCGGACGGATGCTGCCACTAGAATGAACTACGGCTATCTTACGAGCATTCTCAGAAGCCTAAACAGTTAAAGCTCACAATAAACTTCATTTGATTATAAAAATATTCCTTTCTTGCAGCGTCCCTCATTCGAGAAAGTCACTGACAGCTTTCGCCAGTAAGGAGTCGATTTAAGCTGCCATGGGGTTTCTTGACCCTCGATGGTAGAATAGCTGATGTCAGCAACCTAATGATCACGGGCAGTATGAGGTTAGAGCTCGGAAGATAAAGGGGGCTATGATTGACGCCACTAGAGTATATGTGTGATGTATACGTATCTGCCTCAGTTCCCGCGTCGAGATGAGTCATCCTGCACGTCCTGTTCACATGCAGATAAGGTGTTATGTAGTCGTATGAGTGCGCCGCGGCGTCGAACATCTTCGTAGGTTGCGAGACTGGGGATTTCAGGCTTGTTGGGCTCTGGCTGTAAGCAAGGCGTGGAGGAATGGGCGGTAATCATACCTGTGTACTTCTAAATGCGGAGAAGACCACGGGAGAAGAAGGTGATGGAAATGTCACTGAGGGTAATACGGCCGATGATACAGGAGGCGGCGAAACTTGCCCGGTGTACACAGCAACCTCTTCTAATATACGCGAGAATCTTTCCGCCTGAAACATTCCCTATTCAAGGCTCGAGAGGCTCAAGTGCAGGCGACATCTCCAGAATGCTGCATTAGACAAGCGAACTATCATGTGCGCTGAAGGCATGGCGACAAGCTCGCGCATTTGTACAACGGTACAAGTGCGCGAGGTCAGACACGCAGAGGTAAGAGGCGGAAACGGAGGTAAGTAACGCGCTCTCTAAATTAATTACAGAGTGCGGTTGGGGCTCATACGTATCCCGAAGTAAATTAATGGCGCCCTTGTCGCGCTACTGTGCCTCCAAGGCCCGCACATGCGCTACCGTTCGAGGCACTGGGAAGAACGCCCCGATTTCAACGAAGTACTTAGTTTTCGGTGCATACAAAGCGACTTAATAGATAATGCGATGTATTCTCTCAAGCGAATTTCACGTAAGAAACATTTACAATGTTGCTCTATAGATCTTACTTCTGCTCTGGCAAAAAAAAAACAGAAAAAAGAAAGGAAAGGGGAATTCTGCTCGGAGGTTCAGCGTTTGTTTCCAAATCTCGATAGCTACGCTGTTGCCGCGTTTGTAAGCAGTGTTATTCATCACGCTCGGTTATTTATTGACTCAGAGAAAACATCACTGCAAGAGAGCTCGATCCATTTGACTAGATATGTATGTATGGCTTGCCTACTTCCACATACACTACCTTAATTTTTCGAGCACAAATCCGTGCTGCGAGGTAGGACACTGTCAGCGGTCATCATGAAAAAAGAAAAGCAGCTCGATAAACTGGACAAGAACGTACGCAACACGCACGCACGCGCATATCGCACATCAGCGCTGCTTTGATTCGTCACGTTACATCTGCATCTTCTTTATTGCCCTCCTTCCCTTGCTGTGTGTGTTTTCTTTTCATCCTGTGCTACAAGAATGCATGAAACTATTTAGCAATCATCACTATATTGCTGCAGTTAATCTTAAACTTTTTTAGCAATGGGTAAAACGTATTTATTCATTTAGAAAATGGAGTCAGCTATACTCACCGTCCCATAAGCAACTGCAGCAAACACAGCGCATACACAGTGCACATCCGAATGAATGAATGAATGAATGAATGAATGAATGAATGAATGAATGAATGAATGAATGAATGAATGAATGAAATACGTATAGCAGTCATGACAGCAATTACTGAAAATCCAGAGGGCATGTCTAACATCGCCAGATGTGGGCACAAATGCCTTCCCGGATGCCTTAAACAGAATAAACACTGTTGAACATTGAAATCGTTGACCGACACAGAACAGGAAGAAACGTAGCGGACAGGATAGGCGCTCTTCAGTTGTAAGTGAGCGCCTATCCTGTGCACTACGTTTCGTCCTGTTCTGTGTCGCTCAACGATTTCACAGTGATGCGCCAACTGACCCTGCAGTCTACAATATTAGTTATCTTGCACTGAAGGCCTTATTTACAACAATCGGTTTTTCAAGTTTCTGCTTTTTGCGATGGGAACCGGCAGCAGAAGGATCCATGTTTAGGAAGAAGCAGTATTTTCCATTTCTTCCCAAGATGAAAAAAAGTGTCTGAGCCCAAGGTACCATGAAAGCTCACGCTTCTCGCTAAATACGGAAAAACAGTGCACATAACCATAACCATAAGATAACGACTAGCAATAGAATAGCGAGACATAAAAATAAAATAATGAAGGAGGAACAGAGAATGGCATCACCAATTAAATAAATTTTCGGATAAAAAGTGTGTCATTTCTGGCCGCAAGCGGTAAATGTTCGTACAAAAAAAAATGAAAATAAGCAAAAGCTACGTCCAATACAGATTTTTTTTTCCTTGATAGGATAGCGTACCAGTTAGAATGCCGACATCGAAACTTGGAAACGCTGTCAAAATATGGCGATTGTAGTTACCTAACGACTAGCACAAGCCGGCAAGATACACTTGAGGGTAATCGCCTCCAACGGCGCCGACATTAGTACGGTGCTTATTCATAACGACTATTCGATTGTTTGTTTATTTGTTTTTTGTTTTTGTTTTTTTTAGAAGAACTTCTTGCTGGACGAGTTCGTGCACGTCTATGGAGGGAGTCGTTGCGCATACAGTGTTTGTTTTGCCATAGACAGAAACTGTTTCTAATAATGTTTGAGACATTTCTTTCCGGATGAGTCATGCGGCTCCAAACTTGCGCGATCTCCGCTCACTTTGTAAAACCTATGTCTATGGTATGAAGCGCTCGATTGACAACTACTGCACCTACGCCGCTCTGCTGCCGCTATGCCGAGCAGATCTGGTCGTTGTCCTCCACTTGTCTCGCCAGAGAACGCCTCGGCGGATTCATGCTTGCTCTGCAGCAATCGCTGCGTAGCGAATTCATCCGCAAACAGCCGTCGAACTGCATTCGTACCCACACGTGCTCGTGGATGCACGTTCAGCCTCAACACGAGCACGCGCCGAGTAAACCACGACGCGTCCTCGTAGACTCGTATATCGTTGTTTGTCCTGGAACAACCTTGAAGTCCAAGCGGCACATCACGACCTGCCATTCAATACAGAAGAGCTGTATAGGCGGCCATACATAAAGAAGGAAGAGGCTGCCAAACGGCCCCTTTGTATCATTTTTTTTCCTCTTTTTTTTTTTCTTTTTGGCAGGCCTGCTTGTACTCTTCGCTGTCTACGGCGGAGCGATCAAGTGAGATGTGTACACGGAGAATTATCTTTCCTTTCTTTCTCTCTCTCTCTCTTCGTGTGACGCAGTGCGGACGATCGGTGACCAAAGTTTTCAAGAGTTGTACGGATGCGCACAGTAAGTAAACAGGAATCCAATAATATATTTACCTCCGTATGCCGCTGGGCAAACTGTCGAAAAAAAAAAAAACGTTAAAGTAATAGAGCAAGCATCAATTGCAATTTATCACACTAACTGTAGACTGAAATATCCCTAGTACATGTTTTACCACCGAAAACCTGCACATGATACTACTCGGTGGCGTGTATATCTATCTATCTATCTATCTATCTATCTATCTATCTATCTATCTATCTATCTATCTATCTATCTATCTATCTATCTATCTATCTATCTATCTATCTATCTATCTATCTATCTATCTATCTATCTATCTATCTATCTATCTATCTATCTATCTATCTATCTATCTATCTATCTATCTATCTATCTATCTATCTATCTATCTATTCCATTTGCAGCCGATAGGGCATTGCATCACATTACTGACAGTACTGCAAAACATAAAAGACCAAGTGTACCATCATACCTCGAGTGGACAGCGGATTTTAGAGTATGCGGGACGCTTCGGCAACTAAACAGGCCGCACAGACACTCCAGAGCAGTCAGGAGGGGTGAGGTCTGACCCCTCACTGCACTCTTTCACGCAGTACACGTGTACGCGGCCATCGCAGACCTGTAGCTTGGAAGCGACAGACTACTCATTTAGATATATCGTCCCTGAAGAACGCAGCCAACAGTACTGAAGCCCATAGTCTTGTCTCAATGGTGCATGCGCTCTCTTTGATGACTACGGATAATACCCGCGTGTGAGCAAGCACCCCATCGTCTTGTGAGCCTTGCACGCTCATGACGCTTTCTTTACGTCATACCTTCTATATCTGCATAAAGAAGAGCCGATTCGAGCAGGCCATCACCCTGTAGTTGTCAAGGCAGCCACAGGCTCGCAGTAGCGAACTTCTTAGTACTCCTCAAGAAGCTAAGACAAATCAAACAATTTAAGGAATGGGCGTTCGCGTTCCTCATTCTTCAAACAATAAGGAATGAGGAACGCGAATCAGCGAAGTACCCACTACGCGTTCGTAAAGCAATACGCGCACTTACGCAGCTGATGATGATGATCAATCAAGCCTGCGCACTTTGCAATGGGTGGCGCTTTAAACCACCCACTCGTTCGGCACTTCACATGGTGTGACGCCTGGTGCGATTCTTCGCTTCATCACCATGCAATATTACACGTGTTAACTTGACTCCTCGCACTGCATGACGCCTGCATATGGCTTTTTGTTGCGCACAAGCTTCAAACACTGGCGTGGCTCTGCTGTTGAACGCCTGCTTGTCACGCAGAAGGCCTGGGTTCGACTCCGGTTCGGACCCGCGATTTTGATTATTTGCATCCAACGCGATTTTTCGCTGACAACTGACGACGCCTATGACACCGACATGGAAATTCCTGCGACACGGACTCTTCAACGCTATTGCGTTAAGAAGAGTTCGTTAACTTCGCTTCAAATAAGGTGCGATTTTTTTTTGCTGTTGTTATTGAACATTTATGAGCAACACTATGCCTTTACTTATGCCACAGCCACATTTACTACGGTGCACCACACAATGGCCTTGCTCATAAAACTTAGCGCCAGCTTCTTCACTTTCTATGCAATTACAAGAAATCACTTTTAGCAGGTCATGTAAGAGACATGTAATAACAATCCACTTGCTTCTGTGCATGTTCACGGTACCACTTCGAAACACGAGACAAGCATCAAATGGCAATTACAATTTACCGATATGTCACGATGTTTACCGCGGGAGACTTGTTCAGTCTCATGGTTCAAAGGTCTGGAATCGTTTTCCACTAACAAAAACTGCCACCAACTTCAGATTATCTTCGAAGCTCTTGCCACAACATCAAAATATTCGCGAGTTACCTATCAGAATGATCTGATATAGTTGTATTTTTCTTCTCACTTCAGTTGTCACGAACTACTTGCATTGTAAAGGTATTCACATGGTTTGTTTATATTATATTTTAAGGCGAAAGCTCTAGATGCCTTATCAAACACGAAAATTGACCGTCGGTGTTCGGCGGCGTCCCGCGTCGGCGGCGTCAACACGAGTGATGCAAAAAATCGTCCCCACGTGATGACATCATATGGTGACAGATCGCCAAAATTCGTGACGTAATCATGACGTCAACGTGACGGCACTATGATGACATCACATAACGTGACTTCACACTATGACACTTCACACTTCGCTTGGTCGAAGGTGGGCCGATCCAAGAGGCAGTACATAACAAGCTGAGGTGCAGAAAGCTTGCAGTGCCTCCGATCCTTGAGGCGGTAAGAAGACCACGTTAGGTGCAGAAATATCTTGGAAGGGGGGGGGATGTCCATTACATCGACTGGGAAGAAAAAGAAGAAGATTTATTTCGCCTTCCAATCGTCTTAGGTGAATGCATAAGGGAGCTTGGGAGTTTTCTGTTAAGTTCGCCCCTGTGACCAACCTATCTGTCAGACTTGAACACATCGACAATATTCTGCTGAAGATACTCTATTTTAAGTAGATTCACAGTAATTTGGTATGTTGGAAACATTCTGAGGGAGGAGTATTTTTGCTTTAACTTAAATACACAGAACGTTTACCAACCCCTGCGGCCGCTACAGGCATATTTCCGTTGTTCAACAAAAGCAGGCTGTAAGGCTGCGTACACCAACTCGCACAAACTTGACAAGGTCAGCGCTGCCTTACGTCCTTTAGCCAAATGATGAACCGTGCAGCATGAGAAAGTAAAAGCGACTGACGCGATCACACAAAAGAAACTGGGTCCTCAATACACGCACGCAAGTTCGCTGCAGCGAGACAAAATATATCATGCGATTATGTAAGAACACACGGCTTAACTGTTGCAGCGCCCTCTAAGTGCGCCGGTCGGGCAACTCTCGCGAATTTAAATTCGCACTGCCGATTCCAGTGGGCGTAAACGGTAAACGACCCG
The DNA here is from genome assembly GCF_013339695.2 of Rhipicephalus sanguineus. Taxonomy (NCBI): domain Eukaryota; kingdom Metazoa; phylum Arthropoda; class Arachnida; order Ixodida; family Ixodidae; genus Rhipicephalus; species Rhipicephalus sanguineus. The sequence continues at coordinate 279,039,210 of NC_051176.1, forward strand.
CCTCCCTTGTACAGCACCACACTAAAACTTCAGTGCCGCCTCGACTTTTCCATACAGGGTGAAAGGCGACGAGGCCGCAGCAGCCTCCCGCTTGCGTGCACCGAATGCGTGCGCCATTTCACATTTCACAAGTGCGCATGGGAGTATCTTCAACGTGATGAAATCTTTTTTTCCTGGTATTGCGTACTCTACTTAGATACTATTTAGTGCGATACTCAATACCTTGTCTGATTTGGCAATTATGTACGATTAAAAAAAGGTGATTAATAAAATTAATAATTATTTAATTAATAGCAATACCGTTGTCTCCTACTTTTGTTCCAATGCACTAGGAGAACGTTATGGTCCTGGAGGTAGCGACGAATGATCACAAACTAGCACTCAGTCACCAACGCTCCAAAGCCAGGAAGAGGAAAAGTTTGCCCAACAGTTAACCTTTCCTACGAACACACCCTTCTCTACAGGACTAAGCATTATATTATAGCACGAAGAGCCCCTATAGAAAATGTTACAGCTAAATCAGCGACCTACAAGAACACACACATATGCACACAAAGCTCAGTGATAACTGCAGATCGCTGCAGAACAACATCCAAAATAACTTTGTAAGAATAACCATTCAAAACAATTCATTCATGTGTAGCGAAGACGACGAACGACGGCCAGTCATCCTCAACGGCGCTCGGCGCGGGTTTGCTGCTCGTGTTCGCACTCGATGGTCCCTTTCTAACCGTCACGTTATCTCCAAATGATTGTGCTCCAACCATCCGAATCATCCAATCTATGCCTCCATTACTGCGCCAACGCCAGAAAAATAATAGCTAACACAGATCAACAAATGCAGCTGCGTCAGTGGTTCTTGCCCACACCAATGCCCACCGATTAAATTAAAATTTATCAGCATAATATCTCCAAAGTTTTTTAAACTTGATGTTAAAATGGCCCCAAGATCCGGTGATATTCCTAACACTTCATTTTTTTTCGGGCGGGGGGGGGGGGGGGGGGAGAGAGCGGAGGGGAGTGCATTTTCTACGTAAAATATTTACGTATCACGTTCACCAGATTGTTGAGGGAAGGCGCCTTTCCAGATTACTGAAGCAGCGTAAAAATTTGTAAACATGGAGTGTCTGTTCGAGCCGACGTTTCGACAAGTGGGCTTGTCTTCTTCAAAGATAAGCCGGTGACCAAAGGCCAGCCTTTGCGAGAGGCACGTCACTGCTTCAGTGCCATTTTTGCATTCGTTGCGAAGCTTCTTTTTTTCCGGAATCGAACAATAAAGCAAGGGGGGGGGGGTCTGAAACTTCACTTCCCCCAATGGCGAACACTTCGCACGCCTATGATTGTCCTGCCAAGTGACGTTGGACATAACTTCCAGATATGATTGAGCAACTGAACTGGCAAATATGTGTTTCCAAGAACGATATAACGGTAATGTTCAGGAGCCTTGCAAAGAAACAAGAGTTTGTGATACGTAGTTAAGCTCCAAGCCGTGAAAGGTTACATCTATGTAGACTAGGTAGTATAAGGGGACAAAATCACGAGAGGCAAGCCTGCAGACGAATCACATAAAATGCATTGCACGTGGTAGGCATTCCAAAGTCATGAACGCTAGCTTACCGATGTCATTAAATGTGACTGTTGTGCAATAAGTGCATTCTGCATGGGCTAACCTGTGGAGCCCCCAACTACGAGAGTAAGAGACATGAGATGAAAGTAAGGATCGCAAATTACGCGTCAATTATTTCTTTCTTGCACTGCGCAATTATGTAAGAAATAGTAATGATTTAAGTTACGATGTAGACATAAGGAATACGGTACGGATAAGAGAACAAACGAGGCCCTGTAATACATACAGCAGACAACCTGTGGTCCATTACAGTGAAAGAACGTTTGCCAAGGAAAGGGAAGCGCATTTTGGGTCTGGTATAATACTGAAGCATTTGCAGGGATAAGATCGATTGAACAGGTTAGTACAATAATGGTGATTGCTGGAAGAGGCATTCGTCCTTGAGTCGATATAAATGAGTGAACGAATGATCACGGATTACGTGAAATAAGGTCGAGTGTCATATACGTAGCAAACAGCTCACCACAACGAAAGCAATCGTTTGTGAATTTGTGGTTATTATAATGACACCCTAACAGGATGAAAACAAGATACGAACGAGGCCGTGCCCAAACGTTTGGGTCGTTTGAAAATGGCGGTTCAGAAGCAAAGAAGCCCTGGCAAGCGCGGCAGCGCCGTCTCTAGGGATTTCGCGAAAGGAGCCAGTGATCCGCAGCTGCAGGCAGCAACGGAGAAAGGAAATAAAGACGATAAAGACGCTAGTGAGTCACAAGGTGCCCGCGAGATGACGGCCCCGTCGTTTCAACGCACTACATCGGCTACAACGCTGCCAATAAAGAACCCTGCACCTCACAAATGTCTTATTGCAGCCGCCAGGCGATAACAAACACGTGCTCACATAGCGTGCTATTTGAGCTTCCGCTTTCTGCTACAGCAATAAACAAGATAAGGCGAGCGACGTTAGTAGGGAAGCACGTTTCAGTAGTCGGGCAATAAAAGCAGTGGCTTTAATTAAACTCCCGGCTGGTATTAAACCGCAGGAAGCAAACTATTTTTGTTACTGCAGCTAGCGCTAATGTCACGAAAAGTATTTGAAAAGTTTTTTCGAATATCTAGCCCTTCGTTGAAATTAGTCGTATCTATGAACTCAACAGTTTAGCACCATAATTAAATAAAAGTTATACTATCGTTTTGTCACTTCTATTCGTCGTGCAGAATGTTATGACCATTCAAGGTGGCCAACTCAACGTGGAAACTGTGGTGCAGAACCAAAGTAAATTATTTGTACTCAACAGTTCGCATGTCTGCAAGCTATTGCATATTATGCAGAAATATGCAGCACTGCAGATCGGCTTGCCCTAATCAGTTCTCTCGCAGGCGTTACTTATTGGTGCCAAGCGGATTAATCGTGGTATGACATTTAGCATAAATCATAGCTAACTTAGTTTATGGCCATTGAGGTTTTAAGTATTAAAAATGATTTGGTGTAACAATACTCTTGGGATAAACGTGTTGCATACATCGTGTTCAATGCCCTTTTGAACTCCTTTGCAGTGTAACGCTCAATTCAGGCTACTTCACTATATTTAGAACACCTTATTCGAAAACTCGATGGGCAGTCCGTTTAGATCTGCAACATGCCATTTTGTACCTGGTTACCCTCACAGAAAGTTGCACTGAGAAATTTAATGAAATGCAAAGGAAGGACATGGGGCTTATTTACCCATAGACATCATGCAAAAGCCGAATTCGGATAGCTTCTACCTCGTATGCGAGCTTCGCCACCGGCCAGCCGCCTTCAGTGACCTTCACTAATGATTTGTTCAGCGTTTGGACTCGCTGAAATATTCGTTCACGAACAACTTTACCATAATATGATTTTGTGGTTTGGGATCCAGAACTCCTTGCAAGAACGTCTATAAGGAAGGGGTAAGGAAGTGTTCCATTTTTTTACGTATACTGAAAATTTCTCTGCTTTCATAACAATAAAGTAATTGTGAACAAGGGCTGGTGAATGAGCTTCTCCGAAGCCATTTGCACATTAACGGGGTGTAGAACAGACGCTTAAGAGAAACACAGTACACGTGCAAAGAAGTGGACAGCCAAACAGTTTCACATTCAGACTTTCGTCACCAATTTAACTAATATTGAGGATTCTACCGAGAACTAGACTTTTCAATTGTCTGCTGTCCGTTGAGGATCGAAACAAACTCATGTAGGCACCTTGCCGGAAGCAGCACAGGGCTTGCATTTAATTAATAAATAATTAGGATGGTGAATAAACTTTTTTACAGCGAAAGCTGTTATGAGATCATTTCACCGGCCGTTTTTGGCGCCGTAGTTGTCCGCCGCCGCCGCCGCCGCCGGTGTCCGTAACCAGTATCGCTCGAAATAAGAAAAAAAAACGAAATAAGAAAAAAATTCCAGGATGGAACGAGGTTCGAACCTGGACCCTCTGCGTGGGAGCCCAGTAGTCAACCTCTGAGCCATGCCGGTACTTGAAACTGCTTTGCAAAAAGGTCCTATACAGGCTTCATGTCGGGAAGGAACCACATTAGCATATGCAATATAGCGTGGTAGAAGAGTAAAATAAGCACCAAGCGTCGCACAACGCGAATTCTGTAAACCGGCGTCACACAATGCGAATTGCGCAACGAGTAGGTTGTTGAATGCTTCCAACCCATTACAAAGGGATCTGCCATAATTGTTCGTCGTCATCAGGCACAGCATCAACAAAGTGCGCATAATGTCTTACATGCGTTTAGCAGGTACCACGGCTCTCCGTAGAATGACGAAAAATGGCACACTGCCTGCTGCCCTACTTCTCAAAAATTACAATGATTTATAGCGTAGTGGGTTTCTCGCAAGTGCGCTTATATTGGTTGCCAAGGAAGCCCATAAGCGCATGATCCACTTCCTCGGGGTCTCAGTAAAATTACAATGATTTAGAGCGTAGTGGGTTCCTCGCAAGTGCACTTGTATTGGTTTCCAAGGAAGCCCATAAGCGCATGATCCATTTCCTCGGGGTCTCAGTAAAGTTCTTCGCCCCCCCCCCCCCCCGTCTCTCTCCCACGTCAACGTATGTTATACAGAATGACGGGAGAGGGAAATGGTGACCGGGCGTCACCCAATGCAAATTTCGTACCTGGTGGGCCGTTTAAAGCTTCCAACCCATTACAAAGGGTTGAGCCATAATTCTTCATCGTCATCAGTCGTCGCGTCAACAAAGTGCACATAATGCCTTACAGACGTGTAGCCGGTGCCTCGTTTCTCCGCAGAATGACGAATGGGAGTCCGTTCAACACAAATGGGAGTCCGTTCAACAACCTGGCCGACCAAATGACCATCCTTACATGACAACCCACGAACCTCGCTTCCTTCCGATCTCGCGCCCAAGCCGTGAAGTCCATCCTTTCCCGACTGGACACACGTGCACTTATACCCCCGTTTGTCCGCTTCCTTCCCCGCAAATAACCTTTCCCGGGTCTCGAGGAAGTTTACCTCCAGAGGCTCCGCGCTACATAGCTGATGTCACGTGGGCATAGCGACCTGTGAGAACCCTCAACGTACCCAGTCTCCGGCAACTGTGTCCGTGGCGAACATTAGTCACCTCTTATGGTTGTGCCCTGGTACCAAGGACATTAGGTACATGGTGCTCAGAGAGGCCTAATGCTGGATAATTCGAACAACTATGCTAATTCGCTGCTGTATTACCTGCATCAAACAGGACTGCGTGCATTTATTTGACGCCCATCTGCTCATTTTTGTACACATTCCTCGCAACGAACTCCTCCCTCAGACCCACAAGAAACAAAAAGAAGGAAGAATATTGCAATCGATTAATTAATCTTGATATCTGGGGTTTAACGTCCCAAAACCACGATATGATTATGAGAGACGCCGTAGTGGAGGGCTCAGGACATTTCGACCACCTGGGGTTCTTTAACATGCACCTAAATCTAAGTACACGGGCCTCAGACATTTTCGCCTCCATCGGAAATGCAGCCGCCGCGGCGGAGATTCTATCCCGCGACCTTCGGGTCAGCAGTCGAGCGCCATAACCACTAGACCACTCTGGCGGGGCTATCTTTTGTTTTCACTTTACTTTATTCTTTCTGTTTGTCTTCTTTTATCAGAGCTCTACTGCATTTTCTGTTCTTCATAATAAAAAGTTCTGTACTTCGCACAGTCCAAGCAGCCTTTGCATAAATATTTGAGAATATTTTCGCACATTATCTGAGTAAATATTAGAGCGACAATAGTTTTTATACTAATAATTGTTGGTGTTTTACGTCCCAAAACCATGATATGAATATGAGAGACGCCGTAGTGAAGGGCTCCGCAAATTTCGGCCCCCTGGGGTTCTTTAACGTGCACCTAAATCTAAGTACACTGGCATCAAGCATTTTGCCTCCATCGAAATGCTCGCCGCGGCGGCCGGGACCGCAACCTTCAGGTCAGCAGTCGAGGACCATAACCACTAGACCACCGTGGCGGGTTGAAAATAGTTTTTTAAACTCGCGTGTGACAAACCACCCACTTCGGTTTGTACAGGTAGATTACATAAAATAGGAGGCTTAATTACACGACAAGTTGCAGCGTACAAGTAGCTAATTAAGATATTACCTAATTAACTTTTGTAATAATGCACCTTATTGCGCATATTCAAATTACTAAAGTAAATTTATATATGGCTTTTGCAGTAATCCTCAAACTGGCACGACTTTCGAGATATCCAACCTTTGCAAAATCGGCAGACACTAAATCATTCAGGTAGACTGGAGACAATGCTGTCTTTTGAAGTATAGGCCGCCGCCCGCATCGTATTTTTCACATTTTGCTTCCCTATTTTTAGACATCCTTATTTCTTTATAGTTTTACATTTTATTTCTTTGATTGGTTTGTTTACTTTTCGCTCCTATTTATTTCGGTCATCGGAAACATGAATCATCAAAGAACGTGAATGGTGGAGGCATAATCCAATGGTGGATTCAATATGACGCGTAGCGCTTCTGTCTAGCTGTTCGGCACAACACTAACTGCGATGTGAACGCGCTTTGTGGCGATTTTTTTTTTTTTTTGCGTTAATCTCGAAGAAAAATTTCAACAGCGCAGGAATCAACACGAATGCACGAAAAGAGAGCCGACACGGACAAGCGCTTGGCCGTGTCGGCTCTCTTTTCGTGCATTCCTGTTTATTCCCGCGCAGTTGAAATTTTCTTCACGATGAACTACCAACTCGCCCAAGCACTCACGTTAACCCATCTCGAAAGTGGTGCCAGTAAGGATTAATAGTAAGCACGCATGACTTCACTGCAAAGCTTCATTTTAACAGTTTCAGCGTAAAATGCGCAAACACGGACGCAAGAGAGGAGTACCAGACTACACAAGCGTGGTCCTCTTGTGTCCGTGTTTACACACCTTACTTAAATTTTAATTTGATTAATTGCCACTGGAATATTACTTTGTGCCTTTTTCTTCTTCGCGCATCTATTACTTCATGGTGGACTTGCCCGATTTCAGCAACGAGCTGCTGACGCGCGCCATGATGTAAAGTGGAGGGTAGACTTTGGAGGGCTGCTTTGCTATTGCAGAAGATAGACCACGAATTAGGTGTCTGCTCTATGACAAACTGAAGAGTAGCACGGAGGGCTACTATAGCTCAGCAGCTGTAGTTGAGGTTGCGGTTGAGCTTCATAACTCAACCACCAGTGTAAATATGGATGTGAGCATTGTGCACCTCATTTAAGTACAGTATAGTGCGGCCTGTTTAAGGGCAACCGATGACATCCTTGTTTTCTTCGTAATTCCAGGTATATCAAGGCGCACTTCGGGTCGATGTAGGCACCATGAAGGCGAGGACGGTCTTGCTGCAGGCGTATATAGTTCGAGGGCAAAGAAGTGCTATTGGCAGCAATAATGTGGCTGAATGTTGTGTGCGGTCTTCTTGCAGGCAAAGATGCCAGATGGCGGATTGACCGGCGGGTTATGGGAGACACCGTACCTATAGTGTGAGGAGAGGGAATGCTTCTGACCTCCCGGGCTTCCTGTCCGACGGAAGGCACACGAGCGTTCTCAGAATCGAACATGCGCCTTAACGCTCAGAACGACACCGCAGCAGATATGTGCCAGAAAATGAAGAACCACAATCTTCATTAGCAAATATATTTGATTGGCTATCCGGACATTGCAATTTCGCATGCAGGTATAACTCGCCTCATCCCTATATCCACGTAATTTGTAATTAATTAAAGTACATTGAAGAAATTTCTAAAAAGTAATTAATGTATTTTAATTACACATTAGGAGTAAATTTGCAATATTTGTGGAGGACGGAAAAAGGTTTTTCTTACTCTGCGGCCGCGTGTGCTTGCTTCCCTGTAAGTTGTAAATACGCGCTTTTTAAATCTTTTCCGACCTTTTTTCTCCTGATCTATGCTTTCGCAACTTTAGTCTTATCTTGCAAAGTATAGTCACAATTGTTGCCTGTAATTGTTGCACCTGTAAGTGCAGCATACGTGTTTGTGTGTGTTGGTTTGCGCGTATGTTGGCGCGTCCGCTAGTAGACAAAATATCGAAGCATTTCCAATAACCGTAGGCGTGCACACAGGAAACGGGGGGAGGGCACCAAGTCTGCTTCATACCTTTGCTAGTAAGAGCTGTCCCGTTAAAGTTCATGGTTATGGCCATGCGAGCATTGGACGATAATGACAGCCGAGGACTCCTGATGTTTATTTCGAAGACGTTTACTTCCCACTGTTTATTTATTTTATTCAAAATACCCCTAAGGGCCCTCTTACGAGGGTATTACATAGGGAGGCGGGTACATTTGAAAAAAAACGCCAGGCAGCACAGTCACAGCGAAAGCTGGAAGAGCGGCATTTCTAGAGCCCGTTATAAACTCTCCTGTGGCTACTAATACAGGTACATTAGCCACGTACCCACTACGCAACAAAGCGTAATTTTTGGGAAGTTGGGAAGCACCCAGCACGACATTATTCGTTGTTCAGCGGAGAAGCGAGGTACCATATGTAAGCGATTATGTGCAGTTTGTTGATGCGGTGGTTGATGACGATGAATAATTATGGTTGCGCCCTTTGTAATGGGTTGGAAGCCTTAAACGACCCACTAGTTACGTAATGCATATTGTGTGACGCCCGGTCGTTATTTAACTGTCCCACCACGCTTTATAACACACTAAGACCAGAGAAACGTAGAGCGAGAGAGAGAGAGAGAATTGACTTTATTGAGACCCTGAGGAAATGGATCATGGGAGCCTTATGGTAGAGTGTACTAGAACAGGGGAGTGCTCGGAACGGCCGCAGCACCAATGTATAGAAAGTGAAGCCCAAACAGGGTCAATCCGCTTGTAGCGCTGCGATCGGTAGTCTGCAATGTGTCGTTGTTTAAAGAATTGCGCGCGGCTCCGCGAAAGTGGTGCAGTGGTACAATCCCGGATTCCCACTCAAAAGGCCCGGGTTCGAATCGCAGCTGTACAGGGTGGGTTTTTATTCGTAGTGTCTACCTTCATAGCTGTATTGGTTTCCCTTACTTTCTTAAAACTAGCTTCAATTGCTATGTATTGCTACCAAAAGTAACGCAAAATGAGAAGTAAAATAGAAAAAAAAAATCACAGTGAGCGTAGTTATTTGAAGCGCCATCCCGCGGAATTCAACAAAAACATAAGGTATGGCCCCCGAGATTGAATCCCAAGAGATGGCGCTGCAAATAATTATGTTAACTGTGATTTTTTTTTTATTTTACTTCTCATTTTGCATCACTTTTTGCAGTAATACGTAGCAACTGAAGCTAATTTTAAGAAAGTGAGGGAAGCCAATACAGCTATGAAGGTAGACACTACGAATAAAAACCCACCCTGCACAGCTGCGATTCGAACCCGGGCATTTTGAGTGGGAAGCGGGGATCGTACCACTGCACCACTTTCGCGGAGCCGCGCGCAACTCTTTAAACAACGACACATTGCAGACTACCGATCGCAGCGCTACAAGCGGATTGACCCTCTTTGGGCTTCACTTTTTGAAGCTCGTTCCGGGCACTCCCCTGTTCTAGTACACTCTACTTATGGGCTTCCTTGGAAACCAACAGAAGTGCACTTGCGAGGAACCCACTACGCTATAAATCATTGTAATTTTTGAGAAGTAGGGCAGTAGGCAATGTGCCATTTTTCGTCATTCTACAGACAGCCGTGGTACCTGCTAAACGCATGTAAGGCATTATGCGCACTTTGTTGATGCTGCGCGTGATCGGCGTGATGACGATGAAGAATTATGGAAGAGCTCTTTGTAATGGGTTGGAAGCATTCAACAACCTACTCGTTGCGCAATTCGCATTGTGTGACGCCTAGTTAAAGAATTCGCGTTGTGCGACGCTTGGTGCTTATTCTACTCTTTTACCACGCTATATTGCATATGCTAATGTGGTTTTTTCCCGACATGAAGCCTGTATAGGACCTTTTTGCAAAGCAGTTTCACGCACCGGCATGGCTCACAGGTTGAATACTGGGCTCCCACGCAGAGGGCCCAGGTTCGAACCTCATTCCATCCTGGAATTTTTTTCTTATTTTAGTTTTTTTTCTTATTTCGAGCGATACTGGTTACGGACACCGGCGGCGGTGGCGGCGGCGGACAACTACTGCACCAAAAACGGCCGGTGAAATTATCTCATAACAGCTTTCGCTGTAAAAGAAGCGGAAAAAAGAAATACAACTGTGGAACATATATAAAAGATGGAATTAATACATCATTATAGCAGGAGCATCATGTACGGCACAAATATAAAAGCTTTGACATTTTGTGATTAGAAAACATATAGACATAGTAACAGTGGTAGATGCAGCATTACATTAAACTCACACTGATGCTAAATGTATTGTTGCGTTCATAACAGAAACCGGTAATGCTATTAGTCTAAATAAACTCTTCCCGTAAGAAAGCCTGAAAAGATGACAAATTAGTTTCAGTCGCTATGTATAACGCTAGATTATTCCATTCAATGATTGTGCGTGGTATAAATGATTTAGCGTAAAAAGATGAGCGGCAAGTTATGCGTGCTACTTTGTTATGATGGTCACGGCGCGGGAAGACAACGTGGGGTGAAGAAAAGAAGTCATTATGAAGCGTGCGATCATAGTACAGTTTATGAAATAAGGTTAGGCGAGCAAAGTGACGTCGACGTGATAGTGGTTCCAACTCGGCTCGTTACTTTAATGCTGGGACACTCGTGAAGCGGGAGTAATCGGAGTAGATGAAGCGAGCAGCACGGTTCTGCAACGATTCGATGTTGTTGATGACATATGTTTGATCAGGATGCCATATTGCAGAAGCATATTCAATCTTTGGGCGGATCAGTGTTATGTAAGCTAGTTTTTTTAGGTGGGATGGGGCATGCTTGAGGTTACGCTTGAGAAGACTGAATGCTCGGTTAGCTGATGCTAATACAGTGTTAATATGGTAATGCCAAGTTAAATCAGACTGAACATGGACACCAAGGTACTTATAGGTTTATGTAAGTTCAATGCTAGTATTATTGAGTAAGTACGTTGTAGCAAGACGAGTGGAATGGTTAGTAAATGATATTAGCTTTGTTTTAGACGCATTTAGGGACATTAGCCGTGAGGAGCACCAAGTTGTCACTTCTTCAAGGTCAGTTTGGAGGGCATGGCGGTCAGCATCATTAGTAATTTTTCTGTATGTAACTCAATCATCTGCGAATAATCGAATTTTAGAGGAAGCACGTTTCGGCAGATCATTAATAAAAATTTAGAAAAGTAGGGGACCAAGAACACTGCCTTGAGGGTCTCCAGAGGTTACGGGAACAGAAGAAGAGTTAGAGCACATGTGTATTGTTGTCTATTGGAAAGAAACTCTTTAATACAGGCGATAACATTAGGATGAATATTGAGGTGCGTTAATTTGGTTAGAAGCCGGTGATGAGGAACGCGATCAAAAGCCTTAGAGTAATCGAGAAACACTGCGTCCACATGAAAGCCTGCGTCAAGTGCTGAAAATAAATCGTGAGTAAATCCGGCGAGTTGTGCATCACATGAGTAACCCTTGCCAAAACCGTGCTGATATTTAAAAATTATGCCATGCTCTTCTAGGTAACTTATTACTTGAGTATGTATGACGTGCTCGAGAAGTTTACATATGTTACTAGTTAATGAGATAGGACGATAGTTGAGTAGAACGGAGCGGTCACCTGATTTGAAAATAGGGATTACTTTAGCTATTCGCCAGTCGTGAGGAACAATACCAGATGATAATGACTGTGAGAACAAGGCTGATAACACTGGAGAAAGGTTTAGAGAAGCATTTTAAGTATCTTGTTATTGAAACCGAGGTGATCGGAGCTGGTAGTAGTTTTGAGGTTATTCAACAGGGCATAAATTCCGGATGCACTCACGATAATTTCTGACATAGAAGTGTTAGGCAGTGGCTGCAATGTGCGTGAAGAAGTGATGTCTTCATTGGGGAAAACAGATGAAAAGGCATCGTTTAGCAGTCGTGAACACCCAGTTTCAGTGACTGGTTCGCCGTCAATAGTCGTTAGGAGTATGTCAGGATGAAAACTTGGATTGATTACTCGCCAGAATCGATAAAAATTATTGGTTAACATAATGGGGAGATCATGACTGAAGAAATGACGACGAGTTGTTTTAAGCAGAGTCTGATACTCCTTATCGCAAACACGGTACTTCTCCCATTACAAAGGGAAGCCTCTATCAACTGCTCGGCGGCACAGGTGTTTTTTCTTATTATTAAGGTGACGAAGGCGATGTGTAAACCAAGGTGAATTTTTATGATGACGGATGGCGATAGTCGGCACATACTTCTCGACAAGGTTAGTCAATGTGGTTTTAAGCGACAGCCAATTTTGTTCAACTGAGCGAGTTGAATAATGAGCAAGGAAGTTGTCAGAAAAGGTTTGTAGTTCTGTGTTAATCATCTCAAAATTAGCGCGGCTGTAGCAGTGAATTTTTTTAGTGGTTGTTTTCTTTTTGCTGAACGGATTCGTGGTGCATCCGGTAATAATGTCATGATCAGATAGACCATTAAAATGCAGCATATCAGTAATAACGTCTGGGTTGTTTGTTAGGACGAGATCAAGGATATTTGCAGCTGTAGAGGTGCGACGAGTAGGACTAATAATTAATTGCGGCAGAGAAAAATCCAATCAGGACGAAAGAAATGCATGGGCTTCATTGTCACTACAATTAACAGAGAGTTTGACCCAATCAATGTTTGGAAAATTGAAGTCGCCAAAGACGAGGAACATCGCGTTAGAAAAGTGTACATGTAAGTCGCTAAGTATTCGGTGAAATTCACAAGAAAATCCACTACACATATCGGGAGGCCGATAAAAAGCACCAGTAATAACATCGGTAACGCCCAGTTTGCACCGTATCCACACACATTCAAGGAAAGTAGGAACAGTGAGGGGAACAGCGGATATTCGTTTACTTGTGGCTATAAGAACGCCGCCCCCTTTTCTATTTTTTCTGTCACAACGAAAAAAGCAAAATTCAGATTCGCTGAGCAGGATGCCATGATCCGGGATAGAATCATCGAGCCAAGTTTCAGTTAACAAAAGAAGTGAAGTACATGTAGAATCTACGAGTGAAGAAAGGGCGACAGTTTTGGATAAAATACTTCTAATGTTTGTGAACAAGAAATTGGCGATACTCCTTACGCAAGGGCGAACATTAGGCGGAAATGCAGCAGGCACTGGGGAAGTTGATTTATCTGCCAACACAGGTCAAGCTGTTGCGGGTTGATTTATTGGTACCGCACGAGCACCCGCAACATCCCACATGTAAATGTGCAGCTTTACAGTTACCCCCGGAAGGCCGGGCACCAAAGGCAGGCCGTTCTGACAAGCACGTCATCACTTCATTTTCATTTTTACACCCATTGCGAAGCTTGTATATTCTCTTTCGGACTCCACCAACAAAGGGGGGTGAAACTTTGCTACCGGCGCATACCTATGCCAATAACCCAGAAAAGAAATATCCGGTATGCCTGAAGCCGGTGCACTAAAGCGCTCTTTCGTCTGCCCTCACTGTCAACTGAATTCAAATTTTTCACATAAATGAACAGTGAGTTCATCAAGTTTCTTCGACACTATACACGAACTCGGGCAAGACACCCCCAATCCGCGTATAAAGTATAACCAAACTGTACAGGCTGCACGTCCGTGTGGACGTGTGTGAGTACATAAACCGCAGCAAGAAGACAATACGTCGATTGTGCCTTCATCTTTGAAAGCACGAGCATGGAACATTTAGTTAAGGATATCGGAAGCATTGCGCTCCTACTGGAAAGAAGGAAGTGACAACGACGAGCTGCTCGAAGGACCTCTAGAAAAGCCGATGAATGGGTAGGGACGAGCGCAGTGTTTGCCAAACCGTGTCGATAGGATATAAATCGTGCACTAATTGAAGCACGTAACCAACGACTCCCAGCTTTTGGCGCAGTCGATCTATAGACGTTCGTCTGCCGTCTTTGATTAACACGCCGAATTGCTTTGGAGAGCAAACGATAGCTGGAGAATTCAGAGAGGAAGCGATAATGGGGCGCGGCTCTCCGTGCGTCCTTGAGCGCAATCCTCTGGGGCGCCTGCCTTGTTGCATCGAGATGCCTCGTTGATACACGTTTCCATTACACAAACGGGTCGGCGGAAAGCACAAACGACGTGCCAGAGCTTCGGCCGCGCTAAGAGCTCGCAGCAGCGGGCGCGATGAAGCAGTGAAAATCGTTGACCGTTTTTCGGGGTGTGTGCTGCGGACGAAGTGGCGGCCGGCGCACCTCGTCTGAACCGAGCGGCCGATGATCGCGTCTCTTAGCGCAGTAATTGGGTTTCGAGAATGGAAAGCGGGCAGAAAACAGCCGGGCAGGCCTAGAAAAGGAGCGGCTGTTCGACCTCCCCGAAAGGGCCGAGGCACGCGTAAAGCGCGCCCGGAGCTTATCTCTTCACCGCGATGACAGCTCGCACGCGAGGGAAGCACCCGTCGATCGGTACGAAGAAAATCTCGAACTCGAAGAAACGTTCAGTTCTGGTATGTATCTGCCGGACATCGCTGATGCGGGAGCCGCGCAGAGAAGCAGAAACGGGAAACCAAAGAACGAATCTACACACGAAGCGCCTCATTCTCTCGCTCTTCGTGTTTCTCCTATCTCCGCATCGCGTCCGTGCGATTGGGGGCCGTATTTGAGGCGTGCTGTTCCCTTTCGCGATGACACACGTGCCACCACGTACTTATTTGCGGAAGTTTTTTTTTTCTATCTTTATAGGACCGTAATTTCAGCGAAGTTTGTGAAACGGGACTTCTGATGTCTTTGCCTCGGTTCCACGCTTTAAACATGGCCTTAAGTGTCCCCGAAACGTTAAGCGGTAAAGGCGAGAGAAGGCAAGTTGGCACAGTTTACAAACGTTCTGTCATTTCGTGCACTTCTCCGAAATGTTCCTTTTTGTGTTTCTGAACGCGTTCTACAACCGTTAAATTAAGGGCTGGGGTAATTTCTTGTTTTTTTTTTTTTTTACTAAGATTGCCTTTCAGAAGGTGGTTATAGTCAATAGAGCTTGATTCAAAGCAAAATCGAACAGTTAGTGACGGCTATCAGAAACATAACCATGAACAGTTATTTATATTTGCAGGAATACCCTCGTTTATTTCTTAAACCATGCACCCTTTCAAGCGTGCCATCCTGCACACTGTGAACCCGTTCTTTCCGTGGCCTACTGGGACTTAATATTAAAAATAGGAAATTCGAAATAAAATAATGGAAATTTCGAAGCAGTCATGGACATTATTATTTTCGCGACAACCACCATTGGAATCATTAACTAAAAAATTAGAAATTGCTTTCGAACTATGCACATTATAGGGCAGGTATTTGCAGGATTAAAGTCAGTGAGCACACAAAACGACATTTCACTATTGAAAGCTTTGTTCCCAGCACGAGTTCCGTGAAATACGCAACTAAAATGTGCCGAGTGCTGTCTTCATTGCTCTTCGAGTTGCGAGGTTTCCTCGCTGTATTTTCGCACCGTGCGGTAACATTTTAGCTGGAACAAAAGCGCAAAATCGGAGGACATTCTGAGTGCTTGTATGTCAAAATTAGTACGAGAGCGAGATCTGGCAAGATACAGGGGGGACAAGGTGAAGGACCGTGGCGTTAAACGAGGCTGGGCTTAAGTTCGGTATTATATATATATACCGGGTGTCCCAGCTATCTTTAGCCAAGGGTTAAAAAATACAATATTAGAGGCAGGCGAGTGAAATCAGTTGCAAATTGCTGACAGCCACCTTGCGCGCTACAGACAATTTTTTGTTTTGTAATTAACTAATTTGTTAATTAGGACGATTTAACTAATTTGCTAAATATTGACTTTAGGCAAGAAATCCTGCTTGCAAAGTTCGAGAGCGTCCTCAAAAACCCCAACTGCATTATTTGCGATAAAGAAAGTCTCACGTATACCATTTTTTCCAAGCTGCAAAGAAAGCCCGCGAAATACAAAAAGAACCACGTGACTAGCGCGCTCGTGCGCCGCGAGAATGCTGCCCTCAGCCGAGGTTTGAGCGAACGAAATCACCTGCGGCCGGCACTCGCCGGCTCCGTTGCAGCGGTAGGCCTATAAGTGGGCGGTGGTTTCTTGGCCCGTTGCCAACCGAGCTGCGCTCGTGACGGTGCAAGTTGTAGCGAGCGCGGGCCAAGAAACCACCTTTAACTTATCGGCCTATCGCTGCAACGGAGACGCCGAGTCGCGGCCGCAGCTGATTTCGTTCGCTCAAACCACGGCTGAGGGCAGCATCCTCGCAGCGCGCTAGCGCGCTAGTCACGTGGTTCTTTTTGTATTTCGCGGGCTTTCTTTGCAGCTTGGAAAAAATGGTGTACGTGAGACTTTCTTTATCGCAAATGATGCGATTGGGGTTTCTGAAGACGCTCTCGAACTTTGCAAGCAGCATTTCTTGCCTAAAGTCAATATTTAGCAATTTATTTAAATCGTCCTAATTAACAAATTAGTTAATTACAAAACAAAAAATTGTCTGTAGTGCGCAAGGTGTCTGTCAGCAATTTGCAAGTCATTTCACTCGCCTGCCTCTAATATTGTATTTTTTAACCCTTGGCTAAAGATAGCTGGGACACCCTGTATATGTAATGACTAAGCAGAAACTTATGAAGGTGAGGACAAGGAGGAAGAAACACAAGAGCTTGCGTGTGACACTCACGGTCCTCGTATTCCTGAATTTCTGTGCTAAAGGACAGAAGTATATCCTTGCTGAAACCTTCCATGTACGGGGAAGAGGGAGAGCGTACTGAAAGATAAAAACGGAGGGAGAGAGAGAGAGAAGAAATAGAGAGAAGGAAAGGCAGGGAGGTTAACCAGTTTAGAAAAACCGGTTTGCTACCCTACACATGGGAACAGGGTGGGGGAGACTGAAAGATGGAGAGGAAAGAGAGAGAAAAACAGCACATGACACAGCACACACAGAGTCAGTCACAGTCGGTCACTCTTCCTAGGCGCTGCGCCGTGCTCCCGACCGGGCTGCAGAAATTAGGCTCCTTTTCCTCTTCAAACCACTACCACCACCACTCTTCCGTGGTATACGCGACATTTCTGTCACAGCCGCTTGTCCAAGCACGTTTCTCTTAAAAACCTCAGCAGTGCCTTCGTCGCCTTCAGCTGCGATGTCTTCTGTTGACGACATGCAGGAATAGCTTCAACAGACATTTGTCTACTGTCAAGGTGCGCTAGAACGTACGCCAGTGACTGTCTCTGTACATTATATACCGGACAGTCGCACAGGATGCGGTGTAGCGCCTCCTCGCAACGATAGGCATCGCAAAGAGCGTTGTCGGCCATTCATAGGGAATGAACACGCCGATAATGCCGCTCGGGCAGCTCTTGAAAGCACACAGGACGATAGCATACCACTTTCAAGGTCTGACGCTGCCAGCAGTCTTCGTTTCTGCATTTACATGTCCCTTATATATATATATATATATATATATAGGTAGCTTCGCGCTCGTGGCCGCTGCAGTGACCAAATAATTTCAAAATTAACGTCTTCAGTGCCGGCGACACCTTTTTAGGTACCTGCTGACCTTTTAATAAAAAGAAATTCAATCCTGCCTGCATTTTATACACTTGCTGGGCAAGAAGTCGGAATTGCCCATCCTTGCCTAAGGGTCTCATTGGAGGGGCCGTAACTATTAGTGCAACGACATTATGCAACATGTTTTTATTGATTGTGAAAGCTGATGTGGAGGAGAATAAGTGGACAAAGTTTAAAAAATTTAAAAAATGGGGTTTTTTTTTAATTGTCGTCAGAAGTTTCCATTGTTCGGTGTTTTCTTGAACTTAGCCCGATGATATCTCTTTACTGAAAAGTTATATAAACACAAGATTTGGCACTTTGGTAGATAAGCATGCGAAGAACGTAATGCAGAATTTTTGTCGCTCTGCTACAAGGCTTTTTTGAGATAAAGACCTTCAAAGTAAAGAAAATTTTGCCGATTGGGCCATTTTTGAGGTTTTTTATAAAAGCATCTACACTACACATAAAAACTAAAAATACCTGAGAAGAAGCAAAAACATGCATATATTTAGGTAAATAAATTTCAGCTACCTAACTTTAATATATTTTGTGCAATTCATAACGAAAGTTGGCCAAAACAGCAGAGCGGATGAGCGCTCCACTCCACCTCTTCGTCATTATTGATTTCCTGTGGTTCGAAAACATTTTTGGCGGCAAAACAAATTGCGGATCTCTTCTTTCCACTCATCAGGCAATAATACATAAAATTTTGAAATAAATTTGAGAGGTCGACCAGCCATCGTTTGTTCGATCTTACGTGGAATCACCCATATATATATATATATATATATATATATATATATATTATATATATATATATATATATATATATATATATATATATATATATATATATATATATATATATATATATATATATATATATATATATATATATATATATATAGATAGATAGATAGATAGATAGATAGATAGATAGATAGATAGATAGATAGATAGATAGATAGATAGATAGATAGATAGATAGATAGATAGATAGATAGATAGATAGATAATTGAATGGAACACTTTATTTGGTCCTGACACAGATGTTGAATATTGTTTCTTGAAATGCGCTGTTGGTGAGTGATCTCGATGGTCGTAGTAAACAACGCAGCGGGTGGAAACCAACTGCACGATCTTCATCGGTACTACGTCCTTGCGCGTTTGGCGCCATTTCGCAAGTTCGGAGACCGGTCTTCGACACACCTTGCAGTGTCGCAACGATAGTGACAAAAGAATAAACGCCGTAAACAAATAAGCAGAAACCTCTGGGCGACGAGCGGTGTGCGCGTAAACGCATGTGCATGTGAGACACGATTCCCGGTCGAACGCAGTGTGCTTAAGCAACGTCGTCTGGTCAAGGATGTCATTAACCGTGCGTGGTTGTGATCGTCGTCACTGCTTGTTTCATTCTGTATAGTGGCGCGCCGATGATTTCGAGATAACATAGTCGCGAAAATCGCTGTCGTCCGTGGGTGTTGCCTGGCTGGTGCGCCGTATCAGCAGCCCGCTGGGGCTACCGTCGCACATATATGCATATACGTTGCAGGAAACGAGTTGCGTTAGGGTTTAGAAAGGCTATAGCGGGAGATATAAGGGTGATGGAGCTATAGAACGTTCGGCGTTAAGAGCAAGCGCAATCACCTACGCACGCTCCAACGCACCGTCGTTCCCTTGTTGCTCCGCCGGTGCGACGGTGAGCCCTACTCTGCCGATAACGCCCGGCATTTCTGCGCACCTGCGGGGAGAGAGTTTAACCCTGTGACGTCGAGTTCTTGTCTCGAAGCTGAAGCACGCCCACAGGGCACTGATACGTGGAGCAATCAATATTGGAGCAATCAATACGTGGAGCAATCAATATCAATATTCTGGCGTAGCAAGTATTTTTTTTTTTTGGGGGGGGGGGGGGTGGGGGTAGGGGGGCTGTGTAACCATGCTTTATGTATGTTCGTACATGTTTTTATGGGTGCGTGTATATACGCACATGCAAAACTGAAAAATTTTGGGAGGGGGGGGTGAATGCTCGCCCCCCCCCCCCCTTCCCTGGCTACGCCAGTGCACGCGCGTGCATGCGATGAGCTCACGTGACCTTGTTTGCAGGCAGTTTTTTGTTTGTTTGTTTTCTGGCTACGGAGTGATCGCGCGAACTTAAACGTGACCCAACGCAGCGAATGTTCCTCCTTCCGGCGGCATGGGCCAGTGCCGCCGCGAAGATGCGGCAGTATATACTATACCGGGTGTTTCAAGAAATGCGTCCAAAATTCTCAAAAACCAGGGAAATGCGATATTCATTCAATGCCTCCACAATTGCTTTTTCTGTAGCGGCAGTCACCTTAAGCTTGTTTAAGACATCATTTGGGACAGTAATTAAGAAAGCTGAACTAATTTGCTTTTTAATTAATGGCGTTAGGCGGTTATGTCAAATAGGAGAATTGAAGCACTTCATGCGAAACACCCATTGCAGCTTTGAGATTTCGAAAAAGCGGCCTTCAGAACTCATTGTGGCGTAGAACCGAAACCGAAGCACCGATGAGCGCAACAAGCAGACGACCAGAATGACGTCACTGTTCTTGACAACGATTACAGATGTGTAGTTCTTCCGCGCTCGTTAACGTATGTGCGGTATGCGTGCTATAAATGCAAGCGCAGCCCGCACACAACGACGTCGGTTGAAGGTTGATATAACGACGCTCGCTCATTCTGGACGTCTCAGAAGAATGTGGCAGTTGCGCTCTTCCGCGTTTCGGTTTCGCCGCTCAATTGGGTTGAATTTTATTACTTCGCAAATATTACTAGAGGCCGCTTTTTCGAAATCTCAAAGCTACAATGGATTCTTCGCATGAAGGACTTCCAATTTTCCAATTTGACATAACAACTTCCCTCATTAAAAGTTAATTGAACTTTCTCAATTACTGTCACGAATGATGTCTTTAGCCATTTTAAGATGCCTGCGGCTACAGAAGAAGTAATTGTGAAGGCATCGAACGAATATCGCATTTCCCTGGTTTTTGAAAAGTTTGGATACATTTCTTGAAACACCCGGTATATTGATGCGGTGCAGACCATAAGTCAAACATATAAAATAATTTACATGAGTATATTTGCTGAGTGTTGAAACCCCCCACACGTTCCCGAAAGCAACGCATTATTTTGAGCTTAGCGGAGAAGCGTCGTACGCACTGAAGTTGCTTTTAGGAAGACAAAAAAAATCAGGAAGAAAAACCGACAAAAAGGCACACTAGTTCGTCCTCTTGTCTAAATTGTATTATTGTCTGCTGCACACGCTGAGACTAGTTTGTTTCTTGAAGCGTATTTTTGTTTAATTTTGATAGTTGCAGTTAGTTAAATTCGTTATAACTAATACATTGTACCTCGGTCAAGCTCAAAGGCTAGCTCTAAAATGCAGCAGCTTGATAGTGTACTCGACATTTGCATTTGTAGGCGATATCCCAGAGGTTGCCTACTGCCGATTTTTTCCGTTAACGCTCGCTTTGCAAAGTATATGAAACAATCACTCATCCTCACCGTAACCTTCAATATCGTGATTGAGAGCCAAATTGGTTACTATAGTATGATAACGTCGGACGCAAGGGAGGTTGCGGAACCGACGCCGAAGTGGAGAGCTCCGGATAATTTCTGCGGTTCGTTAACGTGCGCTGATATCGCACAGTATACCGCCCTCTAGCATTTCGCCTCCATCGAAATGCGACCGCCGCGGCCGGAATCGAGCACGCGTCTTTCGGGTCGGCAACTGAGCACCGTAACACTGGGCCACCGCGGCATGTAGCTTTCAAGGGACGTTACGGATTAGTCTTCACCAACTTGAGTTCTATAAGAGGCACTTGAGCCTCGCTGCGTGGCCGATAGCATTTGCTTTCGTCTCTGTCGGAAATGCCGCCGCCACAGGCGGCATTCTTCAGCGACGTACGTCATCTTTGTCGTGTTCTCGAGGAGCACGAAAGAAAGCGACTCTCCACACGGCTTGCTGGTAACAAAAAAAGCCGGCAGATCCCACGCATTGTGGGAATCGATGTAATGCGAAGCAGCCAGCAAAGAGCTGCATACATCGTCTTGTATGTCATTGTGGAAAATGCGTGTCATGGTTTTCATGTTAACTCCTATTATTTATGTTCGTCACACAGTGACGTCGCGGAAGACCAATTCCGGGGTAGATCAAGCTAGCGAAACGGCCACCAGCGCGCCATGAGCGTGGCACGTAAGTCATGCTGTACATGACATGCGTGTCATGATTTTCATGATAACTCGTGTTATTTATGTTCGTCACACGGTCACGTCGCAAGATACCAATATTGGTGTATATCAAGCTAGCGAAACGGCCGCCAGCGCCCCATGAGAGTGGCACGTAAGTCATGCTGTACATGACATGCGTGTCATGATTTTCATGATAACTCGTGTTATTTATGTTCTTCACACGGTCACGTCGCAAGATACAAATTTCGGTGCATATCAATCTAGCGAAACGGCCGCCAGCGCCCCATGAGCGTGGCACGTAAGTCATGCTGTACATGACAATCGTGTCATGATTTTCATGATAACTCGTGTTATTTATGTTCGTCACACGGTCACGTCGCAAGATACCAATTTCGGTGCATATCAATCTAGCGAAACGGCCGCCAGCGCCCCATGAGCGTGGCACGTAAGTCATGCTGTACATGACATGCGTGTCATGATTTTCATGATAATTCGTGTTATTTATGTTCGTCACACGGTCACGTCGCAAGATACCAATTTTGGTGTATATAAAGCTAGCGAAACGGCCGCCAGCGAACCATGAGCGTGGCACGTAAGTCATGCTGTACATGACATGCGTGTCATGATTTTCATGATAACTCGTGTTATTTATGTTCGTCACACGGTCACGTCGCAAGATACCAATATTGGTGTATATCAAGCTAGCGAAACGGCCGCCAGCGCCCCATGAGAGTGGCACGTAAGTCATGCTGTACATGACATGCGTGTCATGATTTTCATGATAACTCGTGTTATTTATGTTCTTCACACGGTCACGTCGCAAGATACAAATTTCGGTGCATATCAATCTAGCGAAACGGCCGCCAGCGCCCCATGAGCGTGGCACGTAAGTCATGCTGTACATGACAATCGTGTCATGATTTTCATGATAACTCGTGTTATTTATGTTCGTCACACGGTCACGTCGCAAGATACCAATTTCGGTGCATATCAATCTAGCGAAACGGCCGCCAGCGCCCCATGAGCGTGGCACGTAAGTCATGCTGTACATGACATGCGTGTCATGATTTTCATGATAATTCGTGTTATTTATGTTCTTCACACAGTCACGGCACAAGATACCAATTTCGGTGCATATCAATCTAGCGAAACGGCCGCCAGCGCCCCATGAGCGTGGCACGTAAGTCATGCTGTACATGACATGCGTGTCATGATTTTCATGATAACTCGTGTTATTTATGTTCTTCACACGGTCACGTCACGCGATACCAATTTCGGTGCATATCAATCTAGCGAAACGGCCGCCAGCGCCCCATGAGCGTGGCACGTAAGTCATGCTGTACATGACATGCGTGTCATGATTTTCATGATAACTCGTGTTATTTATGTTCGTCACACAGTCACGTCACAAGATACCAATTTTGGTGTATATCAAGCTAGCGAAACGGCCGCCAGCGCACCATGAGCGTAGCATGTAAATCATGCTGTACATGACATTCGTGTCATGATTTTCATGTTATGACTTGTCATTTATGTTCGTCATACAGTCATGTTACGCCATACCAATTTTGGTGCACATTCGATTAACCAAGCGACCAGGAGAGCACAAAGTCGTAGGCGGCTAGATAGATAGATAGATAGATAGATAGATAGATAGATAGATAGATAGATAGATAGATAGATAGATAGATAGATAGATAGATAGATAGATAGATACGGTCAAAGTCGCAGAAGTTCGCTAAGAAATGCTTCGCATTTAAAAGCGTTTATTTCAGAGGCACCCGGACGCGCCTGCTCTCGGGGTGTAAACCGATCCGCGCACCAGGAGGGCGCGCTGGGCTGTCCGTCGTTTACACTACGCGGCGCGTGCGTGTTACAGTAGGCGAGGCGCCATGCCACATCTCCCTCTTACACCGTAGCGTTCAGGCACAAACACTCTGCGGCCGGAACGGGTGGTGGTTGCTGGAACCCTCGATGTCTATGCTGCAGCATCGTTGACTGGCTTGGGCAGTGAATTATTGCTGTCGGTTCGCAGCGGGTCACCTCGCTGGGACGAAGCTCCATTGTAGAGGGCAGCTAGCGGTCCCGCGTCTGTCGACGGTTCGAAATCTTCGTCGTCAGTGTCGGAGAATAATGAGGAGGGAAGCGGTTGCGCTTTCTTCTGTGAGGCCGGCAATGGGACGAGCATCTTTCTGTTGCGACGCACGTGTCCGCGCTCTGTTTGGACCCAGTAGGAGCGGGGAGTGTCTGCTTGTTGAGTTATCTCCCCCTCGCATTTGAGGTCTCGCACCCAGACACGGGTGTTTGGAGAGAGAGCTGGTAGGTCCTTAGCCGCATGACGACGGTTGAAGTTTCGCCTCTGGCGTTGTTTTGCTTCGAGGTCCCTTTTCGTCACTTGTTTGTTGTCGACGTTTCCGGGAACGAGGAGGGCAGGAAATGCAGGAACTCGAGAGCGTAGCTGGCGTCCCATGAGCAATTTAGCCGGGCTGAAGCCTGTCGGCCCCGGCGTGTCTCTGTAGGCCAGTAGGGCGAGGTACGGATCGTCTGCTTTCTCGAGCAGATGTTTCACTGTTTGAACGGCGCGTTCCGCTTCCCCGTTGGCCTGCGGATGAAGAGGACTGCTCGTGGTGTGGTTGAAGCCGTATGCTTTAGCGAATTCTGCGAATGCCGAGCTCGAGAACTGCGGGCCGTTGTCGGATACCACTGTCACAGGGATGCCATGACGAGCGAAAATGCTTTTGAGGTGGTTAATGACGGCGTCTGCGCAGGTGGAAGCAAGGAGTGCAATCTCGGGGTACCGAGAGCGATAGTCCACACATATCAGATAGTTCTTTCCCCGAAGCTGGAATAAGTCGATCCCCACCATCTGCCACGGAAGCTCTGGTTTAACTGTCGGCAGAAGCGGCTCGGCTCTTTGCGGTCGGTTTATAGCACAAGTTTTACAGTTAGAAACCATTCGCTGGAGTTCCGATGAGATTCCTGGCCACCACACAGACTGCTTTGCCCTTTCTCTGCAGCGTCCGATGCCTTGGTGCCCCTCATGTAGGCGAGTGAGAATTTCGCTTCTCAGAGAATGAGGAATCACCAGGCGCGTTCCGTACAGCAGGTAGCCATCGTTTTCAGACAGACTTGTTCGGTATTGCCAAAACGGAGAGAGGGGGGCTGGGACGCTGCGTTTTTCCGGCCATCCGTTGAGGCAAAAGCACAGAAGACGCTCTCAGACCTCGTCTTCCTTTTGAGCTTTCTTCACTGGATCGAAGGCGGAAGTTTGCAGACCCATGAGTGCACCCTCTACGTAGGCGCTCACTCCATCACAAGTGAGAGTTCCCGCTGTCGAACTGCTTGCAGTTGGTGCTCTCGAGAGAGTGTCAGCAGTAGCAATACTTTTTCCTGGGACGTACTGCATGACGTAACTGAAGCGCATGAGGCGCATGCGGAAGCGTTGAATTCGTGGTGGCAGCAGATCGAGAGACTCTTTTCCCAGGAGGGTGATCAAAGGTTGATGATCTGTTTGAAAGGTTGCCGTGAGACCACGCAGGTATTCTTCGAACCGTTCGGCTCCCCAGGTTAGAGCCAATGCTTCCTTTTCTATCTGAGCATACCGCGTTTCGGCGGGCGTTAGGGACCTTGAGGCGAATGCGACTGGGCGGTTGTTCCCATCCGGTTGCACTTGTAGCAGTACTGCGCCCAATCCGTAGGCTGATGCGTCTGCTGAGAGTGTAGTAGGATACTCCGGATGGTACTTTGCCAAGCACTGGTCCGAACAGATGAGGTCCTTGATGTTTTGGAAGTCTTTTTCCTGAGCGGGGCCCCATGTCCACTCCGACGTTTTCTTGAGGAGAACGCGGAGAGCAGCTGTCCTTTCGGCCAAATTTGGCAGGAACCTTGCCAGATGGTTCACCATCCCTAAGATCCGGCGGACTCCGGCGACGTCTGTAGGCGGCGGGAGATACTTGATAGCCTCGACTTTTTTAGGGTCGGGACGTATGCCTTGACTACTGATGACACAGCCTAGGAAGGTCACCTCCTTCACGCTGAAAGCGCATTTAGAGCGGTTGAGGGTGATTCCAGAGGAAGCAAGCTTTTTGAGAGTCGTGTCAAGGTTTCCGTCGTGCTCGGCTTGATCGCGGCCAAAGACGAGAATGTCGTCCATGAGATTGACGACTCCTGTTAGTCCACTCAGGATTTCGGACATGCGTTTTTGGAAATACTCCGGTGCTGACGTTATGCCGAATGGAAGTCTCGTGAAACAAAAGCGTCCAACTGGCGTAATGAATGTTGTCAGATCTTGGCATGCCGGGGAAAGAGGGATTTGGTGAAAGCCTGAATTTGCATCTAGTCTTGAGAAAACGGTTGCCTCACCTAATAAAGCGAGCGTCTGTTCAACTGACGGGAGGGGAAATCTTTCCCTGAGGACTGAAGAGTTGAGGCGGGTGAAGTCCACGCATATTCGGACACCTCCTGAGGGTTTCACTACCGGAACAATTCCGGCGCACCAGTCCGTAGGGCCTTCTACAGGGCGGATCACTCCTTGTTGTTGCATGCTGATGATCTCCTGCTCGACTGCTTTCCGTAGGGGCACAGGAATGCGCCTTGCCACGGTCACAGAATACGGCACAGCCGCGGGATTGAGGCGAATTGTGTACGCACCCGGCAGCAGACCCAGACCGTTGAAAAGTTCGGGATATCGTTCCTCAACGCGTTCCGTGGCGCACAGAAACTTGACGAGTCCCAAGCTTTCGATGGCAGGTAATCCAAGGAGTGGATGCTTCAGCTGCTGCACAACGTAGATGACTTGGTTCGACCTTCGCGACCTCCACGTGATCGTTGCATCGAATTTTCCGACGACCTGAAGTGCCCTGCCGCTCGGTCCTGAGAGGGTTTCGCTTGCTGGCTGGAGATGTTCAGGAATTCCAGCAAACGTAGCCGGGACAACAGAAACTTGGGCACCGGTGTCGATCTTTGCGATCAGTGGATAGCCGTTCAGGTCGACTTCGACAAGCCTTGAGTCGTGCTGAGCGTCGGCTGGTTGGTTTACCGCCCCGAGAAACATCGCTGAGGTTCCTTGCTCGGGCGTTGAGATGTCTCTTGACGACGGAACTTTTCTGCAAACACGAGCGAAATGTCCCCTTGTGTTGCACTTTGAGCACTTCTCAGTCTTTGCTGGGCACAGAGAACGAGAATGAGGCGCTCCACCGCAGTAGCCGCACGATTGACTATTTGATGTCGTGGCGTTGTTATGCGGTCGCGGCAGGTTCTTGCCTTTGCTGCGATGCTTGTGGGAGACGGCGTCGAGACCGGTATACTCTGACTTGAAGGAGGACGGTTCCCCGGAGGCCTGAAGGAGCTGCTGCTGCTGCTTGTGCACGGACTCCTTTTGGCGTGCCATGGCGAGTGTGAGGTTAGCGTCCATCTGTAGGGCTTCGCAGAGCTTCTTGTCGCGGAGTCCCAGTACGAAGCGGTCGCGGATGAGGCGATCCCGCAAGTCACCGTAGTCGCACCTGTCTGCCATGTTGTATAGGGCGGTGACGTATTGGTCGACGGTCTCTGAGGGCTCTTGTTCCCGCCGATTGAAGCACGCTGACTCGTACACGACGTTTCTCACTTGGACGAAGTGCGAGTCAAACTTCGCCTTGACAAGGTCAAAGTTCTTGCTGTCTTCCGTGGAGAGCGAGAACGTGTTGAAAATTTGTCTCGCTTGGCGACCCATTACGTAGAGCAGAGTTCGCACCTGCATTTCACGCTCTTGATGGACGAGACCCGATGCAAAACGGTAGTCGTCGAACTCGAGGATCCATGCAGGCCACTCGGAGGCTTGATCAAACGTAAATGGCTGAGGAGGCTTTAAAGAGAAGCCTGTCGCGGCGTTCGTAGCTGCCGTAGCCGAGTCCGTCATCGTGGTCGTTGGAGACCGTTGAGGACGACGAGAGCAGAGGCTAGAAGAGACGGCAGAAGGATCCCACTTCTGACACCATGTCGTGTGCTCGAGGAGCACGAAAGAAAGCGACTCTCCACACGGCTTGCTGGTAACAAAAAGCGTTTATTTCAGAGGCGCCCGGACGCGCCTGCTCTCGGGGTGTAAACCGATCCGCGCACCAGGAGGGCGCGCTGGGCTGTCCGTCGTTTACACTACGCGGCGCGTGCGTGTTACAGTAGGCGAGGCGCCATGCCACAATCTTCAGCAACAGAATGAGTTGGTGCCTGTGTGCGTGGGCGCAGGCTTGTGTTCATGTATGCGTGAGAGAAATATGAGAAAATGAGCAGCCTGCGCTAGCTCTCTGCTGACTGCCGACATCGCCTTGAACGCAGATCATAATATTCATTAAAAATTATCCTGACAGACATGAATGCGTTTAGAAAGCCGTGATACGCCACTGCCAGCAACTTTGGCTCCATCGTAAGTAGAGCTTCTTGATTCAAAAGTGACGTTAGCTAGATTATAGTTTTCAAATTGTTTGCAATGGTGCGATTAACACTGGCTATCCCACCTACGTGGAGCAAGCCCTACTCCTCACTGGATGCAGCGTGTTCTAACTGTCCCCTTCCGGTGACGGAATCAGATGCCTACCGCGTGGTATGGGCTTTTCTCTAGGCTTCCAACGCTCCCGTCTCCCGTACTGCAGTCCGGTCTCCCCTACAGTGCCACGGCCAGCCACGATCTCTGGGCACCTGACAACAGATGCCACACAACACACATATAGTTCATATCGAACATTTTACGTTGATGCAATAGAATTCATCGCAATAAAAAAGTGGATTTAGAAAGGTTAGTAATCGGAAAGTAAAGAAAAAATGTGAGAAGCCCACAATTTGTCATTTTATATATGGGCTACGTAAGTTCTCCGACGCGCCGAGGTCGTATTCGAACTCTCGTTTCTAGGGGCGAAAAAATGACGCAATGAATGTCTACGCCTGCGTAACAGCGTTATCACTCACGAGCAAAGGGACATGCGTGCTCAAAGCGGACCTCAGTAATATATGAATCTTGTACCGTCCTTGGCAAGATAAAACACTTCAGCAGGCTGAATCCCTCCTCTCGACAACAACGACCGCATAACTTACACTAGCGCCATAGTTCGAGGCACTGTGTATCAAACAGTGCAGTGTACAGAAGGAGGGCGAGTAACTGTTTTCTTCACTTTCAACTATCTTCTTTGTTATCCAAACGTTCCCAGAAAGGAAGGCTCAACGACACGCGCAGTATAGGACGATCGGGAAACTGGCAGTGTCGTTATATTCGTCGAGGCTGGAGAATTTCTGGCGAAAGTGGCGTAAACCATTTTCGAGCGCCTCTTTATAGCAACAGTGGTTCGCGAAAGCTCAACCTCTTTGCTCAGTATCACAATGATTTGCCGCCAGAGCCTACGTTATACGTACACAACGGAGGCAAAACCGTTTCCTGCTGTTGGAGAAATGTGTGCCGGCACGGAAGGCATGCACGGCTGGTGGGAACGGACTCTGACAGCGATGTGAGACGCAGATGAGCGGGTTGGCGACGACAAAAAGATGGAGCACTGGCAGGTCTCTATTTGAAGTAGAAAATACATGTATCGATGTGATGTGCATTTCCTCGTCATCCTACTTCCGCGTGGCATACATGAAGCATCCCGAGTCAAAGGTGTGCGCTTCGCTAGCACGCACGCACAAATTACGTACCGCATGAACGGCGCTGGCATAGTAACAGTAGAAGGATTTAAACCAGTTCCGGTCACGTAAACGGTTATGCACGTCTTCCTCCTACTTCCGAAGCGCACTTAAGACACACGGCCGACCCCTGTTCGAATTTTAAATGCGCCGTCACGCTCTCAAACGCTTGACTCCAGCGGGTTGGGAGTTATGCCGAACGTGTTCTGCCGTATACGCATATGCAAACGCGCAGCTCGGTGGCTCGCACGTCTGCTTGCACTGTTGCAAACTGCCGAAATTCATTCTGCTCTGTCGTGCAAAGCTGGCCTAAAAACAGCAGTAGTTTAACGGATGGTGCCTGTTACTGCGCTAGCTGCATGCAGGACGCGCCAGTGGCAGAGCCAGAGCTCGCTGGGTGATGCCAGTCCTTGTTCCGAATCAGCAGCAAAAGCATGCATGAACAGGGAGGAATGAGTTTTGCCCGCTATAGTTCACTCCAACGTGGTTTATTTCAGAGTAAAAAGATGCTCGAATAGCTATGCAAGCTTTTTTTTGTTCATACACTTGCTCGCATTCAGGTCGCGAAAACTGTCACGTGTTGCGAGGTGTAATCTAAAGCGCTTCGCCGTACTCACTGGCTTATATACAAAAAAAAAAATAATAAAATAATATTGCGCAACTTGTGGCACAAGGCTGAAACCAAAAGTGGAGCTGGGCGGCCTTCCTTGTTTCTGTTTACTTTTCTCTTTCTTTCTTGAGAAAGAGAAAGAAACAGAGGCTATCTTTCTTTCACTTTCTCATTGCTTTTTTTTCTATCTCTTTTTTGACTCTGTTCTTCCTATTTTTCTTTCCATCTATTTGTCTCTCTTTCTCGCTCTTTCTCCTTTTTTCTTTCTTCCCTCTCTCTCTCTCTCCATTTCTTTTCTGTCTTTCTATTTTTTTCTCTTTCACTCTCTCTCTACTCGTTCTCTCGCCCATCCGAGTTATTGCATCCCACGCTGGACAAATCGGCGCAGCGGGAGAGCGCGCACCGGACGCACGTGTTCGGGGAGCGAAGCAGAAGATGAAGAGGACGAAGAGAGCGCGCGCCGGTCGAGTTATTGCGTTGCACGCGCTAGGCGCAGCTACGCCAGCTGCTAGGCGACGCGAGATGATGATGATAAATGACGCGGCGAAACGGGGAATTGCCAAGCTTATAAACAGCTCCGCTGTTGAAGGTGACGTTCGCGCGTGCGTATGGTAACTCCTCATTTTGCAAGATGGCGAAACCCACACACACGCACAGCACTGCGTGAACGGGCCGCCTTCTGTGGGCATATATATTAAGGCGAAAGCCTTAGATGCCCCATTAAACGCGAAAATTGACCGGCGTCCCGCGTCGGCGTCCCCCGTAAGCGGCGTCCACACGAGTGATGCAAAAAGTCATCACGTGATGACGTCACATATCGCCAAAATATGTGACTTCATTATGACGTCACAGTGACGTAATGTCACATGATGCCGTCATAACATGACATCGTTACTTGGTCAAAGGTGGCCGATCACGGAGGCAGTGCAAAGCCAGGTGACGTGTCTCCGACCGTGGAGGCAGTGGAAAACGACGTTAAGGTGCAGAAAGCTATTGTAGGGTGGTGGGGCAAGATAAGTACATTGACTGAGAAGAAAAAGAAGGTGGCTTTCACCTACCAGTCGTCTTACGCGGGTGCATAAGGGACCATGTGAGTTTTTTAGCCCCGAACAGTTGGGGTGGCGCGGCCTAGCGGGAGGACAGGATGACGTCACGGCACGGACTCTTCCGACGCCTGCGGTGGCGCGCCTATAACATGCGCTCTTCGTACGCTGCCTGTGTCCGCTTCTTGCTTGTTCGGAGCTTCAGATGAACGACGAAAACAGCAGCGATAACGTTTCAGGTAAAAAGAAAACAAACTACATATTTATGTGTACGATCGTCAAACGCGTGCCCGCGTTCCATCGTATACGCCTCGAACGCGGTGACGCTGCAGGTTGCGTTGTTGTGTCGCGCTGCTGAGCTCGAGGACGCAGGTTCGAGGATGCCAGAGCGGCCGCATTCCAATGAGGGCCAAATGCAA
Source organism: Rhipicephalus sanguineus (assembly GCF_013339695.2). Taxonomy (NCBI): domain Eukaryota; kingdom Metazoa; phylum Arthropoda; class Arachnida; order Ixodida; family Ixodidae; genus Rhipicephalus; species Rhipicephalus sanguineus. The sequence goes on from NC_051176.1 coordinate 279,070,828, forward strand.
GAATATCCGTCTGCTTACATATAGACGCACATGAAAGAACCACAGGTGGCCAAAATTAATATACGGCGTTCCCCATAATCACATCATGGTTTTGACAACACCTTATTTATACATTGTTCTTCTTGGGCGATTTTTTTGGGGAGATATGATCGCTTCGCTTCCACAAGTTTTATACGAATCCGACGCGTCCGCGTATATATAGCGTTTTGGGGCGGTGTGCAAAACCCGCCATCTGAGCACAGCAGAAAAAAGGCAGACAGTGTCGAGTCCCGCAAAATATTTCGGAAG